>NW_004443997.1:6478047-6542814 GCF_000243295.1 Trichechus manatus latirostris
TGAGCTAGATGTTCCCCGAGACCATGGTCCCCACAGCCCTCCACCCAGCAATTCAGTCCCTCAGGGAGTTTGGAAGTATCTATGGAGCTTCCATGACCTTTCCTTGTACAAGTTGTGCTGGCTTCCCCAGTAATGTGTACTGTCTTACCCTTCACCAAAGTTACCACTTACCTATTTAGTTCCCCCCCACTTGGAGAAGTCAAATTTCTGAATCCCACTTCTTGCCTTGGGTGACCTTGGACAATTCACCCAGTCTCTCTGAGTCTCCATTTTCCCACCTGTAAAGTGGGAACAATAATAGTGCCCACCCAGATATGAGGTGTTTGTGAGGATGAAAAGAGATAATGCTTATAAAGTGCCTGTATGTGCAGTGTGTCTGGCACAGGACGAGTGCTCAGTAAGTGTTAGGTATTGGGAGCTCCAAAAGGTCAAAGAGGACTTGTGATATCATGAGATAAGCTAAAACCATTGGGCTTCAAGTTAGAGGATGGAAGTTTGAGAGTAGTCATGATTCAGATTGAAACTCGTGAAAAGAAGAATGTAGAAGACTTTTTGTTTACAAGACTGAATGTCCTTTTCTGATTCCCAGGCCCTTAAGTGAAGCAAGTGGCAGAACATATCATATTGAACTCTTACTGAATTTAAAAAGAAAAAATTATTTTGTTGTTGAGAATATGCACAGCAAAACATATACCAATTAAACAGTTTCTACATGTACAAGTCAGTTACATTGATTACATTCTTTGAGTTGTGCAACTATTCTCACCCTCCTTTTTTGAATTGTCGCTCTGCCATTAACATAAACTCTGCCCCCTAAGGTTCCTATCTACTCTTTCAAGTTGTTGCTGTTGTCAGTTTGATCCCATATAGATAGTTGAGCATAATACTCAAGGCAGACATTTTTACTAGTTAAGCAAAACTATTATTTGGTTTTAGCAAGACTTCAGGGGATATTTTTGCTTTAAGGTTTAAAGATTGTTTTAGAGCAGTAGGTTTGGGGGTTCATCCAAGCTCCATGACTCCAGACGTCTGGAGTCCGTGAGAATTTAAAATTCTGTTCAGCATTTCCCCTTTTTTGATCATGATTGTTGCATAGAATCTTTGATCAAAATGTTTAGTAGGGTAGCCAGGCAATATCCAGTTCCTCTGGTTTCATAGCAAAGAGGGCAGTTGTTCATAGAGGCAGTTACCCACACATCCCATTTCCTTCTCTTATTCTTAACTCTCCTTCTTCCTCTGTTGCTCCAGGCTAATGGAAAGCAACTGTGCCTTGGATGGCCACTTGCAAGCTTTTAAGATTCCAGACGCTACACAAAGAACTAGGAAGTAGAACAGAGGCACTAAACACGTTTTAGGCCAGTTAACTGGGATGTCCCATGGAACCGTTAACCTCCAAGGAACCAAATCCCATGAAATTTTAGGTTGTGTGTAAGCAGACTTGGCTGCTTCTCTTTTGTTCTTGTAGTTGTAAATAGATCTATCACAGTTTTTCCAATTTAACTTTTTACAGGTGTGCAGCTCAGCGACAGCAATTACAATAATCGACTGTGCAACCCTACCCTTAATCAATTCCATCACCTTGATCCCCTCCTTTCCCCCTCCCTCTCGCCCCTGGTAACCACTAATAAACTTTGGTCTCTATACATTTGCCTTTTCTTATCATTTTATGCCAGTGAAGTCAAACAATATTTGTCTTTTTCTAATTGACTTATTTCACTCAGCATGATGTCTTCAAGCTCCATCGATATTGTAGCATGTATCAAGACTTCACTTCTCCTGCTGGCTGACTAGTGTTCCATTTATGCATGTACCACATTTTGTTTATCCATTCATCTGTTGATGGGCATTTAGGTTGTTTCCACCTTTTGGCTATTGAGAATAGTGCTGCAGTGAACAATGAAGTACATATGTCTGTTCATGTCACTGCTTTTAAGCCCCTTGGGTATGTACCTAGGAGTAGAATTTCTGGGTAATATGGTAGTTCTATTTTTAGTTTTTTGAGGAACTGTAACACTGTTTTCCACAATGGCTGTACCATTTTGCATTCCCACCAGCAATGAATAAGAGTTCCAGTTTTCCCACATCCTCGCCATCATTTGTTATTTTCTGTGTGTATATATATATATTTCACATACAGTCAAGGATTGATTTTTTCATTTCTGTAAGGAAGGCTGTTGGAATTTTGATCAGGATTGCATTGACTGTATAGATCACTTTGGGCAGTATTGACATCTTATCAATATTAAGTCTTCTATGAACATGGAACATCCTTCCATTTATTTAAGTCTTCGTTAATCTCTTTCAGCCACTTACTAAATTTTTGATTCTGGAAGTCGTATTGGCCTTTTTTTATATTCCTCAGTGTTATGGATTGAATTGTGTCCCCCAAAAATGTGTGTCAACTTGGCTAGGCCATGATTTCCAATATTGTGTAGTTGTCCTCCATTTTGTGATCTGATGTAATTGTCCTGTGTGTTGTAAATCCTGACTTCTATGGTGTTAATGAGGCAGGATTAAAGGCAGTTATGTTAATGAGGTAAGACACAATCTGTAGGATTAGACTGTATCTTGAGTCAATCTCTTCTGGGATATAAAAGGGAGAAGCGAGCAGAAAGGAGTGGGACCCCATTACTACCAAGCGAGAAGAGCCAGGAATGAAGCACGTCCTTTGGACCCAGGGTCCCTGTGCTGAGAAGCTCCTAGACCAGGGGAAGATTGACGATGAGGACCTTCCCCCAGAGCCAACAGAGAAAGAATGTCTTACCCTGGGGCTGGCCCCCCGAATTTGGACTTTAAGCCCTCTAAACTGTGAGAGAATAAATTTCCGTTTGTTAAAGCTATCTACTTGTGGTATTTCTATTATAGCAACGCTAGATAACTAAGGCACTCTTGTTTCTACCTCAGGACCTTTGCATATGCTGTCCCCAACACCTAGATTACTGTCTTTCTGATGTTCACATGATTGGCTTCTTCTTGTCATTCAGGTCTCAGCTCACATGTTGCCACCTCAGATAAGCCTTGTCTTAGCAGACAAACTCCACCACTCATCTGTCAGTTTGCTTTAATGTGGTGGCTTGCATATTACTGTGATGCTGGAAACTGTGACACTCGTATTTCAAATACCAGCAGGGTCACCCGCGGTGGACAGGTTTCAGTGGAGCTTCCAACTAAGATGGAGTAGGAAGAAAGTCTAGGTGATCTACTTCTGAAAATTAGCCAATGAACAGAATATTGTCTGTACAGTGCTGGAAGGTAAGCTACCTAGGTTGGAAGGCACGCAAAATACACAGTAGCTGCAACAGCGCATTTGAGCATACCAGTGATCGTGAAGATGGGGCGGGATCCAGTAACATTTCATTCTGATGTACTTGAGGTACATGAGGTTGCCATGAGTCATAGCTGACTTGACGACAACTTAGAATAACACACAAGCTCATGTAGTGATCAGATCACTAGTGCATCATCTTATTTTTCCCTTGCTCTTAGCACTATTTATTGTCATCCTTTTTGATTCTTATTATTACTTGTTACTTAACATCTGTCACCTCCCTTAGTAAATAAGCTTCATGGAAACAGATTTCTTCCTTCACAGGTGTTTCCCAGGTCCTAGAACAGTGTCTGGCACATAGTAAGCACTCACTAGATGCTGGTAAAATGAACGAATGAATAAAGTGGTACAAGGATGACAACCTGTTGCTGTTGAGTTTATTCCAACTCATAATGACCCTATAGGACTGAGCAGAACTGCCCCATAGGGTTTCCAAGGCTGTAATCTTTGTGGAAGCGGACTGCCACATCTTTCCTCCACAGAGCAGCTGGTAGGTTCAAACTGCTGACCTTTCAGTTAGCAGTGGAGTGCTTAACCCCTGTGCCACCAGGTCAGCAAAAAACTGGAAGATCCTCAACGAGGTGGACTGACACAGTGGTTGCAACAATGGGCTCAAGCATACCTACTATTATGAGGATAGCACAGAACCAAGCAATGTTTTGTTCTGTTATAGATATGGTTGCTTGAGTCAGAACAGACTCTGTAGCACCTAACGACAACAGCATGGATGTCAAAGGCATAATTGCTTATAAAGAAACCAGAGTTTCTAGAGACAAGCAGTATTAGAACTTAAAAGGACCATTGAGATGATTAACTTCAAAGTATTCATTTTTACAAGTGATGGTATCATTAGAGATTAGGTCAGGCTTGCATTCAGGTATCCAGGATTTTACCACCATTTCCTCTGTGATGAAATTTGGGAATATGTCCCAATCAATTCAAGGATACTCATGAAGTCAAGGGAACTAAATGTTTGAAATTAGAATTCTGGCAGTAATGGTTATATTTACCTGAAAGTTTGAGAATAAATGGCCATAGGGTTTGGCCCCTCCAGACTCTTTTCGCTATGTATTTTAGCAATAATAGTCTTCCTTAATGTGTGGTTGTGTGTGCTTAAATGCTTTTTTTTTTTTTTCTTTTAAGCATTTGGGGATTAGTAAGTGTTAATTCGAAAGGTGATCGAGCTTGGCACTTGGAGAATTGGCCTCAGTGTTTAGTGCTGGAAAATTGAAGACATCAAAAAAGTAGTAATAACAGATAGATCCTGTTAGCACTTAGCTTGCTTGGCTCCCTGATGTCCCATTGGGAAAGACTGCACTCCACACTTTGTTCCCCTGGCTGAAGGGAAAGGGTTCAGGACCATCATAGACACCTACATATCTTCACGTCAGGCATTTGGGATTGGAACTTTTCCCCACTGAAGAGATACTGGAATGGAGGCGTCTGCCGTTCCTTCACAGATTCATTCACTTACTCAGCATAGAGCCATTGAATGCCTACCATATGCCAGGCATTGAGGAAATAGAGAAAAATTCATACCAAGGAGGAGCTCGCAAGTTTGTGTTCTTATGAGTTCTACTGGGGTCATTTGAACAGTAACAGCCCTCTGACTCGTGCCCCCACGTATTCACTGAGAACCTCCAGCCTACTGCAAGGGGTCCATTTTTCATGTGTGGTAGGTCCTGATGCAGGTAGATCTGTATGTATGTATATATATATATAAAAAACTGAGAAAACCATACCCATTGCTGTTAAGTCGATTCTGACTCATAGCGACCTTATGTGTGTGTGTATATATATATATATATTTAAAACTTAAAAATACCTTGTTTAGTATGTTAATGAGCCAAAATCATATACTCTATGTATGCTTCTGCTACATAGTCTTTTGTTCCACATTATTTCTGAGATTTATATATGCTGGTACATATGGAGTACTTCATTTTCACTGATGTATAGTGTTCCATTAGATGAATATGTATTCCTCTGTTGCTATGCATTTGTATTCTTTTTTTTTCCTGTTGTTTTTTTTTTTTAAACCATTGCAGTGTTGCTACATTCTGTTCTTGTCCCGGTCTCCTAGTGTTCCTGTGCAAGAGTTTCTTTAGGGTAAATAGCTAGAAGTGAAATTGCTGAATCATAGGGTATGTGAATCTTTAATCTACAATTGGCACTTTGATTAGGTAATCTACAACTGGCACTTTGATTAGTTATTTGTTGTTGTTGTTAGTTGCCATGGAGTTGATTCTGCCTCATGGTGACCCGTGTGTTACGCCCTCTTTATATAGCTTATGTAATTGCACAGAAGAACACCGATACTCTGTTAAAAGTAATACCCAAAAGTTTGTTGTGAGAATAGGGGTACAGTTTGAACTGAGGAGGCACAAAGTGAAAGAAATTCATTGAGTGCTCCAAAGAGCAGTCTAGTAATGGATGTAAAAAGACAACAATTGCAAATAGATAGATACAGCTAAAACATTTCTGATTGGTTGACATCTCAGTAAGAACAAAGCTGTGGAAAAGTACAAGTAAGTTAGAAAAACATTTTTCGAAGGGGATGGAGAGGCATTGTCTGAGAATCAGCATAACCACTAAAGTCACATGCTTATCATCTGTGCAAACCAAATGATTTCTCTTACAATCTTGACCTAGTTAGGAACCCTTGCCCTAGTTAGCAAACTTTCTGAGAATTGAAAAGCAGAAGCAACTTCTAAGAAACTGACAAAATGGGGTCAGGTCTACATTTTAGCCAGAACCCTCAGCCAAGCCAAGTGTGTTGAATTTTATAATGCTCTTTTTCATTTCCCTCTTTCGATCAAGAATTTACATGGAAATTTGCTGATCAGTATTATAAGAGTGGAGCCCTGGTGGCACAGTGGTTAAGAGTTTGGCTGCTAACCAAAAGTCAGCAGTTTGAATCTACCAGTTTTCCTTGGAAACCACATGGGGCAGTTCTCCTCTGTCCTATAGGGTTGCTATGAGTTGGAATCAACTCAACGGCAGTTGTTTCTTGTTTCATTATAAGAGTGCTGCCTTCTGCATGCACCTATTTTCCTTGAGTTGGTTAGATGCCCACCTATTCAAGATAGGCTTTTAAGACTCTAGACATTATTCCTAAAAGGGTAGTTGGGCACCATCTGATTATTGGTGGCTGCTTACCTTGATAAGCTTTTAAGACCCTGGATGCTATGGTGTGGATAGCCGGGCACCACCATTGACATCTTCACCATGCCGTGGCTTGGGCCTCTACTTCTGTGATCTTTCAAGATGAAGACATACGTAGAGCCAGGCTGAACTGTAAGGAACAACTGGACAAGGCAAGAGGGCTTTTAGTTAAAGTGTAAGGTCTAAGTCTTCTGAACATGATGTTTTTTCAAAGTACATAACGTGCTGTACTGCAAGGGGAGTAGTTGATTGAACACAGAGATTTGACATTTTATAAAATATTTCATTATATAGACAATTAGTGCAGTAGCAGTTAGCAAAATCAAACCTATTTTTAGTATAGAGCAAAATCAAGATTTTACATCATTGGGTAACTTACTGAAAATGCCAAAGAAGTAGAAGAATGAGGAGTCAGATTCAGGAATGATATGTAACCACGTAGCCTTTTATTGAATCTTGTCTGTCCCTTGTTCTACTTCTCCAGCAATGTTTATCCAGCCTCATCAAGAGGTGTTAGTAATGGCACATACTTCTGCTTGTGCCAGAATAAATTCAGGAGCTATTATGTTGTCTAAGACTACTTTAAAGATGTCAAATATTCTTGTGCTGCAGTACTATCTGCAACTTCATTAGCTAATTGTTCCATAGTGGCTGACATGTTTTGCATACCAAAAAAGAAACCAAACCCATTGCCATCGAGTCTATTCCAACTCATAATGACCTTATAGAACAGAGTAGAACTTCCCCAAAGGATTTCCAAGAAGTGGCTGGTAGAGTTAAACTGCTGAACTTTTGGTTAGCAGCTGAGCTCTTAATCACTGTGCCACCACTGGGAAACTCCATAAAAGGAGAATGATCTAAGAAACCTTTGTCCTGTGCCCGTTTCAGCTAGAATCCTCAGCCAAGTCAAGTGCCTTGAATTTTAGAATGCTCTTTTTCACTTCCATGTCATGTAATACTTCAGATATTTTATCTCCCTATCTGTATGTAGTTATCTAAGTCATTTCTTTAGAATTTTTTTAGTTTACTGATTTTGTGTTTAGCCAGGTCTAACATGCTCCTTGGAGTCCTGGTGGCACAGCGGTTAAGAGCTCGGCTGCTAACTAAAAGATCGGCAGTTGGAACCCATCAGCTGCTCCTTGGAAACTCGATGGGGCAGTTCTACCCTGTCCTATAGGGTAACTTATCCACTGTGTTCTAAGTTACTAGATTTTAAAAAATTTCTGCCAGTTAAACTTTATTATTTAAAAAAATTTTCTGATTACTTAAGCAGACTCTTGTTTCTTGCCCACTTTTTCTTTCTTATAGTTTATGATATTTACAATTTTATCTCTTTCAATTAGCATACTGAAAAATTGACTTTTTAGGGGCATACAATTTATGAATTTTAACACATGTATAGATTTGTATAATTGCCATCACACAATAAGGATATGTAACAGTTTCATCAATCCCCAAAACTCCCTCATGCTACCCATGTGCAGTCACACCCTTTCCCCACCTTTTCAATTGTCCACTCACGATCACTGATAGGTTCTCCTTCCCACCCACATCCCGCTGCAGTGCCAACAGCTTCTTACCACAAGCTCCTGGCCACAGGATTCTCTGCCCACAGCAGCATTTTTAGCCTGCACACAGAGTAGGCAGGAGAGTTAACACTCTTGGAAGCAGCTCTCAACCAATGAGGGACAAGAAAGGGTAGATAAATATCCCAGGTTCCTTGCCTGTTAGGTGAAAAGACCAAAGCATGTTCTGCACAGTCTCCCACAGTTCCCTGGTAGGATTGACCCCAGGTTGCCCTCAGTTGTACTCTGCTCATTAACATACTTAGTCCAGGCTTCCTTCCCTGGATCATTTTCCATGCCACTTCTGGTGCTACCTGGGATCACCTCCCAGATAGACTACTTGCACACAAATGCTTGTCTGTGTCTGTTTCCGGGGGAACCCAACCCAAGACCTCATGATGTCAGAGAAGTCCCTGGGAATGAATTCAGAGGAATGCAGAGCAGCTGAGGTGAGACACTGTCCAGTTTGGTCAAAGCCTGCATGGAACTGGTCACCCCAGCAGTGGCTGTTGTATGGGGAGGGCCTGAGAGGGTTTTAAAGTAGTACCCACAAAGTGTCCAATCCAGAGGAAACTGAAATGGATGAAGAGCAAATCCATCTTCCAACTTCGTGACCCCTTCTTTCCCACAACTTGGGGAAAGCAGGGCTGAGAGATGGAGACAGATCCCTGAGGGGCAGCATTTGAACACCTGGATCCTGCAATGTCTGAAACATCTGTCTTTGGATTTTTGATCATATGAGCTAATAAATTTTCTTTTTCACTGAAGTAGGATTGGTGTGGGTTTTGCTTCTCAAAGCTGTAAGTCTTCCCATCTGTGCTCTTCATTTATGCAACAAGATTTTACCATGTGCTTGGCATTGTGCTAGTATAGCGCAGTGAACAGACTTACCACGCTTGGAGTCTTGTGGGTATTGAAAAAATCACACAAACAACTAATTACAGTTGTGAAAATTGCTCCAAAGGAGAAGTTATTGGAGCAGGGCAGAGAGCTTGGCTTATTCCCGGAGGAGGACCTGTTAAAAAATCACCTTCTGTCGAGTTGACTTCAACTCATGGCAACCCCCATGTGTCAGAGTAGAACTGTGCTCCATAGGGTTTTCTTTTCTTTTCTTTCTTTCTTTCTTTAATGTTTAGGTGATTTTATTTAGTGAAAAAGAAAGGTTATAGGGGTTAAAGTAATTCAGAAAGATTCTGTGGGATAGGTTGGCATTTGTGTATGGTCTTTTCTTGAGGTTTGCAGTGAGGTGGTGCTCCCAGACTATTGGCAATCATGAGGGTGGTGCAGGACCAGGCAACGTTTCCCTGTTATATATGGGGTCACCATGAGTTGGAGATGACTTGATGGCAACTAACAACAACAATGACCCCAATCCTCAGGGTCATCCGTAGGATTTTCAGTGGCTGATTTTTTTGGAAGTAAATAGCCAGGCATCTTTTCTGAGGTGCCTCTGGGTGGACTCAAACTTCCAACTTTTTGGTTAGCAGCTGAGTGCTTAACCTTTGCGCCACCTAGGGACTCCTGGAGGAAGGGCATCTCTTAAAGAAAGACATGGTAGCTTACTCTCTTGCATCCTCTTGGATGGAGAGTTTTTCATGCTGCTCCCTTCATAGGCTTCTGGGGAGGTAACCTTTTGGCTACTCCATTTTTAGAGGCCCCTTGGGTCTTGTTCAGCTACACCAGCCTTTGGGACCGGGATTTGCCCAGTATCTTCAAGGGTCCCCAAAGAGCTCTTACTCTGGCTGATGGTTGTACATCAATAAACAGGGCAGTGCTTCCTGCCCAGATGCCTGTTAAATTTGCCTCTTGACAGTAAGGCATTCTTAGCCAAATGGTCCCTTGTTCGGCAGGATGCTCTGGTTACCCAGAGCCACCTGGTATTCTGTGATCCCTTTTGCTAACTTGTGACCCAAAGTTGGAGTGTCACTGGGGATGGAGGAGGATGTTGGTAAATGGGACCAGGAGAGGTGGCAGGATGTCTGTAGTGTGTGTGTGTATTTTCTGTAACTCCCTCTGAGCCTTAGTTTTCTCTTTTATGAAGTGGCAAGACTGGTCTTGGTAATCCCTTCTTGCTGCTTGAGTTCAAGAGGAGGTGGCTAGTGCAGCTATTCTCAATCCTTTCTTTCAAAAGAGACAGACATAATGGATGATGTTCACAAGGGTGACACCATCCAGAGTTCTGCTCAGTTCATAGAAAATTAGCTGCAATGCTACTTCTTTCTTCCTCACTCAAGAAGGTCCTCCAGAAGTCCTCAAAAACCCATACCAATTGCCATCAAGAGTTGATACCAACTCCTGGTGACCCCATGTGTGTCAGAGTAGGTCTGTGCTCCCTAGGGTTTCTGATGGCTGATTTTTCAGAAGTAGATTGCCAGGCCTTTCCTCTGGGGTGCCTCTCAGTGGACTCTGAGTAATAGTATTATAGCTGAAGCATACTTAGCATACTGTCTGGAACTTGACAAGCGGTCAAAACTGTATGTTATTTTAAATCATTATTTTTTACATTTTAGGCTTAACCTTAAGTCCAGTAGATCAGGCAGGGTAGCCAAACTACACTCTGTGGGCCAAATCTGATGTGTTGCTTGTTTTTATATGGCCTGAAAATTAAGAATAATTTATATATTTTTCAGTGGTTGAAAAAAGATGAAAGAATAATAGTATTCAGTGGCATGTGGAAATTGTATGAAATTCAAACTTTAGTGTCCATAAATAAAGTTTTATTGGAACAAAGCAATGCCTAGTTGTTTGTACATTATCTATGCCTGTCTTCATACTACAAGGGCAGAGTTGAGTAGTTGCCACAGAGACTGTATGGCATGCAAAGCCTAAAATATTTATTATCTGGCCCTTTACAGAGAAAGTTTGCTGACACTTGCACTAGACTACAATCTCTGTTGGAGCCCTGGTAGCACAGTGGTTAGGAGTTTGGCTGCTAACCAAAAGGTCAGCAGTTTGAATCCACCAGCCGCTCCTTGGAAACCCTATGAGGCAGTTCTACTGTGTCGTGTAAGGTCTCTATGATTTGGAATCAATCTCTGTTGGAATCAACAAGTACATACTTGAATATCTGATGAATCTCTGACATTAAAACCGTGTCTGCCTTGCTCACTATTGTCTTCCTAGTTCTGGATAAAGAATTGATGCTCATTTCATTCTCTTGAGTTAATTGTAACCCAGATGTCCTGGGATTCTCCATCTTTTACTGGCTAGCCTTCCATCATTGATTGTATAACAATCCTTTGAGCTCTCTTCCTATTTGATCCACTGGAATTGCAGTCTTGTACCAGCCTATCCTCCTTGAGTATTACTGGGGGCCCCTGAAGAATGTTTCCATCTTCCAGTTACCTGTTCTAAGGGTCTTTCTCTTGGCTTTTACTGCCAAGTTCTCTGCTGGTCATCTCTCTTTGCCTTACTCTCAAGCTTTTTACTGAAGGCCTGGAGGTAAGAGCAGTAAAATGCATTATACAAGGGAAAACCTGCAGTCTGAATCCTGGACTTCAGATATCCCAGAGCTTGTAGGTCATGCTCATGGTCACTCCAACTGGCTGCTTCTCTCTTTAGTCCCTCCTCTGCTGCCACCATGTTGTGGGGTCACCCTGCTTCCTATAGTCAGTAGTGTCTTTGACTCTTATCTCTCCCAACTCCCACTTTGTTCCAGAGAGAGAAGGAGAATCCTTCCCTCCCCATTGACACAGCAGTACAGATGTCTCTGCCCTCATGAAGACCTTTACAGAAGAGGATTTAGTTTCCCTTTTGCTTAAATCAAAGGCTTCCAACAGCGATTCTCCCAAAACAGAAGTCTTCCCTCTTCTCCTCAAGCCTTCTATGATGAAGTTCACCTCTATCTGAAGAACAACTGAAAAAATGCCAACAGCTTTAAAATAGGTGTTCGTTCCCTACTTTGAGCTTACAAAGTGGCACAAAATATTAGTGTCCAGTTTCACAGCACAAGTGAATAAATGAATGATTAAATGTTGTGGTTAGTTGCTGTCAAGTCGACTCAAACTCATGGAGACACAATGTACAACAGAATGAAACAGTTCTATCTTTACGATTAGTGGAATACTTGAGTCTATTGTTGTGGTCACTGTGTATTTTGAGTGCCTTCCAACCTAGGAGGCTCATATTCCAGCACTATATTGGACAGTATTCTGTTGTGATCCATAGGATATTCATTGGCTCATTTTTGGAAGTAGGTTACCAAGCCTTCCTTCCTCGCGGAGCTTCCAGACTAAGCCTAAGATTAAATTACATACATACTTACATATATATACACACATATATACGTATATGTGTATGTAAGTAATACAACAATCTATGTAATTTTAAACATTTTATGTAGCATATATAGTATATGTAGTATACGAATGTAAATGTATATTATATATAATAAATCATATACTAAATTACTATAAATATTTAATTATTAGAAAAGTTGGGCACTTTATTGTTATCGATTTCTGCCTGTGTGAGCACTGTGACTCACCTTATTGAGGTCCAGACCCAGACATGGTTACCTAGTTTCTGGTTCATAGCTGTTGGACCTAAGTACCAAGTGCTAATGCCCAAAATTGTAAGATGAATCTCTGAGTGGGCTACTTGGCTTCCCTTTTGCTTTTCTATACCCATAGCCTGGGTTTCTCCTCCAACTTTAGTCAGCCCTGGCATTTAAAAATGATATAAAAATGATCTTCTTAGTCACTAGGATTGGGAGCAGGGGAGGTGAGAGAGTGAGGGTAGGACAAACGTGGGTATTGATCGATGCCCTCTTCTTCCTGGAAACGCTCTTCCAAGTGTTTGTCCTACTGGTGGCAAGTTACTCTGGGCTCCTGGGTCTCTGGGGGTGTGGTGGTGTTAATGATACCATCCTGTGCTGAATGGACACAGAGGAGGAAGTGGATACCCATGAAGCTGGAGGAAGGTAAGAGAGGTGTTGGATGGGTTCACAAGATGAGCCAAGCACTTTGCTGTTGTACTAGTGGTATCTGGTGTTAGCCTCTAACTGAGGTCCTTGTGGGGACAACAGTGCGATCAAAGAACCAGTGGCACTGGTGTTGGTGGTAATGAAGAGAATGATTGATGTTGGTGGTGGTGTTGAGTATGATGCCAGCCTATGTTTCTCATCTTAGCTTTTTTTTTTTTTATGATGGGAGCCATAAATTCATTGTAGGAAAAATTTAAAATATGGATAAGAAATTAAAAAAAAAACAAAACACAGTAACTCTTGGATCCCACTACTGAGAGATTCAGTAAGAGAGTATCTCTGGAGCTTCTCCTATGGCTAGAACCCTATTCCATGTTCTGGGAAAAAAGGGAGAACAAAACGGAATCCTTCCTCCTTGGGATGTATGAACAGACGAGCAAATAGCTCAGGTATTTCCAGCCAGTGTTAAGGACAATGAAGAAAATAGAACAGAGAGAATAACTAGTCTATCAAGAGTTTAGCAAGAGATGTTTATTATTGACATTTTCATGTGTGTGTTTTTCAAGGTCTTCCCCTCCCCAGTATTATGTCTTCTTCCCTTTCTGATCTGATTATATATCATCTATCTAAAAATGGAATCATGATGTACATTCTGTGTTGGTCTGATTTTTTTCACTTAATGTATTGTGATCCTCTTTCTATTTCATTATTTATTCATCTACATCATTAGTTTTGTGGATGGTAGAGCAACTTGTCATGTAGGCTGTGACATCATTTAACCAGTCCCTATGGTTGCACACAGGTTGCTTCCAGTGTGTTGAAGGGTTGACACCTATTGATTCTACCCTTGTCTTTCCATTGTCACTGCCACCTCCCTGGCTTAAGCTTGCCCTGTCCCTCACTTGGACCATTGAAATAGCCACCTAACTAGTCCCCTGGCTCCACTGAATAGTGCCCAGATTTTATCTTTCCATTCATGCCACTCTTCTGCTTCCAAGGTATCATTGGCTCCCTGTTGCCTGCATGATAAAACTGAAACACTTTGGCTTTATCACTCTTGGATTTTACACCAGTAAAACAGAATAACTTGTCCATCCCTGCCTCCATGCCTTTGCTCACAGTTTCTTCCTGGTGTGCCTTTCCTTCCATATCTGTCTGTTGAAATCCCATTCCTTTTTTTAAAGTCCACCTCAAATGGTACCTGCTTCCCTGAAGACTTTCCTAACTTATTGCCACCCTCCACCTATTCTCAAACCAAGGCCATCTTTCATTTGTTTTGAGCTCTCTGAGTACGTTATATGTTCTTTTGGGCTGTTTTCTTTGCCTTAATCTACTACTAGGCTGTCAGTTCTTTGGGCAGAGGGGCCTTGACTGATTGCTCTTTGCGTTATTTATTCATCAAATATTTATCGAGCCCATACTATGTGTCAGCCTGGAACATAATACCAGTATACAGTAAAAATTCTATTAATGTTAAACGAAATTGAAATATCATAGGTGGTATGAACCGAAGATGCTGCAAGGACTTGCAGAGTGGTATAACCTTAAGGAGGAGTTATTTTCCTCCCTACTTAATAACCTTGTTGGCTCCCATTCTTGGAGATAGTAGACTCTCATAGGTTTGTTTTTCCTTTATTCTGGGAATATATATCACCCTTCTTTTGGGAAACAAATTTTCCTTTTCCCTTCCTCCCACTCCAGTCCCTGTGATTTGAGTGAACTGCCATGTTCTTATATGAACTTACTTTTCTTGGCCACTGTTGATTGGTCTAGGGTGGACACCTGAAACAAGTTGGGCCAATCAGTGCTTTTCCCTGGCGTTTTTGAAACCAGAACAGAGGAGGAGCACCTTGGGAGTCTAGAAACCACATCTCCATCTATGGAAGAGGCTGGTGTGCAACAGAAGAGGATGCAGATGTTGTGCAGAGAGAAGCAGAAAGGAGACAGAGAGGAGTCCATCATATTAGTTGCATCAGAGACCCAAATGCCTCTTTACGCATCCCAAAGCTTTCTGTTTCAACACTTCATTGTATTCCTTGAGGCAACAAATTCCCCTCTGGTCGAGTTTAGTTTGACTTGGGTTTCTGTCACTTGGAACCAAATCACTTCACGGCTCTGAGCCTCAGTTTCCTCACTATAAAATGATGATAATAATCCCTTCTTCATAGAATTTTTCTAAATATTTTAAAATATAATGCATATAAAGTGCTTAGGATGGTGCTTGGCACATAAGTACCCAGTACATGTTGACTGTTACTAATATTTGAATCAGCATCCATAGTGCCTAAGGCAATGTGGGCGTTCTGCATTGTTGTTAGGTGCCGTCAAGTCAGTTCCCTATGTACAACAGAGCGAAACACTGTCTGATCCTGTGCCATCCTCATAATCATTACTATGTTTGAGCCCATTTTTGCAGCCAGTGTGTCAGTCCATCTCACTGAGGGTCTTCCTCTCTTTCTCTGACCTTCTGCTTTACCAAGCATGATGTCCTTCTCCAGGTACTGGTCTTCCGGATGACATGTCCGAAGTACGTGAGATGAAGTATCACCATCCTCGCTTTTGAGGAGCATTCTGGCTGTACTTCTTCAAAGACAGATTTGTTTGTTCTTCTGGCAGTCCATGGTACATTCAGTATTGTTCACCAGCACCATAATTCAAATGCAGGAACTCATCTTTGGTCTTTCTTATTCATTGAGTCTATTGATTAAGAAAGAAAGGACATGACTTTGATTTTTCTTTTAGCTCTCTTTTTGGGAGAGAAGCGTCATTCTTCATGCCTTTAGTACAGTATGCTTTCTATCCTTGTTATGTCAGGACATGCCTTCTTTTCTGATGACAATTTGTGTTCTGGAAGTTCCTTGCCATTTTCACCTAGTTCTCATTGAGGTATCTCCCACTGGGGAGGTGAGGGACTAGACACACATGGGCTTGTTCCATTCTTCAAATGGAGCCTCACCTCACTATGTTCCCATTCGACTCCAGCTGGTAGACGTTCAGTGCACGGCTCCAAGGCTTAATTGTATTCTGCTTGTATTTCACCAAACAATAAAACCTTGTGGATGGAGTTAAGTGTTTTGGGAAATAAGCCGTATTATTTCACTGACTGAGGCTTTGAAAAGTTTGGAACTGTGGAATGAGTTGCCATATCTGATGTTGATCTCCCATTGGCCCATCTTTGCTTACTGGGGCCATGCTGAAGCAGTTCACTGTGGGCTTTGTGAATTAATTTGGGAGATGTCCTGTCCCTGCAATGGCATTCGGTGGCACATGGTAGGCTCTCAGTTGTGTATTTTAAGTACATGATGAATTATTCAAGACTTTAAAAGTATAATAACAGCAAACTGAAATTATGGCTACCCTGTGCCAGACAGTTTTACACATAGCATATTGCTGACTCAGTGTATCTCAAACTCTGCTGCATGTTAGAATCAACAGGATACTTAAAAAAAAAAAAAAAAAAAAAACTAACTGCTGTCAAGTCAGTTCTAACTAATGGTGACCCTATAGGGCAGGGAAGAACTTCCCCAAGGCTGTGTATCTTTACAGAAGCAGACTGCCACATGATTTTCCTGTGGAGTGACTAGTGGATTCCAACCACTGACCTTTTGGTTCGTAGCTTTAACCACTGTGCTACGTGGGCTCCTTGACTGGGACACACCCTTTGCCCATTATATCAGAATCTCTCTGGGCATCAAGGGTTTAAAAACTCCCCAGGTGTTTCTAATAAACAGCCAAGTTTGGGAACCATGAATGAACTCATTTAATCCTCACAGCAAAGGCTATGAAGTAGGTGCTGTTACTACCCATATTGCACATTTAATGTGGAAGCTGAGGCACAGAGGACAGGATATGTAACGTACCCAAGGTGACAACAGCTGTTAAATATCAGAGCCAGGTTTAGAACTAGGCAATCTGGTTCCAGAGTCCAGGATTTTAATCACTACGCTGTACAACTAAAGCCATCACATCTCCCTCTCGTCTCTGTCCCCATCTCACTGACTTTCATCTTCTCATTACTTCTGGGCATTTCCAAAGCTGCCTCATTGGCCTCCTGGCCTCCAGTCTTAGGCCTTCTAATTCACCTGTGCCCAATAGACTTATAGCTTAAGCACACATGTAATTTTAAATTTTCTAGTGACCACATTTAAAAAAATAAAAAGAAATAGGTGAAATTAATCTTAATAATTTCATTTAACTCAATATACCCATCTGTTATCCTTTTGACGTGTAAAACTAGTTGTGGTCGAGTAGACTGCAGCTTAGGTGGTGGTGGTTGTTAGGTGCCGTCGAGTCAGTTCTGACTCACAGCCACCTTATGTACAACAGAACAAAACACTGCTGGGTCCTGTGCCATCCTCACAATTTTTATGCTTGAGCCCATTCTTGCAGCCACTGTGTCAATCCATCTTGTTGAGGGTCTTGCTCTTTTCCACTGACCCTCTACTTTACCAAGCATGATGTCTTTCTCCAGGGACTGATCCCTCCTGATAATATGTCCAAAGTATGTGAGATGAAGTCTCGCCATCTTCGCTTCTAAGGAGCATTCTGGCTGTACTTCTTCCAGGACAGATTTATTCGTTCTTCTGACAGTCCATGCTGTATATTCAGTATTCTTCGCCAGCACCACAATTCAAAGGCATCAGTTCTTCTTCAATCTTCTTTATTCATTATTCTGACTCATGCCAAGCCAAGCCAAACCAAACCCACTGCTGTTGAGTCAATTCAGACTCATAGCGACTCTGTAGGACAGAGAAGAACTGCCCCCATAGGGTTTCCAAGGAGCGCCTGGTGGATTCAAACTGCTGACCTTTTGGTTGGCAGCCAACTCAGAGACCCCACAAACTGTACTCTGCAGGTAGGGTTTTCAATCGCTGATTTTTTGGAAGTAGATTCCCGGGTTTTTCTTCTGAGCCGCCTCTGGGTGGACTCCAACCTCCAACTTTTCAGTTAGCAGCCCTTAACTGTTTTCATCACCTAGGGACCACCCCTCCTTTTTTAAAGTAATTCCATTTTCTTTCCATTCAGAAGTTTATATTCGAATTGTTTTGTGACATTGGTTGCAGTCCCCACGGTGTGTCAGCACTCTCCCCCTTTCCACCCCCGGTAACCCATGTCCATTCTTCCAGTTTCCCTGTCCCTTCCTGCCTTCTCGGTTTTGCTTTTGGGCAGGTGTTCCCCATTTGGCCTTGTATGCTTGATTGAACTTAGAAGCATTTTCCTCACATGTGTTATTGTTTGATTTATAGGCCTGTCCAATCTTTGGCTGAAAGGTGGACTTCGGGAGTGGCTTCATTTCTGAGTTAGAGTGTCTGGTGGCTTTATTCTTGAGGATTCTGCCAGTCTTTGCTAGACCAGTAAGTCTGGTCTTTTTTTGTGAATTTGAATTTTGTTCTACATTTTTCTCCCACTCTGTCTGGGACCCTCTATTGTGATCCCTGTCAGAGCGGTTGGTGGTGGTAGCTGGGCGCCATTTAGTTCTTCTGGGCTCAGGCTGGTGGAGGCTATGGTTCATGTGGTCCATTAGTGCTTTGGACTAATATTTTTCTTGTGTCTTTAGTTTTTTTCATTTTCCTTTGCTCTGGATGGGATGAGACCAATAGAGGTATCTTAGATAGCCACTCGCAAGCTTTTAAGACCCCAGATGCTACTCACCAAAGTGGGATATAAAACATTTTCTTTACAAACTATGTTATGCCAATTGACATAGCTGTCTCTGGAGACTGTGGTCCTCAGTCGCAGTAACTCAGTCCTTCAGAATGTTTGGATGTGTCTAGGAAACTCCTATGACTTTGCCTTGGTCAAGTTGTACTGACTTCACCATATTGTGTGTTGTCTTTCCCTTCACCAAAGTTAACACTTGTCTAATATCTAGTTAGTGATTTCCCCTCCTACCCCTTCCCTTCCCTTGTAACCATCAAATACTGCTATTTTCTGTGTGTAAACAGTCTTGAGTTTTTATAATAGTGATCTCATACAATACTTATTCTTTTGTGATTGATTTATTTCACTCAGCATAATGCCTTCCAGACTGATCATTGTTCTTTATCATTGCACAGTACTCCACTGTGTGTATGTACCATAATTTATCTGTTCATCTGCTGATGGGCTTTCAGGTTGTTTCCATCCTTTTGCTATTGTCTATAATGCTGCAGTGAACATGGGTGTGCATATGTCTATCGTGTGATGGCTCTTATTTCTCTAGGATGTATTCCTAGGAATGGGATTGCTGAATTGTATGGTATTTCTATTTCTAGCTTTTTTTAAGGAGGTGCCATATCATTTTCCATAGTGGTCGTACCATTTTACATTTCCACCAGCAGTGCATAAGAGTTCCAGTCTCCCCACAACCTCTCCGACATTTGTTATTTTCTGTTTTTTTGATTCATGCCGGTATTGTTGGGGTGAGATGGCATCTCATTGTAGTTTTGATTTGTATTTCTCTAATGGCTAATGATCATGAGCATTTCCTCATGTGTCTGTTAGCTGCCTGAATGTCTTCTTTGATGAAGTGTCTCTTCATATCCTTTCCCAATTTTTAATTGGATTATTTGTTCTTTTTGTTGTGGTGGTGTTGAAGTATTTTATAGATTTTAGAGGTTAGACCCTTGTTGGATATGTTGCACTCAAAATTTTTTTCCTAGTCTGTGGGTTCTCTTTTTATTCTTTTAGTGAAGTCTTTTAATGAGCAGAAGTGTTTAATTTTGGGGAGCTCCCAGTTATCTAGTTTATCTTCTGGTGTTTGTGCATTGTTAGTTATGGCTTGTATTCTATTTATGCCACATGTTAGGGTCCCTAGCATTGTCTCTCTTTTTTCTTCCATGATCTTTATCATTTTAGGTTTTATATTTAGGTCTTTGATCAATTTGAATTAGTTTTTGTGTATGGTATGAGGTATGGGTCCTGTTTCATTTTTTTACACATGGACATCCAGTTTTGCCATCACCATTTGTTAAAAAGACAGTTTTTTCCCCATTTAACGGACTTTGGTCCTTTGTCAAAGATCAGCTGACCACATTGGATGGTTTACGTCTGGGTTCTCAGTTTTGTTCCATTGATTTATGTGTCTGTCATTGTCCAGAGACTCTTTTTCACATGCAATCAATATTAAAAATATATTAATGAAGTACTCTCTATCCCTTTTTTCATCATAAGTGTTCAAATTCTGGTGTGTATTTTACACTTACAGCACATCTCAGTTCTGACTAGCAGTGTCTCAAGTGCTCAGTAGCCACACGTGGCCAATGGTGACAGTATTGGACAGGGCAGCTCTAACCCATTCTCCGCCCTGCAAGGCGAGTGAACATTCTGAAATGCACGTGTTCAGTTTGCTCTGTGTTGTAAAACATGTCCCTACTTCCCCATTACTCTCAAGATAAAGGCCACAGGACCCTTTGTAGTTAAGCTCCAACTCACCCTTCTAGACTGTCTTCTTGCAATCTCCTCACACATGGAATCTCCAGGCACAACAAACTTCTTTCTTTCCTTCAAATATTTCAATGTTTTTAGTTCTCCATGCCTTTGCACAGGCTGTTTCCTCCACCTGGAATGCCATTCCTTCTCTCCTACTACTTCTACTTATCCTCCTAGAAAATTCCTCCTTTTTTAAGACCTAACTTAAATGTCCTCTGCTTTTAAAAACTTCCAGCATTTATCTAGGAAGAGTTAGTCTAACCCTCTGATGGATTCATATGGTACTCTGAACATATATTTTATCATATTTGTTGTGAACTGTTAATGCACTTGCTTTTTTCACAAGACCCAAGTGCGTCACCAGGCCAAGGACCACAGCTTATCCATTCCTGTGCTTCTAGTGCTTTGTTCACTCAATGCCTGTCAAGTAAGAGACACATTATATTACTACTCATCGGTCAGTTTGTTGTACTGTGGTGGCTTGCATGTTGCTATGATGCTGGAAGCTATCTATGCCTCTGGTATTTCAAATACCAACAGGGTCACCCATGGTGGACAAGTTTCAGCAGAGCTTCCAGGCAAAAACAGACTAGGAAAAAGACCTGGAGATCCAGTTCTGAAAATTAACCAGTGAAAGCCCTATGGATCAAAATAGGGCATTGTTCGATTATAGTGCTAGAAGATGAGTACCTTAGGTTGGAAGGCACTCAATACACAGTGGCCTCAACAATGCACTCAGTCATAACCACTGATTGTGGAGATGGCACAGGACTGGGCAGAATTTCTTTCTATTGTACATGGAGTCGCTATGAGTTGGAGCCGACTTGGCAGCAACTAACAACATCAGTAAAGCTTAAAATAGAATTTAGCTAAACAAGTTCTAATATTTTCTTTTGCTCTCTAGTGGATCATCTTGTGCACCCCACTTTGGTGACCACAGAGCTAGGAAATTCCCTTACCTGGCCCCTCTTATCTTAGTGTTTGATACGTGAGTGTTGACTCTGATAACAATCCCCACCTTACATTTGTTTCATGCTGTTTAATTCCAAATTGGCACTGTCACACCTATTGCAAAGCCAAGTGATAAAACATCTGTGTTCTTTGTCTTTCCTTTTTTCCTTGATTGATGTTGTGGGTCTAACCTAGGTTTTTCTCTGAGCCTCGACTGCATGATATCCCCAATGATAGTCTCTCCCCCTCCTGTCCTACCAGCCCTTCTAGAGGAAGGGCCCTTCCTCAGGAATGTCTAGAATTTGGTAATGCTTGGCAGACAGATCCCTTTTCTGTCACCTGTTGCATTAATCAGGGATCTTCTTGTTGCTAGTGAAGGAAATCAAACTGCATCTGGCTTAAGCCAAAAAGGGAATTTGTGAGCTATGAGTCTGAATCGACTCGACAGCAACGGATTTGCTTTTGGTATAACTGAACAGTCCACAAGCCTGATTGATTCCAGGTGCTCAAATGATGTAACCAAGATGCGATCACTCTCTTGCTGCGTTTCTCAGCTTTGTTTCCCTCTGTTTGCTGGCAGGGTCTCTTTTGGGTGGTCCCCCAGAAGCTCTAGGTTTATTGTGTCCTTGTAGCCAACAATTCCAGAGGAAAGTCAGCCCCTGTTCTCACCAGTTCTAATAGAAGTTCTGAAATTGAGTGTTATAGGAATAACTTGGATGTTCATCCCTCTTATGGACTGAATTGTATCCCCCACAAATGTGTGTCAACTTGGCTAGGCCATGATTCCCAGTATTGTGTGATTGTCCACTATTTTGTGATCTGATGTGATTATCCTGTATATTGTAAATCCTACCTCTATGATGTTAATGAGTCAGGATGAGAGGTAGTTATGTTAATGAGGCAGGACTCAATCTACAAGATTAGGTTGTATCTTGAGTCAGTCTCTTTTGAGATATAGAAGAGAGGTGAGCAGAGAGACACAAGGACTTCATTACCACTAAGCAAGAAGAATCAGGAGGGGAGCATATCCTTTGGACCCAGGGTTCCTGCACTTAGAACTCCTAGACCAGGGGAGGATTGATGACAAGGACCTTCCCCCAGAGCCGACATAAAGAGAAAGCCTTCCCCTGGAGCTGGCACCCTGAATTTGGACTTCTAGCCCACTTGAATAAATTTCTGTTTGTTAGAGCCATCCACTTCTGGTATTTGTTATAGCAGCACTAGGTAACTAAGACAATCCCTGAGCCATTTGCTTTGATTGGGGGACTGTGATGCTTGGATTGCCCGACATACAGGAAGCATACAATAAATGCTTCATTTAAATCTACTTACATGTTTGCATGTATAGGCACAAAATATCTCTGGAAAGGTACATAAGTTCCTAGGTATACTGCTGCCTCCCTGGAGGGTAGTGGGGCCTGAGGATTGGTGGAGAAGGATACTCACTATTATTTTTTTTGCACTGTTGGAATTTTTACCCTATGCATACGTTCATTTTTCACAAAAAGACAAACTATTTATAAATAGTGTGAAAAATATTTTGCCTACATATTTACCGTACTATTTTCACTACTCCTCCCTGTCTCAGTTTTTGGGGGAAGACTAGGACATTCCATTCCATCCTTAGAATTACCCTCTAGCAGGGGTGAGGATGATCATGAAGATAGCACAGGACTGGGCAACATTTGATCTGTTGTACATAAGGTCACCATGAATTGGAGCTGACTTGATGGCAGCCAGCAACAATAGGATTGGGATCAGGCCCCAAATCTGTTTTTTATATTTTTAAAGTTGTATATGTGTGTGTGTGTGTGTTTGTGTGTGTGTATGTGTGTATATATATATATATATATATACTTATATGTATGTATATTTATATGTAGATAGATAGATATATAAAAATAAAATATGCAGCAGGTACCACATATGGTCTGCAAAGTCCAAATATTTACTGTCTGGCCCTTTAAAGAAAAAGTTTGCCTACTGCTTCTCTAGGACACGTGTGGCTTAAAAAATGCAGATAACCACTCAGATGGCCTTGTCATAGCAGTGAGAAACAATAGATCCTGGGCACCTGGCGCAAGTTGTCGTGCAGTAGGTGCTTAGTTATGGTTCTGATCCAGAGACTCACACCAAAAATATTTCTCGCTACATCTCTTCTTTGAGCCTGGTTGCTGGAAGTGATGTATTGCCTCCCCATAGTCACCAGTATATTTTAGTAGTGAAAGCTCTTCCCTTGTTTGAATAAATCCCCCTTGCCTAAGCAGAATAGGTCTTGTTGCTGTTATTGTTGGCCTCAATCCTTTTTGGCAGGAAGGTTGCATTTTGCAAGCAAGCAGGGTGGGAATGTAATACTTATATTAGCCACTAGATGGAGCCACAGATATGAAAAATAGGCTCAGAAAGCAGCAAGCAGGAGGGCGAGGTAGTCTTGTGATTTCAGCGGCTTCTCTGCCAGAGCAGAGAGACGTGGTTCTACACTTGGCTTTTCCACTTATTGGCTATGTGACTGTCAGCAAATGACCTTAAGTCTCGGTATCTTCACTTATAAAACGGGGATTATAATAATGGCCACCTCAGAGGGATGTTGTGAGCACCAAATAAGATAATACTGGTAAAGGTACTTTGCAGACTGTGGAATGCAGTGCAGTGTGAGTTAATACAGTGCCTGAGAACCCCACCATTGGAGATGTTCCTGGGGATAAATGATAACTTTTTTGACCTCCTTGTCTCATAACAAGGTAGTGAGGGTGTTGGGGGTGGGGAACTGAGAATCAGTGAGCATGAGTGCAGAACACCTTTGGGAGCCTCCCTTTCATCTTTTCTAGCACAGGAACAATACAAGAGCCCTGCCTTGCAGGGTTACCATGAAGACAAAATGCGATGATCTATGTCAAGCGTTTTGTACAGTATCTGGAACAAAGCATTCCCTACATAAAAGGTAGATTGTGGGTGGGCTGTTTGGTCCTTTCTGTGATTCTGTCCTCTCTGCCCTCTCTTCCTCCTGCCTCTCCTCCCATGTGTTACCTTGACCACTCTCATGGTTCCATCACTGCTCACAGGATGTTGATGTCACATTTCTATCCCCAGTGCAGCCCTCTCCCCTGAGCTTTAGATTCCTCCACTTACTGTCCCCCAGACATCTCCAACTCAGTATGCTCAGGCAGAACTCCTCACCTTATCACTCAGAACTTTTTCTTCCTCTCCTCCTAGTATAGTGAAAGCACCACCTTCCACCCAGTGGTCCAAGCTGGAAAACCTGACTTGACTTCTGATACGCCTGCCTCCCCTATCACACTTTATAACCCACCGCACCAAATTCTGGTGCTTCTGCCTTTTAAATGTCCTTTTAATGTGTCCTCTTCTTCTTTTCCCAGTGCCACTGCTCTCCCGCATAATCATTGCTGCAGCTTGTCTTAGGGCCCTTCTCCCTGCCTTGCCCGCACACAGTAGCCAATTATTTTTTTTCTGAAAGTCAACTTGATTATTTTCCTGCTCAAAATCCTTCCATGGCTCCCCAGTGCCATTAAAATGAAGTCCAAACTTCGTAACATGGCCTATAAGGCATCTAATAATCTGCCTTCTACCTGCCTCCCCAGCCTTCCTGTCATTCTCTGCCCTGCACTGCCATTCTGATCTTACAGTATAGCCAGACACATACTATTCTAGCTCCTCAAATGACATTGTTTCCTTTTGCCTCTTGGCCTTTGCACCTACTGTTCCCTCTATCTGGAACATTCTTCCCTCCCTCCTTACCCGCCTACCACTTCCTTTGAAAAGCCTTTTCTGACATCCTAAGCATGGAGTTAACACCTAGTCCTCCCCCACCCCCATACCCTGTGATATCTTCTTGTGTTTGTTTTTAATCTGGCACCTTTGCACTGATTCTCTAGTGTAACTAAATGTCAGCTGTGATGGTCACCTGACGTTTGAGGTATATTTCAATTTGGCTGAGTTCCCATCCCGTGTCTTGTGGGCAGCTAAATGTTCATTCAAGGTTTCTATAAATCTAGAGAGCTCATGTCCTAGCAGTCTCTTCTAGCTCTGACTTTAGCGCTTCATTATATTCAGGTTCTGAGTCCCTAAAGCCCTTTCTTTGCCCCTAAGTAGATCCAGATATACTACATGGCATAGCCCCTTTTCCCTCTTCCTCAAAGCATTGCTCAGAGAGGACACTTGAACGTGTGTGGTAGAAATTACTAAAGGTCCAAAGTGAAGTTGGGGGGATTGGTTTACATCGTAGTTCCTAGAGCTCCTTCAGGCAACCCCATACCAGGAACTTCTGCCTGGTGGTTTTCTTCCAAGGTCCTGTCTCACTGTCATGTTTCTCAGTCCCCTTCCTTTCTCTTTTGGGATCCCCTCTTTCTCCTCTCCCCTTCATCCATATTCCTGTTTAAAATGGAAAAGTTTAGGGTCTCTTTAATTTTGAAGTCTCCTTGTGTACTATACCTCACCTCCGTACCCCAGATGGCTTGTCAAGGTATCATGTTAAACAAAGGGCATCTACACAGAGTGATGTGTGATGTTATGTAATCCCTCCACCCTCCGCATCATATATTGTTGACTTCTCTGATTCCGTGTGAACTCTGTGAGGGCAGAGACCTTGTCTGCTTTGTTCATTGCTGTGCACCCAGCACCTAAAACTTGGTTGGTGCATACTGGGCTCTCAGTAAATACTCATTTAATGAATAAGTGAATGACTGGATAGGTGACTAGATGGGTGAGATGTTACTTAGACTGAATAATAGTTCCAGTCCAAAGCCTTCCCCCACGACTGACATGGAGAGATGTCAGAGGCCCAGCCTACATGAGTGCTCTGATAATCTGAGTATGACAGCAAATCAAGACCAATCATTCAGTTGTTAATTCCGTTTGGCTATTATTGAGAGAGATGAAATGTCTGTAGTTCCTATAACTTAGAATGTAGGTGACTACAAGACTAGGAAGGCAAAAGAGGTTAAGTCCACATACATTTTGAAATGACAGGAAGATATGCTTCCTGTGTGTAACCAAGACCATCTGAAATCATATGAGGACTCTTAAGGATGGGATTTTTCTTGCATACCATTTGCCATTTTGGACAATGCCCCATCCATCCATTGATCAGTCCATCCATCCATGTATCATCAATGCATTCCTACCCAGACATCCATCCACACACCCAAACATCCGTCCAATGTTAAGAGGCACACTCTAATGCCAGTAGAGTGAAATGGGGCTAACATTAGTACCTAATTAGCCAAGTAATTGTCAGATTTAAATGAAATTATTCAGGCAAAGCACCCAGAATCGGGCCTATTGCATAATGAAAGCTTAATAAATGGTAACTGTTGCTGTTATTAGGCTCTGAATACTACACCCAGATTCTACAGCTCCAGCTCATTCTAAGTCAGAGAGCAAACACTCAGTTCAATTTTATTATCCAAAATTCTGAGAAGAGGAATAGCATGAAGAAACCAGAGAGGGAGTAGGAAGAGTCAGGTTAAACTACCAAGGAAGATTGGGTCTGGGGTACAGGGTTGAGGGAAGGGCCACCTGAGAATATTTCCTTCTAGAATGTTGTCAGAAGTCAGTTGCCAGATGATCCCACTGTGTCATAATGAGTACCCAGGGGAGTAAGCAGGAACACTGGTAAAATACAAGTAGAACACATTGTAGGCTAGCCCTTCTCCTCCTCCTCCTCCAGGACAGCTGGTCAACCCAGATCCAGACTATGCAGGGGCACTGTGGGGCCGGATGGGGATGTTGATCCGGCTCTGCAGCCAGTTGATATAATCCTCTTGAGGCATATGGATGATGTGCTCTCGTACAAACTGCAGGGCAAATACAGTGGCAATGGCCTCAGAATTTGGTCAGAAGGTTAACACTCTCCCCCTCCCCTAAATCCCAGAAGCTTTGTGACTGATGCTCGTGGCCCCAGTATTCCTCCAACCATTCTCAGCCTGAAGCATCATGCTGGGGGTGGTTCACTAGGGAAAAGGACCCCTTTCTAGCTTCCTGGCTCAGCCAGGCTGATTTTGAGCCCTTTCTTGTTGCTGTTGACCCAAGGAAATTTGGGGAGGGCAGGAAAACTAGCTGTCTGCCTTTTTCCTTCTTTTCTACTCCTTAATATCTTTTTTAAAAAAACTCATGTTTTCCTTAAGCCTTTCTGGTTCACAGATGTCTTTGAGAATTAATAACAGGCATGGGCTTGTTCCTAGGAATGTGTTAACACACACAAATATAGGGTGTTTCATTTAGAATCTGGATTAACAGACCCTACCCTCTATCCAGGTTAACAGAAGCTCTGTAATGGTCTCATTAGTAAGAAGAACATGCTAAATTCTGGGCTATGACCTCGCCTCAGAAAAGGGAAGCCTCTGTAGCCCTGACACCTCTTACCCACTCAGAGACTGCCTTCTCCATGCCCCTTGTAACTGCTGGGCAGAGGGTGGACCCTATAACCAGCAGATGAAAGGTGGACACTTGCCCTAACTTTAGTTTTAGACTAGCCCCCTGGCATCTTTCCTGAAAGAGCCTCACATGATGTGGGGTGTGGAGTCTGAACATCTAAATTTGTCCTCAGGGTCATCCTCCCCACCCCTGTCCCCACCCCCGACCTTGCACCCATACACACACACACCCAGGTCACCCTGTGGAAGGGCCAACCTGGCATGAAAACACCAAGAGACCCAATAGCCTGTCACAGCCTGAGAATGCCACCATTTGAGTTACACTTTTAAGGTGAGGCGTTGAAGGCCCTATTAAAATGCACATATGTCATCTAAGAAAAATAAGAAAGCGACTCCATTAGCCATTGTCAGCACCTTAGTGTGGAGTCCTTTTTTCCACCTGTCTGCTAATGTCTTTTGATGCTTACTCTGGACAGATTATCAGGAAGGATGGTAGAAAAGGACATCACATTTGGTACAGTAGAGGGCCAGTGAAAACAAGGGAAACCCTCAATGAGATAGATTGACTCAACAGCTGTAACAATGGACTCAAACATAGTAGTGATCATGAAGATGGCACAGGACACGGCAACATTTTTGTTCTGTTGTACATAAGGTGGCCATTGAGTGAAGAGCAAAATCAATGGCAACTAACAACAAGAGAACAGAGCGCTAGGGACTTCTGTAGTTGGTGGCGATGGTGAGCTATTGAAAATCATTCAGTGGCTCCCCAGACCCAAATCCTTCACCTGGCCTTCAAAGGCCTGCACAGACTGACCTGGCTGCCTCTCCAGTCTCCTTAGGAACTCACAGCTCCTTGCTCTCTTCTTCCAAACCCATTGATCGCCATTGAGCTCCTCCAACAAGTCACATTCTGTGCTTCCTTTACACACACTGCTGCCTCTGCCTGGCCTTCTCTTTTTCCCTTCTCTCTTCATCGTTCAGGTCTCAGTTAAGGTAAATCCCGTCTCTGTTTCCTTATAACCAGTGCCGCTTAAACTTTATCATGCATACAAATCACCTGGACTCGCATTAACATGTAGATTCTGAGTTGATAGGCACGGTTTGGGGCCTGAGATTCTGTGTTTCTAACGAGCACCCAGGTGAGGTCCATGCTGTTGGTCCATGGACTACACTTTTGTAATGAGGTTTAGAGTGCTCCTTATTAACATAGAAAACCAAACCAAACAGATTGCTGTTGAGTCGATTCCGACTCATAGTGACCCTAAAGGACAGAGTAGAACTGCCCCCATAGGGTTTCCAAGGCTGTAAATATTTACAGAAGCAGACTGCCACATCTTTCTCCTGCAAAGCAGCTGGTGAGTTTGAACCGCTGACCTTATGGTTAGTAGCCAAGCGCTTAACCACTGCGCCACCAGGCCTCTTTGTTAAGATAGACAGGTATTTTTTTCACTTGTCCATTTATTTATTTTTGATCTGTCTCCACAGAGCCTCCATGGGGCACCACTTACATATAGCATTTAATGTCCCCAGGAGTTGAACAGCAGTTCTTGGGTAGTACAAATGGTTACTTGGCTGCTAACTTAAGGTTGGAGGTTTGAGTCTACCCAGAGGTGCCTTGGTGGAAAGGCCTGGTGATCTACTTGCAAAAAAATCAACCACTAAAAACCCTGTGGACCACAGTTCTACTCTGACACACATGGGGTCGCCATGAGTTGGAGTTGATTTAAAGGCAAGTGGTTGGTTGGCATTGAACAGTCAAGGTCATGTGACAGTCCCTCTCCTACGAGAATGTGAGCTCTGTGAAGGCAGAGGTCTTAGAGTCTTCTTATCACTGTGTCGTCAGAGCTTAAACAGTGCCTGGATGTTGAAAGAACGATAGAATGAGGGCACCCAAGACACCGTGAGGAGAAAGGTCATGGTTACCTCAATAGCCACAGCAATATCAGGGGAACACAGCTCCCAGACCCTCAGATCCTGTAGCACCTTCAGGAGTACGTGGGGCCGGATCCTCAGATCTAGATTCTCCCCAAACTTCTGTAGTTTTGCCAGGATCTTCTTGGCGGGGCGGAAGTTCTTCAGATCCTCAGGGAGTTTGGACAACAGATCAAAGTACCTTCAATTCCAAGAGGACAGGGCCAGTTAGGAAGCTTCTGGGAGATGGGTTTGGCTACTTCAGGCCCTCCATCCCTGCTCTCTCTTAAAATGTGATGTCTCCAGGGGAGCATGAGTCTTTATCTGGGTGGCCTCCACCCTCCTAAATTGTAAAGGACCAACAGATCAGACAAGTCCTTGTTTTTAGGGGTGATAAAAGCTGGTGCATGACTCGCATCTCATTTTAAAAATTGCAAATTAAGGGCATGCTTTAAAAGGACTCATTTATAATTTTTCTATCGGCTAGAAACATGAAAAGTTCAAAGAAAGGAAGGGACATTGCGATTCGGAAGCTTCTGTTCTGAGAGTTAGTCAGGCCAGGGAGGATATGGACACATCCATGGGATGCCTTCCAAGATGCAAGAGGGTCTCACCCACAAGATGGTGATGATGATGGTGTCTCTGTGTGTGTTTTCCATCTCCCTGGGGCCCAGGTGACACAGTGGTTAAGAGCTATGGCTGCTAACCAAAAGGTTGGCAGTTCAAATCCACCAGCTGCTCCGGAAACCCTATGGGGCAATTCTGCTCTGTCCTGCAGTGTTGCTATAAGTCAGCATCAACTCGACAGCAAGAGAGCCAGTGGGCCTGGGCTACACTGCTCTGTGAGTCTCTGAGTTTTGAGGGCTTTTCATACTGTCATGACAGAAATCTGAGGTGATGGGAACAGGTAGATTCTAACCTTGGAGTGTTGTTCAAGTGTGATCAGGGTTTAAGATGGGGATGACATCCTTTTAAAGTTTTTTTTTTCCTTCTGTAATATATATGTGCCCATTGTGGAAAAGTTTGAAGAAGAAACTGATCATCTGTCATCCATTTTGGGCTACTTATATTGCTTTGTATTTGTGTTATATATTTATATTTACATATTTATTTATATCTCCATTTAGAACGAAATCTCCATGAGAACAGGGACCTTGTCTGAGTTATTCAGTATCTAGAGTGCTGGAACTCTGCCTAACTCATACTAGGTGCCCAATAAATATTATTTGACAGACTGAATGAACACCTGGATGAGTGAATAGCTATAACCCAGCATCGTTTTTCCTAGGCTGTGGTCTGTTTGGCTTGATTTTTTTTTTTTTATTGTGGTAAAAAATACACATAACATAGAATTTGCCATTTTAACCATTTTCAAGCATATCATCCAGTGGCATTAATCATACAATGTTGTGTAACTACCAGCACTATTTGTTTCCAAAAGTTTTTCATCGCCCCAAACAGAAACTCTGTACTCATTGAGTGATAAGTCCCATTTCCCCTCCCCACACCCAGCCCCTGGTAACCGCTAGTGTACCTTCTGTCTCTATGTGTTTGTCTATTCTAGGTATTTCTTTTTTTTTTTAAGTTTCTTTCTTCTTTTTTTTATTGATTTGCTTTAAGTGAAAGTTTACAATTCAAGTTAGTCTCTCATACAAAAATTTATACATACATGTTACGTGACCCTAGTTGTTCTTCCTATACTGTGACAACACACTCCTCCTTTCCACCCCGGATTTCCCATGTCCGTTCAACCAGCTCCTGACCCTCTCTCCCTTCTCATCTCCCCACTGGACAGGAGCTGCCCATTTAGTCTCATGTATCTACTTGAGCTAAGAAGCACACTCTTCACAAGCATCATTTTATGTCCCATAGTCCAGTCCAATCTTTGTCTGAATGGTTTTAGTTTTGGGCTAATAGAGAGTCCAAGGGCCATGTCTTCTGGGGTCTAGGTATTTCTTTTAAATAGCATCATGCAATATTTGTCCTTTTGTGTCTGGCTTATTTCACTCAGCATAATGTTTTAAGGTTTCATCCATGTGGTAGCATATATTAGAACTTTATTCCTTTTTATGGTAGAACAATACTTTATTATATGTATGTATGTATATACACACACATTTATATATACATATATATACCACATTTAGTTTATCCATTCATCTGCTGATGGACACTTGGGTTGTTTCCACCTTTTGGCTATTGTGAATTGTGCTGCAATGAACATTGGCATACATGTATCTGAGTTCCTACTTTCAATTCTTTTGAGTTTAGACCCAGGAATGGAATTGTTGCATCATATGGTAATTCTTAGGAGCTCTGGTGGCACAGTGGTTAAAGCACTGGCTGCTAACTGAAAAGTGGGCAGTTTGAACCCACCAGCTGCTCTGCAGGAGAAAGATGTGGCAGTCTGCTTCCATTTTACAGCCTTAGAGGCCCTATGCGGGGCTGTTCTACTCTGTCCTTAATACTTACAGAGTCACTATGAGTCAGAATCGACTAGATGGCAGTGGGTTTTGGGGTATGGTAATTCTGTGTTTAACCTTTTGAGGAACTGCCTGTTTGGCTTGCTTGTGATGTTGCTATAAAGGTCAATCCCCTCTCCCATAATGATGGCAGAAATTCCACCATTAGAGATTTGGGCTGAATCCCACAGGGAGGACCAGCGTTAATTTGCCACTGTAATACCTTAATGTGAGTTAGTTTGTAATTTCCTCTCTCTCTTTTAATCTCCCCCAAAGTGGGGAAAGGATTTGAAGAAGACCCCTTCCTTCTCTTAGGAGGCCTTTTGTTGAGAGCCTCATGCATCTTTATTGCCAGATGTTGTTGGGTGAGCCAGTGATGTCCTGGGGTGTGTGAGGCAGTATGGAAGGTCCTACAACTCTGCCAAAATCCCAAGAACCTGCTAGTAAGTTACAGTCCCAGATTATTAAAATTGTGGAAGGGATTCTGGGTACTTCTTTTAATGTGTGGGAAAAAAAATTATTTTTAATTGTTGTGCTTTAAGTGAAAGTTTACAATTCAAGTGACCCTACTTTCTTTCGTTATACTGTGACAGCACACTCTCCCTTTCCACCCCGGATTTCCTGTGTCCATTCAGCCAGCTCCTGACCCTCTCTCCCTTCTCATCTCCCCTCTGGACAGGAGCTACCCATTTAGTCTCATGTATCTACTGGAGCTAAGAAGCACACTCTTCACGAGTGTCATTTTATGTACCACAGTCCAGTCTAATCTTTGTCTGAAGAGTTGGCCTCGGGAATGGTTTTAGTTTTGGGCTAACAGAGAGTCCGGGGGCCACATCTTCCAGGGTCCCTCCAGTCTCTGGGTAGATTTTTAGACCTTCTCAGCTATTCTTAGGTCTTGATGAGGGTTAAGTTTGTGAAGTCACAGTTCATCAGACTCCAATTCTGTATTGCAGGAGAGCATAGAGACTGGAGTCAGTCAGGGGTTTAAATCCTGAATCCACCACTTACTAGTAATGTGACCTTGGACAAGTACATTCACCTCTCTGAGCCTCAGTTTTCCTGTTCGTAAAATGGGGGTTAATATATACACTTCAGGATTTTTGTGAGGAATAAAAATTTATGAAGAGTGCTTACAGTAATGTCTGCCATACTGTAATCATTCAACTTATGGTGCTTTTATTGTTGTTATCACATCTCCATGCTGGGGCACAGTGTTACCAGGATATGCTGGCCTGGTTTGGTATCCTTGAGAGGTTACATTATTGGGAGAATATAGTAACTGCCCCGTAGACCTCAGACTCTAGAAATTTTAGGCATGGTTTGCCTCATCCACCTCTCCCATGAGGGCCTGTGAGGTAGTCCTTATTAGTAAACCTGAATCAAACAGAAGGTAAATATGGAGAACACACTTGGCTGGATTATCTGTGGTTCAGGAACTGAGGAGTTTTTGCCTGATTATGCTCTGGATTTCACCTCTTTGGGGGACTCTATTGATGGCCAAGGGCATTTTTGGTGTGATACCTTTCTAAGACTTGAGGGATATTGTGATCAATTGTAATCTTATAATAACAACCCCCACCACCACCACACTCAGAGGCTGTGTTAGCCAGCTGTCAGGATCTTTACCAGTGGTCTGCAATTTCTTCTGCATCTCCTTTTACTACGGAGACTTGATGCCTCATTTTTGCTATATCCTTTTGAAAAGTCGAGACAAGGACAAAAGAATTGAACTTCTGGAGACCTCGCTCTTCTTGGCGCCTGCGTCACAGGTTGTATGAAAAAGAGAAAAGAATCAGATTCCCTTCTCCTTTAACCATCCTAGCTGCCCTTTGAGATCTGACTTGAACATCTTTTCCTTCATGAGGCCCTTCTTAATCCTCCCAATCACTCTAATCTGCAGTCTGGCATTCACAAAATGATACAGCTCTCTCCAAGGCACTGAAACACTTTTCTTCTGCTAAACAGGTGTAACCTAAACCCAAAAGCAAAACCAACTTGTCGTCAAGTCGGTTCTGACTCATGACAACCCCATGTGTGCAGAGTAGAACTACACTCCATAGGGTTTTCAAGGCCGTGACCTTTGGGAAGCAGATCACCAGGCATTTCTTCTGAGGTGCCTCTGGGTGGGTTTGAACCATCAACCTTTCGGTTAGTAGTCGAGCACTTAACCATTTGGAGACCCAGGGACAGCCCTGTTAAACCCAGTCAATTTTTGTTACTTCTCATTCTCTTCTTGCTTTTGATTGTATTTATACAGCTTTCTCATCTGTAAAATGGGGATCATAATGGTTCTTACCTCTCAGAGGTGAGGATTAAATGAGATAATGTATGTAAAGTACTGAGCACAGTGCCAGACACACAGTAGGTGTTTAATTAATGCTGACTCCCTCTCTCCCCAACTCCCCTTATCATTTTGTGCATATCTCCTATCTCTCCAAGGAGACCTAGTCTTACAAATAGAACTGTGTCACTCCCGTGTGCACAACTTAAGTGCCTCCTCATTTTCCTCAGAATAAAGTCCTCTGAGTAACTTTCCCTCCAAGGCTCTGCATTATTTGGTCCCCACTACATTTTCCGGTTTTATTTCTCTCAATCCATTTTTCCTTTCTCTCCAAGCATGTTATGCTTTGACTCATGATCAAAGTCTTTGGGATAAAGTTCATTCTCCATATCCGGACTACTAAGACCTTTTATGATCTGGCCTTGGCCTGTTCCTCTGACCACCTTGCAGTCACCCTGAGCCCCAGCCGCATCTTACTCTTGGCAGTTGCTCAGCGCACTGTGCCCCGCTGGGCTCTGGGACTTTGCTGTTGCTTTTCCTGGTCTTGCCTTCCCTCCTCCTTCCCCTGTGTAACTCTCTGTATTTGAATTCCACCCCCACTACTGGATGACCTTTGACAAGAAACACCTCTGAGCCCCACTTTTTTCATCTATGAAATGGGGATAGTAAAGCACCTATCCTGTAGAATTGTTGTGAGAAGTAAGTAAATGCAAAGCCCTTAGAGATAGTAAGCACCCTGGAAATACCATCTATTTTTATCAAATTGCGAATGTTGTTTCCTCCAGGAAGACTTTGTGATCTTTCTGACTGCAGTCCTGGATCAGGCAGGGCATCCCTTTTCTGCATCTCCTTAGCCCACTCTGCTTACTCCCATGCCAGCCCTCATCACCATGTGTGATTATAGATTACTTGTCTGTCTCCCCCACTAGACTGGGAGCTTCTGGACGGCAGAAGCCTGCCTGTGTTAGTCCCCTCTGAACCCCTGGCTCAGAGCAGGTAGTCCATCTTGCTAAAAGGAAGAGAGGACAGAGAGTCTTCATGCAACCTTCGTTGAATGAACGCATTCATTGGGGTGGCCACTCACTGCAGTCAAGGAATAGACTGGGAAGGGAGCAGTTACTGGGTTGCTAGAATAGAAGAGCAAAGCTTCCAGTGGCTTCTTGGTGCTCTTAAAATCAAATTTTAAGTCCTAATGGTGCATTCCTGGCTGTGCACGTTGCAGCTCTCACCTGCCCCTTCTCCTTGCTCTAAATTGTCTATGTCCCTTCCCACCTTGAAACTTTGTATATATCTTTCCTGCTGCCTGGAATATCCTTCCACCTTCTCACCACACAGCAACTACTCTTCATCCTTCAGGACTTAGCCTAAAGTCATCTCCTCAGAGAAGCCTTCCCAGATTACCCAACCTAAACTAGGCTCACATTGTTTCTCTCTTTCTCAGTAGATGCCATTGTCTTCCTGCATGGCAGTGATTATAACTTGTGTGTGTATATTTATTGATGCAGCTGCTTTGTTTCTTCCCATCTTTTCCAGAAGTCTAAAAGCTCTATGAGGGTAGGTAATATGTCTCGTTTCTTGTTCCTTGCTGTAGCCCCAGCACCTGGCACATGCAGGCACACAGTAGGTGCCTGGTAAGTGTCTTCTGAGTGAATGGGTATGTGTGCCCTTACTTCATGAGGATTTCCATCTTGTCCTGGAGACAGAAGCCAGCTTCCTGGGCCACACTGTAAAACTTGGCCCTCATTGTGCTGCATACACCAGTCTTACAATGGAGGATGTCACGAGTGGGGCGGCTGTAGACACAGACAAGAAAGGCATGGAGGATGGACCCCAAGGGACACCCCCCACTAGCCTCATGGGTCCTCCTTCTGCCTCCCTGGGCCCCAAGATGGTCTGCACTGGGGATCCCCTGTACCCACCTGGGCTCTCTTCCCTCACCTGGAACCTCCCTCAGCACCTGCCTGCATGGTTGAAGGACAGACCTTCACAACAGTGTCAGGCTGCTGGTTCAGGCCTTATTAAATGATCCTACAATGACATGTCTAGCTATGGACAGAAGGATGAAAATGGAATTTGGAGCTGGGAGGTTCAGGTTCAAATCCCAGCTCCACCACTGTGTGGTCTCAGGCAAGACAGTTCACCTTGCTGAATTTCAGATTGCTCCTCTGTAAAACGGGATCATGGTCCCATCTCCTAGGGTTCTTTCTGTGGGTTAAGCAAGATGCTGAATGCAGAATGCTTCACACTGTGCCTGGCACACAGGAGGTGTTCTTGCCGTTGTCTGCATTGTTGCTCAGCATCTTGGCTGTGAGCCCCAAGCCCGTGGTGTCCCCTGCCTTTCAGTAGCATCTGTGACTTCAGGAAGTCCGGACTGCGTTGGGTCATTCCTTCCTCATCCCCTTCCCTCACCCACCTGACTTACCTTCTAGCCTTCTTCTGGATTGGCTGGCTGTGGCTCTCTCCGCTTGTACTGCTGGTTTTGTCACTGAAACACAAAGAGGTGATTTCAAGTTGGCTGACATCTTTTCATGAAAAGGGTACCTCTTGCTTCCCCCCACCTCCCGTCCATGGCACCCACTAGCCTTCAGGATTCATGTAAGGGAGGTGGCTCTAATCAAGGCAGCAGCCTCAGAACCCACTGTGGTTTTTTTCCCCACTTTTTGACCTTTGCTTATGTCATTCCCCCTGCCTGGAGGGTTTTCCTTGTTTCTTCTCCACCGACTAAATCCTGCTCATATTTCATGGTTCACAGCATGTCCTGCCTACTCAAATTATTGAAGTCCAACTTTTCCCATCTGGCTTTGCGTATTGTCAGGGTTACACATTTTCTGGATTTGTGTTTTATTTGAATAAAATTGGTTTTTACATCTGGAGGATAAGTTCATTTTGAACTCCTCCATTCTCCTCTCAACCCCCAGTCAACACTTAACACAGGGCCCAATGCACGTTTGCTGAAGGGATGGCTGAGTCTTCCTAACCGGTTTGTCTTTGGTGTCCCTGACCCCAGACTGCGTCTTAGTTCAAAGGTTCTCTTCTCTATCCTAAACCCTGGTGTTGAATGCCTGTTTCACTGTAGTTTGGAGGCAGGCAGAGTTGGGTTCAGTACCCAGCCCTAGCACTACCACTTCTCAGTTCATGGGCAAGCAACTCCCCTCTGGATCCTCAGTGTCTTTATCTGTGGAATGGGGATTCCAATACCTACACCACAGCACGTGGATTAAATTAGATAACACTCCTGATACAAGTATTTGGTACCTAGCAGAGGCTCAGTAAACAGTAGTAACCTTCTTCCTCTTTTCTTCCTTCTCTCATGGAGAGCAGTTGTGTTGAATGCAGTTTAGGTGGGGATGGAAGAAGGAGCAGGGCTTCACCACCATTCCAAAAGTCTAGGTTTTGTGTTGCACATACATATTGGAATGTTTAGGAGGAAAATTCTAAGACATAAAAAGCCTAGAAGAAATAAGTCTCAAAGTCCAGTTTAAATTAATGATCTGTGTATACAGCATTCATTTATTCAGTCATCCAACATATAATGATTGAGTGCCTATACCGTCCTATAGGGTCACTATGAGTCAGAATCGACTTGACGGCAATGGGTTTGGTTCAACTGGTTATACTGTAGTAGGTGCTGCCAATAAGATGATGGATTAATCACTCTTGGTCCCAGCCTTCATGGGGACTGAGGTCTCATGTGGGGAGACAGACATCAATCAGTTCTTCATGCCTTCTGACCCTTGTGGGGTGTGGACTGATTGGATTTCTTTAATAACTATTCCCTCTGTGACTTTGCCTGACCTGGCTTCCTAGAGGGGCATGAAGCCACCCTGCTTATGCCCATCTCTCCCCTGTGACTTTCTCCCAGGTCCTCCTTTAGTGATCTGGGCCTTCAGTACCAGTGTCTAGAACCGTCTCTCCTGTCCTCTGTCCCCCATGTTTCCTCTGAATACTTGGAAAACTGACTTGATCACTTTGGCTGCGTGATTGTAGAGGGTAAGACTGTTTTTCTGATTGCTATTATGTATGGCTAACCCTTTAGGTAACTTCTTTAGGTGGGCAGACTCAGCCATTTCCAAGACCCAGCCTCGCAGGAAAGGTCCTGGCCTTTGCTGCTTCTCTCAGAAACTCATGGGACTGAGTCTAGGGTTCTTAGGCCTTATCCCACCTGGCTGGGAGGCAGGGCCTCAGCAATGATTCTGGATTCTAATCGACTGCCCCCACCCCCTGCAGCTGAATCCTTTGGGGGAAGGTGTTGGCTCTGATCTCTGCTGAATGTAGTTTCTTCTTTGCTAGAACCTTTGCAGTGACTTGCGGAGTGGGTTGAGGGGAGTGGATGAAGGAAGTGGTGTTATTAGCTGGTCATAAATAGACAAACATAAATAAACAGCAAGAGACCTTTTTGCCTGCCTCACTATCTCCTTGCCTTGGCCCTTGTTGAATTCCAGCCACACTGGTCTTTTCTCACTGCCTTTAAGCTTCCCCCTGCCACAGGCACTTTGCACTGCTTAGAGCACTGTTCCCACCTCATAGGTTAGCTAATTCTTCATTCTTCACGTCTCAGCTTAAATGTGAAATTCAGTTTTGGTTAGAACCCTGGTGTTAAAATGTTCACCCAGTTCTCCTTCTTCAGAACACTGTCCACAGTCATGATTATGTGGCTCACTTTGGGCTTATTTGAGAGATGTCTGACTCTCTCATTGGCCAGCGATTCTTAACCTGGTGTCCATGGGCAGAGGGCGAGAGGTCCATGAGGTAGATTAGGAAATAAGTTGTGTCTTTCTTTTAACCCACCTTTAACCAAAACGGAAAGCACACATATTTACATACCACATTCCAATTGTGGGAGTTATTTTTGAAAACTCATTTATACTTGACACTAATCCAAAATTACAGTAGTCATTAGACCTGCTGTTAAGTCTTGTTATATAAGGCATTAATGTAGAAGCTTATAGATTACTGTATCACAAAACTGGTTGCAGTATAGTAATCTGTATTACTATAGATTTCTTTGTATTTTATAGAAAAAAACCAGTTGCCGTTGAATCAGTTCACACTCATGGCAACCCTATGTGTGTCAGAGTAGAACTGTGCTCCACAGGGTTTTCAATGGCTGATTTTTTGAAAGTAGGTCACTGGGCCTTTCTACCAAGTTGTCTCTGGGTGGTCTCGAACTGCCAACCTTTTGGTTAGCAGTTGAGCATGTTAACCATTTCACCACTCAGGGACTTCTTATGTTTTATAGTATGCATTTGAAAACATTTTTCTGAAAGACTTCCTCAGGGGTCCATGGAACAAAAAAGGCTATTAGGCCAGCCCAGACTGTGAGATCACGAGGGCAGAGCGTGTTTGTCTTGTTTTCCACTGAATCCCCAATGCCTAGCACAGTTCTGGGCACATGGGGGAAACCAATGAATATTTTCTAAATGAAATTATGTATTTGGGCAGACCTCCACCTCCCCCATTACAAATCACCCGAAGAAAGTTGTAACCTATACCACATCCTCCCTCCTCCATCCCTTTGGCACTGGAAAATTTAACTTTATGGTGTATAATTGTTGGGGAGAAACATTTAGATGCTCAACTCTGATCCCCAGGAGTTAAGGAGCTTGTTTTCAGTGAAGTCACAAGGAAGAAGGAAAAGGTCCGCTCCCTCTCGCCCTACCTTCTACTGTCTGGTGTGGGACGTCTCTGCTGTGACCTCTGTACCTGTGAGGTGCCCCCCGACCCAGCTCCTGCAGGCTTCGGCCCTCCTACCTGGATTTGTAGGTGGTCTGCATGTCCTTAAACGCAGACTCGCTTTTGTTTTGTTTCATCATTGACAAGATACTGCAAAACAAGAGGAGTCTGTTAACCAGGCACTGAGCACATGGTGCTCTGAGGCAGGAAATGTCTGTGGGAGGATTCCCTTTCTGGAGCAGGGATCCTCAGACCCTACCAGGGGTAAGAAGCACATAGTGAGTTTACTAATTGTACAGATTCCTGGGCATCTCTCCCAGAGACTTGGATTCATTAGGCCTGGAGCAGGGCCCCAGAATCTGCATTTAAAATCCCTCCCCATCTCACAAACACACACACACACACACACACTCACAATTCTGATGCAGGTGGTTCAGGGAGAATACTTTGAGAAACCTAGAATTTCCCAATATTCTCTGAGGTAACACTTACTTGAAGTGCTTGTTAAAAAATACAGCTTCCTCTGGAGGTTCATATTCAGTAGATCTGGGATGAGGTCTAGAAATTTTTAACCAGTACCCACAGTGGAGTCCAATCTTGAGGGACATTCGGGAAGTACTAGTAGAGGTTTTAAGAAAAGAAAAAGCCACCTTCTTAGACAACTAGGGGGCAGTCTGGCCTTGAGACTGGGAGATGAACTCGTCGGCTTCTAGGGGTTCCTAAAAACCCCAGGATTCTACATCAGCCTTAATGGGAGCAGATCTGGTGTCTAAAGTGAGAGAGGAATCCAGATTCTAAAATGAAGGACAAGAGAAAATCTGCAGCTTTTCCTAACTGCCTTTCTGCAGCTCCACACTGAAACCGTCAATATCTGCTGCCTTAGCAAGAGATTAGGGAGCTTTCTTTCTCCCGGGAGAATTGATGAGAATTAGAGATTTCAACAGGTTCTTGCTCTGTAACCATGGTTATTTTCTCATTAAAGTGAAGGCAGAGGCCATGTGATGAGCCTTGCGAGAACCAGGTTCTGGGGTGGTTTTGTCTGTGAAGACCTTACCCAAGTTACTCAGGTCACTCGCTTCTCTATCTGTGAGATGGGTTATGGTGATGGTTAATATATCTGTCTCAGCAACGTGCTGTGAACATGCCATGCGATACTGTGCGTGAAATAAAAGTAACATCCACCCAACCACCATCACCACCACCCCCATCACTGTCATTTACTGAGTGCTTACTATGTGCTTGGCACATATTAAATATGTTGCATGCATTGTTTTACTAAAGATTTAAAATGACTCATTGCAATAGGCATTATTTCCATAACGACAATAAGAGTACAAGGAAAATATCATTTAATTCTCACTACAACCCTTTGGGGTAGGTTGTTAGTGAACCTCATTTTACAGAAGTAGAATCAGAGAGGTGAAGCAGCTTGCCCAATGTCACACAGCAAGTAAATGATGGAAAGGGAGATAGACCTTAGTCTATTAGATTCCAAAGCCAATGCTTTGACTGCTGCACAATTTCATTTTATAGATGAGAAGACTGAGAATTGGGGAAAGGTTAAGTGACTTGTCCAAGGACACCAGGTTTGGACCCCGGTCAGTCTGACTCCAACACCAGCGCTCATGCCTGTTACTTTTTACAAAGGAAGGAGCCTGATGAGCTGATGCTTCACCAGCGCTGTCTGTCTCTAATGCTGATAAATCAGGCACAGCAGCTGGGGTCTTATGGGCCAACATCATCTCTGAGTACCTCCAAGTGCCACCCTCCAGAGCCCGTTGTGGGTTAAGGCAGCTGCAGACAAATCCATCATTAGCAAGCAGAAGCGGGTGTGATGCATGTGAAAGTGCTCGGTGAACAGTAATTATGGTAATAACAATAACCAATAAGTCATAGCCAGCATCCCAGTGGGCTGAAGGCAATGATGAACCTCTTGTAGTGCCTCATTTATTTTTGGGAAGTAATTTCCTTAGAGTGAATCTACACTTGGAAAGGCAACTCCGACTCAAGCCTGTGTTCTCTCCAAGGTGTTTAGATGTCAGAAGTCCAATGGACAAGGCTTTCCACCAGAAGGAGGACACCTGGGGTTCAGGTCGGATGACACCTCTTTGCAAGCCAGTCACATTGGTCACTAGCTTGAGATTTCAGAGGCTTCCTGTTGCTCTTAAGATAAAAACCAGTATTTTTGAGGAGGCCTCCAAGGCTCCCAGACCAACTATACTTCACTCCATCCCATCATGGACTATGGATGCCAGAGTCCCTTTTGACCATGTGTGCACGTAGGTTGCCTTCTTTCCCCCACCCACTGCCCACCCCCCAACTTTGCCTTGCTAGCTCTTTCTCATGCTTCATCCAAATCTCAGCTTTAAGTTTCTCCCTTGGGGAAACTTCTCTGATCCCCATCCCTTCTCCAGACTAGTTCAGATACTTCTGTTTTGTACTCTTAGAGGTTTTCCTTTCATAACACTTTCCCCAATAATAATTAGTACATAGTCCATAAATATTCATCAAAAGAATACGTGAATAGCCTTAGGATTCTTGGGAGCCAGTGTAGTAGAGTGGTTATGAGAATGGCTTTTAAAGTTAGAAAGACTTGAATTTGAGTTGTGGCTTTGCCATTCACTAGCTGGGTGACCTTGAACAAGTAACTTAAGCTCTCTGAGCTTCATTTCCTTATTTGTAAAGTAAAGATAGTAGCACCCACCTCATAAGGTTGTTGTAAGAAGGCAGGGAGGCGATACACGTGAACAAAGTACAGAGCTCAATGATTGGCACAGAGAAAATGTTTCATAACTGGCAACTGCTGCTGTTATTGTTCTCACTACTTTTCTGATATTCTCTGTTTGCCTCAAGAGTCAAGAGAACATACCTGGGCACTTTTTTTTGAGTCCCATTTTCTACAATGATCGTCCTCCGGGCATCTTCCCGAACCATCTCCAGGAGCTTCTGCAGATCTGATGGGAACATGAAGGGGTCACTGTCTGGAGGTGCCTTTGGGGCAAGACTGTGCAGGGCTGGGTGTCAGGGAGCTGAAGAGGGATTAAATCAGGGTCCTAGAAGAGGAGGCTTCTAGTGTTTTGGGAGGTTATAATCTGACCATGATATTCTGCTGCTTAAAACTCTCCACTTTCCTTTGAGCAAAGTCTAAATTCTTCCACATGACCTGTGAGTCTCTGCATAATCTGGCTTTTCTTTTTCTCTCCTGTTTCATCTCACCTTTTCTCCACCACCATAAACTCTGCCGTTGCCTGAGAGAACTGTGTCCAGTTCTCAGAAGGAATTGCCATGTTCAGGAAACTCTGATCCCCATAGTCCTGAAGTTCCAAACTGGAGATGTATAGACTGAATTTAGCTCAAAAATGTGTTTCATTTAACGTAAATGCCAACTTTTGTAACTGGAAGGTTTCACATAAAAGTCCAGACCTCCAGCTTCCCTAGAAAAAAAGAAATCTCAGATGGGCTCCACGTGCCCTCATTCTGCTGCATCTGACCTTTAGGTGTGTGCTTCTGTTCCCCACAGTTCCCAATACTCCTCATTATGTTAGTTACCTTTTATTATCATACTTAATATTGCTGTGTTTTATATGGTAGAAAGATTTCTTTGTACCCAGTACTCTCAGAAGTTAGAAAATGAAATATAGATGGAGTAAGCTGTGTGCTTCAAGAAAAGTGAGAGAGTGCAAGTGAAGAATCATCCTAAGTGTTTCATCATAAGGATACAGATTTTCAAATGCCTGGCTCCCTTCACTCATCTCCACTCCTTTCCTGGCACAGAATCTGCTTTACCCAAAGCCGTGCGCTTTGGGACCTCTGCTTCCTGATGTTTGTAGCTGTCCATGGTGCTGAAAATCGCAGGGCAAGGTTGTTTACTTGGTGACTGTGCTTCACCAGAAACTCCTCCCAAATTCATGAACCAGGAGAGAGAAGAAGGGGCAAAGTGAGAAGAGGAGTGAATACACAGAGAGACAAATGAGTGGAAACCGTTTGACAATCAAAGACACCCAAAGGAGTAAAGGAAAGAGAGGGAGAGAGAGAAAGAGAGACTTATTTTGAGATGAATTTCAAATAATTATAGGAACGAAGACAATTACTGGAACTTGAACAACTGTATGGAGAGTCTTAGACATGTCTTCTTAGCAGTGCAAAGCTGTCTGTATCCTAACATGAACAAACAGGCTGTAACAGGCATCACTGAATAAAACTGAAGTATTAATAATTTTTTATTTTTACTTTCTATTTTGGTGAAAAAAATTGGTGATGTTTGCACTGTCTCAGAACAGGCAGAAGAGTGGCAGATGTTGATTCCTTATTTGTAAAATAAAGATAATGGTACCTTCCTATCACATTTTCCTCCCTCCTCTGGAATTCTGGAACTGTACTCCCTCCTCCATCTACTACTCCTAGTTAAGGTGTCTCCCTGTGGACTCCTGACCTCCATCACAACCTTGATCTCATGGTATGGCAATTGCCTGTTTACTTGTTTGTCTTCTGCTTTAGTCTGTTAGCTCCTTGAGGGCAGGGATCACATCTTATTTGTCTTTCCATTGATAGCACCTGGCCCTGTACTTGGCACATAGAAAGCTAAGTCAGTATTTGCTGAATGAATAAGCGAATGACTAAGGGAAAAAGAGGAAAGATTTGGGAGACTATGAGCTAGATTTAGGGTGTCCACAAAGGATTACATTGTCAGTGGAGACACTTTTCACCCCCTTGACTGAAGCTCAGTTGTCAAAATCTATGTTTGGAAGGAAGGCCTGAAGACCAGGGTTTTCCAAGGCCATTTGTGTGCAGTCTTGTTTATGAATACAATTAGTGGGGGCTAAGGAAAAGTTGTCTGCCGTTAGTGATTTGGGCACCATCTAAGCGGTGATAAATATCAACATTTAGGCATTTTCTTTTCCAGCCTCTAATTCTCAACTGGTTTATTTTCCTGTTAATTTGTGGGCATGATTCCATTGGACATGAATATGACCTGCATTTTTGACTTGTCATGCCCACCTTTCCCACTGCCATACATCCTATAATTCTGAAATGTGTCTTAAGAAGCCTCTTAGTGTGGGAGATATGGCTGGTTCTTCAACGTTCTTTCCTTCTCCTGGGTACCAAGCAGCAACATCTGATTGCTCCGCCATCCCTACCACCATGCATATGCAAACCAGCTTAGCAGTGGGTGAATACCAGCAAGTGACTCCAGTGACCTGGTACATGGTACAGCCCTCCTAGAGCATTATGTATAAAGCTTATATAGTGTAGAAAGATTTCACATAATGCACCACAGATTTTTTTTCCTGCTTGACAATAATGCCTCTGGAAAGAATGGTGCCCACCAATATGAAACTTCATCCCTCATATTGCTAAAGTGGGTGTGTGTGAAATAGAACAAGCTTGGAAACTGTGAGGTTCACATCTACTCCTCAGAGTGACCTGGGAGAAGAAATTTGTTTGGAGAGGGTGCAGATGCCACAAAGTGGAGTTGCCCTGCAGAAGAAAGTCCTGTGATGGATGCCCACACCAGAGAACCATGCTTGGTTCTTCAGTTCCCAGGGCTGTGGGGGTGTGGCTGAGACACACTGGCATTGTGTGTTTTCAATTGCCAAACCATATCCCCAAGGAAAAACATTCTGGCCATCTCTCTTCCTTCTTCCATCCCTAGCCCATATAAAAATACCATCTTAGATTGACTAAACCCATTTCTTCTCTCTGGGGGAAAAATAAAGGAGATCTTGAGTCCCTGGGTGGTGCAAATGGTTAACATCCTCAGCTGCTAACTGAAGGGTTGGAGGTTTTAGTCCACCCAGAGGCACACCGGAAGAAAGGCCTGGTGACCTACTTCTAAAACATTCAGCCATTGAAAACCCTATAGAGCACAGTTTTACTCTGACACACATGCGGTCACCATGGATTGGAATTGACAGCAACTTTTGCTTGCTTGTTTGTTTATAGGAGTTGGTTTGGGGTGGGGCGAACATTAGCCTGTATCAGGCTTATCATTTTTGAGTTGCTATTTAAGTAAGTTTCTCCTCTAACATCTGAGACTTGGATCTTCAAGACCTGCAGAAGGAATGGCCTAGGCTTTAGTTTCTTGGGAATTCCCCTGCCAGTGATTTGGGGAGCAGATCAGTCCATGGAAAGCCCACAGCTTGCTGTCCCCAGTGATTTGCATCCACAAAGACTTCATTATGCAGCCAGCCCTGGAAATCAGACTTTGGTCAAATGGCGCATCTCTTAGAATAGGATTCATGAATTCAGAATCAATTTGAGGAGGTTTTAGAAGGCAATGAAAGGCTGGGAAATTAATATACTTTTGTCAAGACTATGAAAAACGGGATGACAGTTGAATTATAAATGGAGTAAAAGGCTGGGATGGGCTGGAGTAGGACTTACTTTCCCAGGGGGTAGGTCTCTGGTGCAAATGCATGTCCTAGCCATTGTTGTGTACCTGCTGTGTGTCAGGCCAAAGGCAAATAAGACCTTACTGATCCACACGTGCAGAGAGCTCATATCCCTTCTCTCCTTTTTCCTTAGTAATAGAACTCTGATTCCTTTTTGTGACGGAAAGCACTTACTAGCACATATTTCTCAACATCCTTTGCAGCTAGGTATGTCCCTGTGACTAAGTTCTGGCCAATAAGATGTTAGCAGAAGTGTTGTATGGAGCCTCTGAAAAGCCTGCTTAGATTCAGCTAGAAGCGGGCACTTTTGTCCTTTGCTGACTTTCTTATGCTTCCAGACTAAAGTATGTGTGATGACTGGAGTTCTAGCAGCCATTTTGGATCATGAAGTGACCTTGAGGATGGTGGAAAAGAAAGACAGTCGGAAGTAGGATCCCTGATCATCTTTTAGAGCCACTCTACCAGCTCTGGACTGGTTGTCTTCAATGTGTAAGAAAAATAAACTTTTATGTTTTTAAAGCCACTAATTTTCAGGTCTCTTAGAGTCAAAAGAACTTCTTACCTGATACAATGAGATAAACATATAAACTAAAATTAAATACTCAATAAAATCAAATACAAAAGACTAAGAAAATTGAGAGACAGGAGCCTGGGGCTATCAGGAAAGACTTCCAAGATGAGGGAACATTTAAGCTGGATTTTGAAGGTTGAGTAGGAGTCCATAGACTGAAGGGGCAGGAAAGAAAGGGCATTGCAGAAAGAGCAAGGCATGTGGATTGCTTAAGAAGGGGAAAGTTCTGGGGTGTGGTTGGAGTGTTGAGTTTAAGATGTGAAGATGCAAGAGCTGAACCTATGACCAGATCGTATGCAATGTCTACAGTTTGTCTTAAAGGCAATGAGGAGTCATTGACAGATGTTAAGGTGGAGAGTACTATATCAGATTTGAAATTTTGAAAGGTCCCTCTGGCTCAGATGGAGAAAATGAGTGTGTGAGGGCAGGACCAGAAGCAGGGAGACTAATTAGGTCACTGTTGCTGTCATCTAGATGACAGGTGATGAGAATATGGACCAGGGGTCTTAACTCAGGTACCTACGGGGCCAGGTACCAAAAGTGAGTGACATGGGCTGGTATGAGAAAAATCAAGCTTCCCTTTTGGTCTGTCTTTTATTTCCCACTTTTTCTAGAAACTTGGGTAAAACATAGAGATTAAGTGTAAGTTGGGAGCCAGATTGCCCAGTTTGAAATTCTGGCTTAATTACTTTCTTTGTGACCTGGGGAAATTAATTGAAGCTGTCTGTGCCCCAATTTTCTCATCTGCAAAATAGGCAGAAAAAGTTACTATGAGGATTAAATACATTAATACATATAAAGGGGCTAGAATGATGTCTGACACATAGAAGTCTTCCTAAGTTTTAATTATTATATTAGTATTGTCGTTATGACTCTAAGTAAGACAGTAGGGCATAATGTGATGTTAAATGGCCACACACTCAATTGGGAGTAATGATTGGGGAGTGGTGGGGACTGTGGAAAAGTAGAGAGCACAAGCCCCAGCCAAAGGGAGGAGGTCCAGCTGATTGTTGCCAAACAGGATTGCAGACTCACTACTGCCACAAAGGGAGTGCCACAAAGGAAGATTTTTGAAAATCAGATTTTTTATGCAAAATCTCTCAATATTAAAAAGTCACTTTTTTTTTTTTTTTTGCAAAGCCTTGTGTGTGCTGAGCAAAACTTAAGTGGCAGGATGTGGCCTGAGAGACCCAGATTTCTATCTCTAAACTAACATGAAAGCAATAAGGGTGAAGGAAGGTAAGGGTCAAGAAAATCTTACAAGATAGCATGATTGGAGGAGGCAGCTGGTTAGATGTGGGAAGGTGGCCATCAGGAAGGGTGTGTGGTGTTTCATGTGCCCAGAGAGATGGCGCCATTCACCCCTATCCTCATTGCGAAGTTAGCTTCCCTGGCTGCTCCCTCCTGCCTGCAGCACTTAGAGTGCCATAGGGAGAACCCTATGCAAGTTCTGGGACTGAGGCAGTATTTTGAAACTGGGGCACTTCTCTCTCCTTCTTATTTAAGAGCAAAGCTTTTAGAGTTAGAAGACATAAAGACATGGATATAACATTAATAATTACACAGACCCCTTTCTGAAAAGTAAACCAGCTCCCACCACCCTTGTACTTCAGATCTTCCAGAGACTTACTGTTACACTTTGAATATTCTGAAGTCCTCACCTTGCCCTACAAAGGCCCTCTGTGTTCTGAATCCCACCCCCCTCCCCAGCTTTCTGTCTACAGGTCTCAGGTCAAACATCAGAGCTGAGAGAGGCTTCCCCTGACCAGCCTCGCTGATTCTCCCCACACCCACCATCAGTCTCTCCTTAGCACAACACTTTTTAAAATTTTCTTCTGCGCACATATTATCTGCAGTTGTCTTGTTGTGGATGGTATTTTTTTGTTTGTTGTCTGCATCCTTCTTCATAAAATGCAAATGTGGGGAGGGAAGGTACTATAAATCTCAGTTCCAGACACGCAGTAGGTGCTTAATAAATACATGTTGAATGAAAGAAGGCTCAAGAAACCCATGAGTCACATATCTGTCATTTATCAGACAATACCTCTATTCAGCTAACAGCTTTTCAGGGCTTGGAGCACCTCCCAGCCTCCTGTTAACAAGGGAGGTGGTGAAAATTTTTCTCATTGGCAGCCATTACTCTAAGTCCTGACCGCCTACTGGATTTTTACACCTCTACCCGCTCCTACCTTTGCCTGTTAGGGCCCAGACTGTCTGGTCTACGTTGACCTCCAGCTCAACCTTCTTGAATCTACACTACACCCAATTCCTGACAGTTCAGCCCAGCCTAGACCAACCTCAGTTGCCTTAGGCGTTCTAGATGGTTTTCCCTGCCCCCCCCCCCAAAAAAAAAAAAAAAAAACAGAGCAAAAACACACTGACTGAGCAGACAGGTCTCAGCTTGGACACAGCAGATGCCGATTTGGCAGGTAGGTGTCTCATGTACCAGAGTCCAAGACTGCAAGGGCCAGTACTCCTTCATGTCCCTGTCTTTCTCTTTCTTCCTTCTACCTTCCCCATCTCTTTTTGTATGAATCCTTCTCTTTATTTTCTTATCTCCTTTTACTATATAAGCTCAAGCCATAAAGTTCTGAAAATAAATTTGTTGCACGACTTACGGAATCCAGTTACAATTCCATCTGGCTGAGTGCCACAGATTCGCCTCTAAAATAGTATGCAGAATTGTGTGTATGCGTGTTTGCATTTTTTTTTTTTCCCTGGAGAGAAGTTCCATAGCTTTCAATAGATTCTCTAAAGGGTCTGTGTCACCAAAATTGTGATGAACCACTGAAAAGGCTTTTTTCTAGGGTGAGCAACACAGAGTGATACAACTTGTTCCATATATGAAATGCAGACAAGGCAGATCCCTGGAGACAGAAAGCAGATTTGTGGTTGCCTGGGACTGGAGGTGGGAAGGGGAAGGGACTGCAGATGGGCACGAGGTTTCTTTTTGGGTCACTGTAAATATTCTAAAATTAGATAGTGGTGATGGTTGCACAGCTCTGTAAATTACCTCAAAATCTGGATTGTATACTTAAAATGAGTGAATTTTATGGTATGTAAATTATAATTCAGTAAAGCTGTTTAAAAAAGGAGACACCAGATTTCAAAGACTTAGTATAGAAAAAAAAAGTATGTAAAACACGTCATTACTACTTTTTATGTTGATTACATGTTGAAATTATGATTATTTGTATATATTGAACTAAATAAAATATATTATTAAAAAAAGAGGCAATTGATAACCATGGACTGTCTCCATAGGAGAAATAGCTCAGATTAATCCCGGTTATAGAGTATATTTCTAATCTCCAGTGGGGGAAAGCAAGGGAGTCCAAGGAAATTGAATAGGGCTGGGATATCCCTATGTCACCTTTAATTGAGTTGTACATAGGGGCAGAGGTGGAGCAGAAGAGGCCCCTGGTGTCTGTCTCATAGGCAAGGGGTTGGGGTAGATGGTCAGATTGAGGCAGCACTTACTGACATGAAGAGGCTCCTCATCTGGCTTGGTTGAACATGACTCATTGTCCTCAATGTCCTTGCTGCCTGTCCCCTGGGTGACCACACTCTGGGGCTCATCTGAGCCAGGGATCACAGACATCATACTGCTCTGGGGTGATGACCCCCCACTGGTCCGAGACAGACTGAGAGTGGAGCCTCGCCGGCTAGGTTTACGGCCAGTGGTGCGTAGCATAGGAATTTTGAATTTCTTGGTCTGTTGGAAAGAGAGGAGAAAAAGGGGTTTAGAAAGAAAGAAGGAGGGAAGGAAGGCTAGAAGGAAGGAAATAAGTAGAGAAGAAAAAAAGCAAAAGCCTGGCTGTGAATCTGAATTCCTTTTGGCCCTCTCCAAACACCATGAGACATAGCTCTCAAGGGAGATAATTTTAAAATGTGTATTATTTGAAGCAAACATGTTGGGACTTATTCCAGCCAGTTAGGGCTATGGTAGCCAAAATAGTCCTGACAGGAAGCCAAACGTGTATTCTAATGATGTTGCCATGGCCTGGAACGATTTTTGAATTCTCTTTTTAATAACCATTGGAATTGATTATAATACAGGATAAGAGGATAGGTCTAATTTCTTTAGCTACAACTTGGTTTTGACCCCAAATTGTACTTATCACCTTAACAACTTCTCGTTCACCACGTTGATGCTTGGGCCTCAAAGAATGAAGAGCTATATTCGCTGGGATTTTCTGAAGAACACAAGATAGAGAAAATTCTAACCCTAAAATCTGGGGCCACCACGTGCCTGTCAGTTTGTCGTACTGTCTTGCATATTACTGTGATACTGGAAGCTTTGCTACTATTATTTCAAATACCAGCAGGATCACCCTTGGTGGACATGTTTAAGCTGAGCTTCCAGACTAGGAAGAAGGACCTGGAAGTCTACTTCTGAAAAAATTGGCCAGTGAAAACCTTATGGATAGCAGCAGAACATTATCTGACATACTGCCAGAAGATGAGCCCGAACTCAAAATACAACTGGGGAAGAGCTGCCTCCTCAAAGCAGAGTCAACCTTAATGACATGGATGGAGTAAAGCTTTTGGGACCTTCATTTGTGGATGCGGCATAACTCAAAATGAGAAGAAACAGCTGCAAACATCCATTAATAATCAGAACGTGGAATGTACAAAGTATGAATCTTGGAAAACTGGATGTCATCAAAAATGAAATGGGTACAAGGAAAGGTCATGGAAGCTCCATAGACACTTCCAAACTCCCTGAGGGACTGAATTGCTGGGCGGAGGGCTGTGGGGACCATGGTCTCAGGGAACATCTAGCTCAATTGGCATAACAGTTTATAAAGACAGTGTTCTATATTCCAACTTGGTGAGTAGTGTCTGGGGTCTTAAAAGCCTGTGAGCAGCCATCTAACATACTTCACTGATCTCAACCCTTCGGGAGCAAGGGACAATGAAGAGAACAAGACACAAGGAAAAGATTAGTCCAAAGGACTAATGGACCACAACTACCATGGCCTCCACCAGATTGAGTCTGGTACAGCTAGATGGTGCATGGCTACCACCACTGACTGCTCTGACCGGGATCACAATAGAGGGTCCTGGACAGAGCTGGAAAAGGATGTAGAACAAAATTTTAACTCACAAAAAAAAAAAGAGCAGATTTACTGGCCTGACAGACTGGAGAAACCCCGAGAGTAGGGACCCCGGACACACTTTTAGGTCAGTGGTGAAGTCACTCCCAAAGTTCACTGTCAAGCCAGTGACTGGACAACTTCATAAAACAAAACGGGATTAATGAGGCACAGCAGTCCAGGGAGAAGGACTAGAAGGCAGGAGGGGACAGGAAAGCTGGTGATAGGGAACCCAAGGTTGAGAAGGGACAGCATTGACATGTTGTGGGGTTGTTAACCCTTGTCATAGGGCAATATGTGTACTAACTGTTTAATGAGGAAACTTTGTTCTGCAAACCTTCATCTAAGGTACAAAAAAAAAAAAAAAAAAAAATTATCCATGTGAGATCAGATTGACAACAGCAACTCAAAAGGTTTGATGGGAAGCCTAGGGGGCAGTGAGTTGAAGATAATGGTCATGGAATAATTTGGAAAAGGATAGTGAGAATAGCAGCACAACTGGAAGAATGTAATCGATGTCACTGAATTGTACATGTAGGAACTTTTGAAATGATGTAACTTTGGCTGTGTATATTTTCACCAAAAAAAGGCCCTCCAAGGTCGAGAACAGAGAGTGTTGATATGTCGTGGGGTTGTTAGCCAGTGTCATAAAACAATATGCGTACTGACTGTTTAATGAGAAACTATTTGTTCCGTAAACCTTCATCTAAAGTACAATAAAAAAAAAAAAAAAGAAATGGAATGCGTAAACATCAATATCCTAGGCATTAGTGAGCTGAAAGGAACTGATATTGGCCGTTTTGAATCAGACAACCATATGGCCTACTATGCCAGCAATGACAAATTGAAGAGGAATGGCATTGCATTCATTGTCAAAAAGAACATTTTAAGATCTAATCTATCCTGAAATACAACACTGTCCATAATACGATAATATCTATACACCTACAAGGAAGACCAGTTAATATGACTATTATTCAAATTTATGCACTGTCATAGATTGAATTGTGTCCCCCAAAAATATGCATCAACTTGGTTAGGCCATGATTCCCAGTATTGTGTAGTTGCCCTCCATTTTGATTGAAATAATTTTCCTATGTGTTATAAATCTTAATCTCTGTCTGTGGTTAATGAGGCAAGATTAGGGCGGGATGAAATACCCTTACCCAGGTGACGTCCCTGATCCAATATAAAGGGAGTTTCCCTGGGGTGTGGCCTGCACCACCTTTTATCTGTCAAGAGATATAACGAAGGCAAGCAAGCAGAGAGTTAGGGACCTCATACCACAAAGAAAGCAATGCTCAGAGCAGAGTGTGTCCTTTGGACCCGAGATTCCTGTGCAGAGAAGCTCCTAGATCGGGGAAGACTGATAACAAGGACCTTCCCCTAGAGCTGACAGAGAAAGCCTTCCCCTGGAGCTGATGCCCTGAATTTGGACTTGTAGCCTACTAGACTGTGAGACAATAAATTTCTCTTTGTTAAAGCCACCCACTTATGGTATTTCTGTTAAAGCAGCACTAAATGACTAAGACACGCACCAACCACTAAGGCCAGAGATGAAGAAATTGAAGATTTTTACAACTTCTGCAGTCTGAAATTGATCAAACAGCCGTGATCATATAGTGGTTAGTACTCTGCATTGTGAAATAGATCAAACATGCAATCAAGACGCATTGATAATTACTGGCAATTGGAATGAAAAAGTTGGAAATGAGGAAGGATTGGTATTTGGAAAATATGGCCTTGGTGATAGAAATGACACTGGAAGTTACATGAAAGAGTTTTGCAAGATCAACAACTTCTTCACTGCAAATACCTTTTTTCAAAACATAAACGGTGACTATACATGTGGACCTCACCAGGTGGAATACATAGGCATCAAAAGGACTACATTTGTGGAAAGAGACAATAGAAAAGTTCAATGTCATCAGTCAGAACAAGGCCGGGGCCAACTGTGGAACAAACCACCAATTGCTCATATGCAAGTTCAAGTTGAAGGTGAAGAAAATTAGAAGAAGCCCATGAGAACCAAAGTATGACCTTGAGTATATTCCACCTGAATTTAGAGACTATCTCAAGAATAGACTTGACTTGTTGAACACCAGGTGAGTTGTGGAATGACATCAAGAATATCATACATGAAGCAAACAAGAGGTCATTAAAAAGACAGGAAAGAAAGAAAAGACCAAAATATTATAATGAATTGTGCAAAGGCCTGGAGATAGAAAACCAAAAGGGAAGAACACGCTCAGCATTTCTCAGCTTGAAGAAAAAATTCAAGCCTCGAGTTGCAATATTGTAGGATTCTACAGGGAAAGTATTAAAAGACACAGGAAGTATCAAAAGAAGATGGAAGGAATACACAGAGTCACTGTACCAAAAAGAATTGGTCGACGTTCAGCCATTTCAGGAGGCGGCATATGATCAAGAACCTATGGTACTGAAGGAAGAGGTCCAAGTGGTACTGAAGGCACTGGTGAAAAACAAGGCTTCAGGAATTGAGGGAATACCGATTGAGATGTTTCAGCAAACAGATGCAATACTGGAAGCCCTCACTTGTCTATGCCAAGAAATTTGGAAGACAGCTACCTGGCAAATTGACTGGAAGAGATCCATGTTTATACCCATTCCAAAAAAGGCTGATCCAACAGAATGCAAAAATTATCAAACAGTATCATTAATATCACATGCAAGTAAAATTTTGCTGAAGGTCCTTAGAAAGCGGTTGTAGTAGTATGTAGACAGGGAACTGCCAGAAATTCAAGCTAGATTCAGAAGAGGATGTGGTACCAGGGATATCATTGCTGATATCAGATGGGTGTTGGCTGAAAGCAGACAATACCTGAAAGATGTTTACCTGTGTTTTATTGACTATGCAAAGGCATTCGACTGTGTGGATCATAACAAATTATGGATAACACTGCTAAGAATGGGAATTCCAGAACACTTAATTGTGCTCATGCAGAACCTGAACATACACCAAGAGGCAGTTGTTCAAACAGAACAAGGGGATACTGCATGGTTTAAAGTCAAGAAAGGTGTGTTTCAGGATTATATCCTTGCACCATACTTACTCAATCTGTATGCTGCACAAATAATCTGAGACACTGAACTATATGAAGAATAACAGGGCATCAGGATTGGAGGAAGACTCATTAACAACCTGTGACATGCCGATGACACAACCTTGATCGCTGAAAGTGAAAAGGACTTTAAGCAGTTACTGATGAAGATCAAAGACCAAAAAAATCCTCACAACTGGACCAATAAGCAACATCATGATAAAGAGAAGAAAAGATTGAAGTTGTCAAGGATTTCATTTTAGTTGGATCTGCAATCAACGCCCATGGAAGCAGAGTTAAGAAATCAAACAATGCATTGAGTTGGGCAGATTTGCTGTAAAAGATCTCTTTAAAGTGTTAAAAAGCAAAGATGTCACTTTAAGGACTAAGGTATGCCTGACCCAAGCCATGGTGTTTTCAGTTGCCCTATATGCATGTGAAAGCTGGACACTGAATAAGAAAGACTGAAGAAGAATTGATGCCTTTGAATTATGGTGTCAACAAAGAATATTTAATATACCATGGACTGCCAGAAGAATGAGCAAATCTTTCTTGGAGGAAGTACAACCAGAATGCTCATTAGAAGCAAGGATTACAAGACTTTGTCTCACATACTTTGAACATGTTATCAGGAGGGACCAGTCCCTGGAGGAGGACATCATGCTTGGTGAAGTAGAGGGTCAGCGAAAAAGAGGAAGACCTTCAGTGAGATGGATTGACACAGTGACTGTAACAGTGGGCTCAAGCATGACAAAGATTGTGAAGATGGCACAGGACCTGGCAGTGTTTCGTTCTGTTGCACATAGGGTCGTTATGAGTTGGAACAGACAGGGTGGCACCTAACAACAAGAAAATTTAAGGAGTGGAATTAAGGGAGGCCCATTTGTGTGGTGGGATGGCACTCTGGGGTGGGGGATGATCCAGGATTGTGGTAGGCAGGGAGGACTGGACCGCAAGTTCTGGAAGGTATTAAGGTGCAGGGCAAGTTCGGAGTCCCCTGGGTGGTGCAAACAGTTAATGAGTTTGGCTGCTAATCGAAAGGAAGAAAGGCATGGTGATCTGCTTCTGAAAAATCAGCTATTGAAAACCCTGTGGAGCACAACTGTACTCTGATACACACGGGTCACCATGAGCCAGAGGTGACTTGAAGACAGCTAGATCCGAAGTGAAATGTGGACTTTTGGAAGGAAAGGAGTAAAAGACGACTGGTTACAGATGTCTGTGTACTTGTGTGTACCCTAATGCCTAGTTGGTATCACTTCCAAACGCACTGTATGGAGTCATGTCCTCATGTTTGTCATGATGCGAGTCTCAGAGAGGCTTCCTAACTTGTCCAAGGTCACATAGCTTACAAGTGGTAAAGCTAGATTTGAACTCAGGTCATGCTGACATCAAGCGAATTATTTGTCTTTCTTTAAAGAAACTTTATGCCTTGTTCAGTAGCATTTGAAAATGCCCTTGACCTTGTGATGATTTTGTATGGCATTTAAAATACCAGGTTTACAGTGGGGAAGAGTGGGCCCTTAGCTGCTTCTAAGTTAAGAGCTCAATAAAGGGCCTGGGCTATAGTATACGCTTAGTTAATAGAAACAATTTTATTTATTTTGAGAAAATTAAAGTGAAAGCATTTGGAGAGCAGACTGAGATCTTTAGATGAAGCTCAGTGCTTGGTATACTGGGGAAGAGGATAAGGGGAAGAGACAGGACTGAAGGCCACCCAACGTTTCATAAATACCTAACAGTGTGGGGAAAATTGTATTTAGCGGGATTTTTTTCAGGGAGTCCACTATAGGTAATCAGAAGTAATTTTTTTTCATCACCCTGAAAGTGGGCGGAACGTCCCTGCACTAGAAGAGGGGAGTGATTTCTTGGTTGCACAGGGGAAGGAGAGGGTGGGGAGGAGGGAGGAAAAGAGAGACAGGAGGTGAGGGTAGAGCCAAGGAGTTGGCAGAAAGGCTGTGGGGCTTATGTAGTGACCTCTCCCCTTGACAATCTCATCCTCCAAATTTTTAGCAAAAATCTACACAAATGACAGAATGCTTCAGAACATGATAGATGAGGGAATTGGGGTTTGAACTGGGTTCAACCTAATCTGCACAGGGACTTGTGGGTTACAAAAATGACTGTTATAGAGAAAAAGCAAATAACAAAAGTTAGCATGCTCTCTCCATTGATAAATTAGGAGCTTGATATAGTCTCCCCTTTGTGCTGGCATTGCTGCTGGTCAAGAGCTTGTCAGACTGACAGAAACCCCCACTACTACCTGCCACCTTAGGGAGAGGTGATGTCAGGTACTGGGATAATATATAAGTCCCCTCTTTCCTGTTTCATCTGGCATGATGTGAATTGCTGCCCCTGGGAACCATACTCTTATAAGTCAATGCTATTTTTGAAGGCTGGACAGATTATGTTACAAGGTCAGCCTGGAATTTTGCAGCAAGCACTGGACTAAGAGCCAGGAGGCCCCAGGGTGGCCTTGAGCAAGTTACTTTTCCCTGCCTCAGTTTTTCCAGCTATAAAATGAGGAGGGTTGACTGAGATGATCTCAGAAGAGCCTTCTATATCCAGAGCTCTGTGTGCATCTTCCTTGAGCTAGGATTTTATCTTGTGCTCCTAATGTTGCCATTAATTAAAATTCAATTAACCACCCCAGCCAGGAAATCCAAAGTGAAGGGCTGACACTTCTGATTAATTGAGAGTGGCAGAAAAATAAAATGTGGAGGGAAGATGTGACAGGCAGCTTCAGCATCTTGCTTGCCCTTTATTGAACTGACTCTGTCTGAATTGGCTTACATCTCCAAATGGTTCTTCATTATTTTCTGTATTTCACTGGAAAGTGGTGTTAACCAGCTCCTGTGTTCCACCTAAGTAGGGACTGCCTTTTGGCAACAAAGGAAAAGATTTCCCTTGAATGGTTCCTTATACTTTCTTAGAAACAGCAGTTGCAAACTGGCGGCCTATGTGAAGACATGTTTAACTGTCCAGCATTTTAAAAATTGGGGATAAAAACCTAAGTTATTGGTTTCTTTTGAAAGTGATAAGCCCTGGGCTCCCATTCTTACGTGGCAAAATGAGCTAGAGTTGAGCAGAGGTTCTTCCCTTTAGCTGGGCAGGAGTGCTCTAGCTTGCCATAGACCTCACCACTCCCTACTACGTTACATCTGGCTTGCTTTTCTCATTTACATGCACTGACTGGCCCTTATGGGCATTTGAGTTTCTGAACATTGCCTTGGCACTGACAAGTTCTATATATACAGAAGAATATCAGAGGCTGTAGGTGTTGGTTGGAGCCTCTCTTTCAAAGGTCTCATCGGGAAGGGGTACTAAGGTCAGAAGAGGGAGAAGGACTTGCCCAAGTTCACACAGCAAGTAAGTGGTTGAGCCATGTCTCCTGATTCCTGATTTAGTGTTCCTCTAATCCCAGATCACCCTGCAGCCTAGAGCTTGACCCACAAGCTTTCTAGGGAATTTCAGTTTTGTGAGAGTGCAAGTTCCATGATTCCTCACTCTCACCTGCTCCAGTTTCAGTCATGAATATTCCTGAAGGACGTATTTTTTTTTTAGGTTTGTGACACCTGCTGCTTTTTCTGTGCATCTCTGGAGATGGGTACACACACTATCTCCATAGCAACATTCTGTGATAAAAAACAAAGACTCTCACTTCTCAGGTCTAGGAGCACCCTGATGAAAGAGGAAAAAAAAAATGATGAAAATCTTCATGAGGGGCAATTATAATCATGATATCATGGAGAGCATGCATTTGTACAGCTCGGTGTTTAATAAACAGACCCTGGATTAACTCCTAGCTCTACCATTGCCCAGCTGTGTGACCTCAGGCAAGTCACTTAACCTCTCTGTGCCCCAGCTTCCTTCTCTCCCGCCTGGGGATAGTAACAGTGCCCCATGGGAATACTAAGAGGGTGGAACTGGATACTACACCTAAAGAGCTTCCTTAGCCCAGAACCTAGCCCACTGCAATTACTTTAAAAAGCAGCCTGTAAAAATGATATGTCCACAATAATGCTCAGCCTTTTAAAATTTTGAGAATGAGTTTTCATATTGTTTACTGGGTTCTTCACAAACATGAGGTGGGCAGGGATGAGCATTTTACCCATTTTGTCAGTAAGAGGGCAAGTTCAGCAAATTCTATTTTTTTCTTATTGTACTTTAGATGAAGGTTTACAGAACAAATAGTTTCTCATTAACAGTACACATATTGTTTTATGACAATGGTTAACAACCCCACAACATGTCAACACTGTCCCTTCTCGACCTTGGGTTCCCTATTACCAGCTTTCCTGTCCCCTCCTGCCTTCTAGTCCTTGTCCCTGGACTCTTGTGTCCCATTGGTCTCATTTTGAGCAGACTCTCTCTATAAGTATTACCTCTTGTCCTTATTACTGTTACTAGTGTGCTTGTTTGTTGAGTAGATGAATTTGGGAAGCTTGGGGTTAGGAATAGCTTTGGGTAAAAAGAATAGACCTCTTGTTGTCCTCTTAATCATAAGCACACATTCTAGTTTGTATAACATCTTGTCTGGTGAATCACTCATTTCTTATTTTCTGACTGAGTGTAAAAAAAAAAAGAAGAGAGAAATGATTATTGATTTAAAAGATAGAGTGAGGTAAGTCCATTTCCTCCTGGTGACATCTTATTAAGCAGCTCCCAGCTCCTCCCGCCCCTTCCTCATCAAGTGATGTCCAGCCAAGTGTCATTTCTCCTATAATCCCCAGACAACCATTTTAATTAAAATTTACAAAAAAAAACCCCACCCAGCAGCCTATGCTTCCGACTTTCCTGAACCTCGAGAACCAACTAGGAAAAAAAAAAATCCCATCAGAGAGAAGACTAGCAAGAAAACCCCCAACATAAGTTGGGACCTGACGGCCAAACGGTAGAGTCGTGTGCTGTTGGTTACCTTTGACGCTGTGATGAAGTGTTCCCACCTCTGTCCCATGGACTTGTCCTTGTTGATTTTTTTTATCGTGCTCTTGCTTCCACCTGGGTCCCTGCGTGAGAAACCAGCTTAATGAGTTTTCCGTTTCCAGAGCCTCAGTTTATTACAACGAGTTCTTTTAAGAAATGCAATAAATAGAGGATAAACGGTGGCTGGTCCCTGTTATGAGGAGCTATGGTGGTGCAGCAGTTAAAGTGCTCACCTGCTAACCGAAAGGTCTGCGGTTCGAACCCACCAGCCGCTCGGCGGGAGACAGATGTGGCAGTCTGCTTCCGTAAAGATTTACAGCCTTGGAAACCTTATGGGGCAGTTCTAATCTGCCCTACAGGGTCATTATGAATCGGAATCGACTCAGTGGAGTGGGTTTGAGGTCTGTTAGGATTTTTTTTTCCCTTCTGCAAGGGACAATTCTCCATAGCTGGGGCTGGGCCACATAGTTCTCATGAGTGAAAATCAAGGTTAGGAGAGATCACTGCTTACTGGGTGGGGATGAGGGAGGTGGCATATATGTGTGTGCATTCTGAATTTATTTGCATTTTGGATTCAGGTCCCCTCATAGATTCGGAGGCGAGTTTGTAGTTACTCTAGGGGTGGATTGAAAAGCTTGTTCATTTCTGAATCCCTGCCTGTCGTGGTCCCACTATCACGGACGTTTCTGAGTAACACTGAGAGGTTATTACTGGGTGGGGACGGAGGAGGGTGGTGGGATGGGTCTCACAGTGAAAATAACTGGTGTTGGGTTTATTAAACAAATGCTCTGTACCATACTACCTGCAGAACTCTTCTGTGCATTGTCACTGAATAATCGGAACAAAACCTTAGGACATCGCCATTATCGTCCCATTTTAAAGATGAGAAAACAAACCCAGTGGGCTAAGTGACTTGCCCAGATGCAGATTTACAGTGAAGCTAATGAAGCTAAAGCTTCAGGATCCCTCACTTGCATGGGCCTCTCCAGAGCCCTGTACCTAATCTTTGTCTTTCAGTACCCCCTCCCTAACTGGTGGCATAGTAGTTAAGAGCCACAGCTGCTAACCAAAAGGTCGGCAGTTGGAATCCACCAGACACTCCTTGAAAATCCTATGGGGCAGTTGTACTCTGTCCTGTAGGGTCACTATGAGTTGGAGTCGACTCGACAGCAGTGGGTTTGGTTTTTGGTTTTCCTCCCTAAGTAAATAAACTTCAGCCCCACAAAACCTGTATCATCCCCTGCCTATACGGGAAGGGGACTTTCTGAGTAGGAAACAGAAGCCCCAGCAGGTTCTATAAGTGACATGCCTAATCCCTAATCTGAAACCTGTCGGGCCAGGTGTGATACCAAATTACAAATTTTGGTATTTTGGAAAGGAAATAAGCTACATATACTGCATGTTAGACAATCACCCTGATAGGGTATGGGGCAGCATTCTTTCATCAAATATATTGATATTCCTGCAATGAAATGGGTTAATATTTACACTTAAAAAACAAACAAACAAAACAAACCTGTTGCCATTGAGTCGATTCCGACTCATAGCAACCCTATAGGACAGAGTAGAAATGCCCTATAGGGTTTCCAAGGAGTGGCTGGTGGATTCAAACTGCTGATCTCTTGGTTAGCAGCCAGAGCTCTTAACTACTACACCACCAGGGTTTCCACATTTACAATAGGTGGGATAAATAAAGATTATGAATAGCTTCAGGTCAGGTTTTACCACCAAATGAGTTTGGTTCATGTCTAATTTTGTTGCCAAATGAGTTATGAAAAAACTGAGTTTCTAGAGCCTTTTTGATTTTGGTTTTGTGGTTGTGGAGTGGTGGGCCCATATTAATCAGCAATCAGAGAGTCTTAGTGTATGCTTTCTCAACGACCTCTGTCTATCTATTCATCAGCCTATTGATTTATCAGTTCAGTGATCTTTTAATCTTTTATTCCTCTGTCTGTTGATCAACCTATCGATCTATCAGTCTGTTGATCTTTCAATCCTATCTATTATCTCTGTCTCTTTCTCTCTATTGATCAGCCTACCGATCTGTCAGTCTATTGATCTTTCGTTCCTGTCTGTCCATTTTTCTTTGTCCCCATTTTCTCTGCAGAAATGATTTTAGATGGCTGGGATCCTTTCGGCCATTTGGCTGGCTGTCACCCAGCTTAGGGTAGGAACTTGAGGGAATGGGAAGATGGACAGACCAGTTTTGATTCAGGGAACACTGATAGAGAGCAGGGGAAAGAGCTAGGCTTGTCTGGGGCTTCTGAGTGCTGGTGGTGGGGGAAGGTGCTCAGATATAGGAGGCAAAAAGTAATCAAGATAAACTTACTTAAGACTGACTTCTTATGGTATGGGGGTCTGGGTAGCAGAATCAGGGGCTTTTACCAGCCTAAATGTGGAGGAAGGTGCAGCCTCCTCACCAGCAGGATCTTGCTGACCATTATTGGCATACAGCCATGACACAGGAAGTGCACACATACCCCCAGGTGGAGGAGGGCCGGAGAGGGCCCTGTGAGAGGGTGCCTTTAAGCTTTTTGTAGGACTTTATGTTTGATTACACAATTAAAAGCCCTCTGAATAATTAACAGTGAAGCTCATTTAACGTTGGTTCTGCCTGCTCTCCCCCCCACCCCTCACGAGTAATCAGATTAGGGAATATTTAAAATCCAGCTGGAGGAGGAAGAAGCAATACATACTTCAGTCCTATAAACAACGTTTAAACTAGCAGCGCTTTTGAAGTCTGATTTAATGCTCACCAACTGGAAGCTTTAGCGTTTCCACTTTGGAGCATTTCTTTCAAGACCACAGGGCTTTTCGCTTTTTCCCTTTGCTAACGCAGGCCCTGCTGAGCCTCCAGCCTTCTTCTTGAAGTTCCAAAGCACCCCCTCTTCCCCTTCTAAAATTAAATCTGGATCCAGGCATGCTTTCAAAGTCTTAAATATTCAGGCCTAATCGAGAAGATGGAAGTTTGCTGTTAATGCTGACTTCAAGACGACCCGAAATCTATTGCGACTTCAAGCAGCAGGCTAAATGAGCTAAAAGAGCACCCAGGTTCCCACAGATCTTAAAAAGCCCTGAGCCCTTGCTCTTGCAGAGCCACTGATAAAGAAAGGGGCTGGTTAGACAGACTCAGGCTCTCTCATGTTTCATTTTCAGTAGCAAATAAACCAAAAAGGAAGATCAATAGGGAGAAGGAACAAAACAACCTGAGCTGCGTCTTCCACAGTGGGCTGACGCTGCACACCTTGTAGACGTGGGCAAAGGAAGGTGGCATTCCTTCCCCATGGCCCAGCGGGCTACTCATTAGTGCTGTTCACCCGGTATTTTCAGTTCTTTCCTGCTCCTTGAAGTCAGGTGCAGAACTATGTCTTGCTTTGTTCAAAAATTGGTTGTTGTTAGCTGCCATTGTGTCGGCCCCTAATGTGTAGCGACCCCACGCACAACAGAACAAAATGTTGCCCGATCTTGCACCATCCCCATGATTGGTAGCGGATTTGAACCATTGTGGTTCATAGGGTTTTCATTGGCTGAGTTTTGGAAGTAGATTGCCAGGCCTTTCTTCCTAGTCTGTTTTAGTCTAGAAGCTTCCCTGAAACCTGCTCAGCATCATAGCAACAGGCAAGCCTTCCCTCTCAGACGGGTGGTGGCTGCACGTGAGGTGCATTGGCTGGAAATTGAACCTGGGTCTCCTGCATAGAAGGTGAGAATTCTACTGCTGAACCACCTACTGCCTTCCTTTTCGAAAATAGATGAGTGAAAGTGACATGTGATACGTTGGGTGGGTGCTTTAGGAGGCAATGCTAAGGTCATCGTATTCCCTGTTCTGCAGGACGATGGTGGAAATGTGTGTCAAGAGGGACCTTCTGTTGGCCTGGGTCCCTGGTGACTATAATGATCAGAACCCCCATGTTGGAAATGCAGTGTGAGCAAGAAATGAACTGCTGTTGCGTTAAGTCACTGAGATTTTGGGGTTGTTCACTGAGACAGCTTAACCTAGCTCACCTGGTTGATACTCTTGATTTAAACTGTCTGTGTTAAACACTGTGCCCTGGTGGCGCAGTGGTTAAGCACTCAGCTGCTAACCAAAAAGTCAGCGGTTTGAACCCACCAGCCAGTCCACAGGAGAAAGATGTGGCTGTCTGCTTCCATAAAGATTACACCCTTGGAAACCCTATGGGCCAGTTCTACTCTGCCCTATAAGGTTGCTGTGAGTTGGGATTGACTCGATGGCAATGGGTTTGGGTTTGGTGTGACCACAGACTAAGGACTTGATTTCTCTGAGCATCAGAAGCAGAAAGTGGTATATCCTGGTGGTTAAAAGTGGGTTTGTGAGGCATTGGTTGTGGTTCACTGGTAGAATTCTTGTCTTCCATGTGCCAGATCAGGATTTGATTCCCAGCCAATGTACTTCATGTGCAGCTACCACCACCCACCTGTCACTGGAAGCTTGCATGTTGCCGTGATGCTGAACAGGATTCAGTGGAGCTTCCAGACTAAGATAGACTAGGAAGAAAGGCCTGATGATCTACTTCTGAAACTCAGCCAATGTAAACCTTACAGATCACAACTTGATAGTAGCTAACAACAGCAATAAGAGTGGATTTAGAATCGAATGCATCAGTTGTTCAAGTCCTCCACCTACCGTGCTACTA
>NW_004443997.1:6543614-6544821 GCF_000243295.1 Trichechus manatus latirostris
GGAAGTAGATCACCAGGGCTTTCTTCTGAAGTGCTTCTGGGTGGACTCGAACCTCCAACCTTTCAGTTAGCAGCTGAGTGTGTTAACCGTTTGCACTACTCAGAGACTCTGGTCGGCAGGTTTAGGACCACTTCATTGTCCGTGGCTAAGGGGGACCACTGAGGTAACTGATGATTTCGCACCAGGGAGGAGGCAAGGGACAAAGCTCTTGGGGTCCCCCTTGACAGGGCTTATCGTCCTGCCTCCTGAGTGACAGATGCTCTGATCACCCTGCCTTGTTGCCCATTCCTGCAGGGATGGCCACCTGAGTACAAGAGTGCAGGAGTGATGCAGTTACATCAGTGTAGACAGGAGAGCGAGGGAAATCTGCTGTTTCACCCAGACAACACCTCCAGAGCGAGTCTTTTCCTGACAACCCAATTTAAAAGTCACCCCCCACCCTGTCACCATGACGTCACCCCCACCCTGTCACCATGACATCACCCCATCAACATGTCATGACACTGATTGCTGTCTCAGAGTATCCTGATTATTACGTGTTTGATATCTGTCACACTGCTCTAGAGTGGAAGCTCCTGAGAGCAGGGATGGTGTCTGCTGTCTTCACTGCTGTATCCCCAGCAGGGCCTGAAAACAGCAGGACTGAGGAAAAGTGATTTCTTAGAGAGGGTACAACTAGGGGAAAACAATTTAAATGTAATAGTTGCGATTCTGAATGATGCTGCCTTGTTTCAAAAGAGTGAAAACCTGGAAGAGACTTAAAGGTCTTAGGGGATTGGTTAAATGCGTCTGTACAGCCATATGTTGATAAACTCCACAGCCACTAAAAAGGCAGAGAGGTTCCGACATGGAGAGGTGTTCCTTGTATATTAAGTTAAATAACAAAAATTTGTTGCAAAACAGTATATGTTTTGTTTTTGTAAAAGATATTTATATACTATATCCTCTTGGTAAGTAGGGGTCCCTTTTGTATCCTGGCACCAGATTCTTCTCTAAATTAACAGAAGACTCTGAGGTTTAGCTAGAAATGGGGCAAACAATAATTTAGTGGTAAGCACATATGCTTTGTAGCTAGGCTGTCTAGGTTCAAATCCTCACTTCTCCTTTACTAGCTCGGCAACTTTGGGCAAGTAACTTAAACACTCTGTGCCTCAGTTTCCTCATCTCTAAATCGAAATGAGGCTTAAATGAAGTAATATACCCAGAG
>NW_004443997.1:6557388-6566218 GCF_000243295.1 Trichechus manatus latirostris
ATTTCCTCTAGGTGCATTGGAAGAAAGGCTTGGTGATCTACTTCTGAAAAATCAGCCTCTGAATGTTTGAAATTGTATTTAATCATTATTTGAGCAGTCTTTTTTAAAAAAGAAGTCAGGGGAAATGTCTTAAGGTTGTGATTTTAAAACAAATTCTGGGAACCGTAAGGATATTTGGGACATAACTAGGTCATGGTGGGGATGCAATCAAGTTGGAGGGGCTCCAGGCCCCCCAACCTCCTGCTTTGTACAGATGCTCTGTTTAGAAACATCTATTTTATGTTACTGCGGTTACGATTAAAAAAAAAAAAAGGATTTATGCTGTTGAAAAAAAAAAATACAGGTTGTAAACCAAGGCATCCAAGCAAAGTAGTTTTAAATTTATCCCAATTGAAAACACTTCATCAGTTGGAGTCAGTGGTCTGTCATTGGATGCATGATTCATATTTCTGGTTGCTTTTGAGGTTAGTTTGGGCACTGGTACAAGTGATGTATCAGTCAGGATTTTGGAGGGTGGGTGGTAACTGTCCGCAGGAGGAGGGGATTAAGATTTAGGATTTTGGAAGAGGAAGAAGACTGAACTCACCTGGGAGGCAGGGCTGGGAGAGAGCGCCAAAATCGGTGTATTGGGGGTGGGGATGAGAAGTGTTAGCATTTGGAATGGGGAACAACATTCCAAAGCAATTCCAATTCCTCAGTTCTGGGTTGTTTACCTGTTCTGTCCCTTTATTGTAGTCAGTTCGATCTCCCTTCTTAGAGAACCAGTGTCTGTACAAGCGTGCCTGTCCTTGATCTGTCTGTTTCTGCAGCAGTGACCTCAGGCTTTTTCTTGAGTCCTCCCTTCTGATTGGGACATACACAATACTTTCCTTGGCTTAGCACCAAGTTCTAGAGCTTCTGCCTGGGCAAACCCAGCTGCCGCACAGACTTCAGAGACCTGAGCACTTGAGTACTCCTTTGGGTCCAAGTGAAAAGACCAATAAAGAAAAAAACAAACCAAACAGTTGTCGTTGATCCCACTCATGGCGACCTCGTGTGTCAGAGTAGAACTATGACCTATAGGGTTTTCAAAGCACTGAAATCTGACGGAAGTAAACTGCCAGGCCTTTCTTCCAAGGCCTGTCTGGGTGGGCTCGAACATCCAGTCTTTCAGTCAGTAGCTTAGCGTGTTAACCATTTGCACCACCCAGGAACTCCAGTAGAGAGATAGTCACCATTATAGATTTAAAACAAATAACGAACCTTGGGAGAGAGGATAGAAACAGGAACAGTAAAAAGGACAAGGGGAACAGGGAGGGGGAGAAAAAGGAGAATGGAGGAAAAGAAGAGGAGCAAACGAAAAAGGGCATGGGGAAACACTTTCAAGAAGAGAATTAGAGAGAAATCTAGCTGTGGATCTAGCAGTGTGCTGGTAAATGTTTAACAACTGACTCACCATTAAAAAACAAAAAACCAAAAAAACTGATTTGCAGCTTGCTGATTTCTGTGGTGTAAATATTCCCACTGCCGCTGATTTCAAGCTACTAAGGTGATGTCACTGGACAAAAAGCTGAAGAGATGCCTACAATTGGCTCTCACCAGCCTATGAGCTGGCTCCAGCATGTCATTGTTCGGATCCCCCAGAGCGTATTAGAAGAACTCCTAAACCAACGTACCACCAAAAACAGCAGTAGGAGAGAAAAATGTATAGGGGTCCCCTCCTCCACTGCCTAATCCATTGCTAGTTTATGGCGGGTTGTAGGGCTGAGGCATACTTTGGATTCCAGCAGGTGATCACGGGCTTCATGGTATGGTGGGTGTGGTCAATGGTCAGGGCCTCCAGGAGCCAGTGGAGCGCACAGAGCTGGCGGAAGAGGGGTTCGCTGCAAAGACAAATGGAGCGCAGAGGGATCCTGTCAGAACAATAGTAGCAAGAGAGGTAGTAGTTGTGCTGGCTCCTGGTTACAGAGCTATTGCCACGTTCCAGACATTGTGTAAGTATTTTGCATACGTTGTCTCATTAAACCTTTACAATGGCTCCACGAGGGGTTCATTAGTCCCATTTTACAGATTAGGAATCGGAGGTTCAGAGGAGTTAAGGAAATTGGGCAAGTAGATGGCAGAGCTGGGATTTGAAACCAGAGGATCCTATGCCAGTTACCTGGAGTTTGTGTGTGTAGGGGGAAGGGACAACAGAGGGCTGCCCCAGCTAGAGGTTCTTGACTCCGGCAAATGAGAGGATTGAAGGAAATTAATACCCTGTAGGGTGTCTAATTGTTAATCTGATAAAAGTACAACAGACTGACACTACAGAGTGTTCTGAAAGTCTGGAGTCACAGGGAAACTAGTGTGTTTATTGTGCTTCCCCCTACACCCAGATTAGCAGTTGGACCTGCTATTTTAAATTTATATGACCATCGCCATGAAAGTATAGCTGGATGTTGAAGAAAAATATATTGAGCATGTTATTTGAAAATGTAACTAATGTTCTGTTTAAAAACAAGTGTAAGCCATATTTTCTGACTTTCAGGCACCCCATGTTAAGCACTTGCAATGAGCCATGCATCAACTTGGGCACTTTCCACACATTATTCAACTCTCCCAAGAACCTGCTGGGGTAAGAAATACTATCCACATTTTAGAGAAGAAGAAACTGAGGCTCAGAGAGGTACAGTCACTTACTCAAGGCCACACAGCTTGTTGATGACAGAGATAGGATCTGAATATCGCATTTAATGCTCAGGACAACTGTATAAGGAGAGTATCATTATTACCTCTCTACAGGTGAGAGAATTGAGGCTCAGAGAGTTGAAGTGAATTGCCCAAGGTCACACTGCTAGATGATCGATGAGGATTTGAACCTGAGTCTGTTTATCCCCAGAGGCCACTCTCTCATGGTGCCCATGAAGCCAACACAGCAAATGAGGTCACCCTGAGAGTGAGGTCAAGAGAGGGTTAACCTCCTGCCCAGATTTTTCCTGGAAACAAGGTGGAGTCTTGACCAGCCCTCCACCCCCACCCCAGTGATTTCTCCTCTTAGACTAATGGGCGAATTGCCTCCATTAAGACCTGTGTAATTGCTCTTCTCTGAAACTGAGTACTGCCTTGATCAATACTCCCCAGGGTTCCTGGGCCTGATGCTCACAGGGCAGGAAAGAATGCATCCTCCTAGTTTCCAGGAAAGCACCACCTCAGCAGGTGGGTCCGAGCCCAGGGGCTCAAGTATGGAGCTGACCAGGGTCACCCCGTGGCATCCCTGAGAGGCATCGTTTTTTACTTCGCTAGAAGGGGCACTTCCCCCTTCTTCCCCCATGTACGGGGGTGGTGGTGGTGGCTGTGTCTGCCAGGTCTTAGGAAGACTAGAAGTCAGCAGCTCTCTTTGTCTTCTTTGAAACTCCTTCCTTCCTTCCATAAGTACTTACTAAGCATCGAGTATTCTCTTGGAGTCTCAGGATAGTGCAAACAGTTAATGAGCTCAACTGCTAACTGAAAGGTGGAAGTTTTCAAGTCCACCCAGAGGCACTTTGGAAGAAAGCCCTGGCAATATACTTCCAAAAAATAAGTCCTTGAAAATCCTGGAGCTTGGCTGTTATCCAAAAGGTTGGCAGGTAGAATTTACCAGCTGCTCCTTGGAAACCTTATGGAGCAGTTCTACTCTGTCTTATAGGGTCTCTATGAGTCGGAATTGACTCGATGGCAATGAGTTTGATTTTGGTTTGGAAAATACTGTGGAGCACAGTACTGCTCTGACAGCACATGAGGTCACCATGAGTCGGAATTGACTGGACAGCAACTGGTTTACTGTTCTTTTACTTCTAATTTGAAGGACCTGTACGTCCACAGCCCTTCCAGTTCTTGTGTCTCTCTTCCCCCTCAGCAACATCTTTGCCCCTACTGGTAACTGCATTTGGCAGCTCTGGTCCCATGGTCATGTCCAGGATTTAGCCAGGAGGAGCAGCTAGCCTTGCCATGTGCCTGGCACTGTGCTAATAAGCGCCTGACTTCACCCTCACCATAACCCTATGATGTTGTGAAAGACCCAGGGAAATGCCAGCTCTTGTGTTTGACAGTCTAGAGTCACTCCAGCCCAGGGCTTTGGGACATGTCGAGTAGGGGGTGACAGGGGGAGAGGATATTAAACAAAGGGAGTCAGCTGGTGAGATGGGGTCTACTCGGTGACATGGGACGCATGAGCATCTGATTCATTTCTGCAGGTGACAAGAACAGACACAAACCTGACCCTGTCCCTCCTTTGGAGCCCTGGTGGTGCAGTGGTTAAGAGCTACGATTGCTAACCAAAAGGTCAGCAGTCTGAATCCATCAACCACTCCTTGTAAACCCTATGGGGCAGTTCTACTCTGTTCTATAGGGTTGCTATGAGTTGGAATCGACTCGATGGGAATGGGTTTGGTTTTTATCCCTCCCTTCCTTAAAATCATCAAACTCCATCACACGTGAGACTCCATCTACTTCTTCAACCTCTCATTGCTCCGTTGCTACCGTCTGCAGCCTGAGAAATTCTGCTCTGTTGCTCAAGCTTACCACACACTCCCTTTGCACTGCCTGGGTAAAAATCCTGGTTTTGCCGTTTACTAGCTATGTGGTCTTGGTCAAATTACTTCTCCGAGCCTCAGTTTTCTCATCTGTAAAATGATGGTAATTGTAGCACTTCTCTCAGAGGATTAGAGTGAGGGTGAAGTGAGGTGCTTGGCACTGTTCTTTGCTCCTGATACATATTCCTCTTCTTCCTCCTTCTCTGCCTCTCATTGGATGGGTCTCAGTTCATCTACTTGGAAGCCTTTCTTGGTTCCTCTAGGAATCAAGTCACTCTTCAAGGAGGTTACAGATCATCTTGGCTTCCCCGGTGCCTACAAAGTGTCACCTTGTCTCCACAGTTTGGGTCCCTGCTTCTTAGCAACTGCCTGTTTACTTGTCTCTTTGGCCCATGAGCCTGCCATCTGCAGAGTCTTCTTCAACACAGGGTACTCTGTGCCTGGAGTGGCTCTAAATTGTGAAACACAAGAGCAGGCATCTCCCTGTGTCTTTCACAACGTCATAGGATTATGGTGAGGGTGAAGTGAGGTGCTTATTAGCACAGTGACAGCAACATGGCCAAGCTAGCCTGGCACAGCATAGGCTCAGTAGGTTTCTGGTGACTCAAAGCAAGATGCCAGGAATGAATTGGTTTGGATTGGACATTTCCCTGAGCTAATGACTTGGGCACAATCCCCAGGTGCAGAACCACTGGGAAACTGAGAAATAGTCACAACAACATAAAAATAGTGAACCCTTCCCGTAGAGTACTTACTCTGTGCCAGACACTATTTTAAGTGCTCTATGTCTTTATTAATTATTGACTAATTTCATCCTTATAACAACCCTGGGAGGAAGATACTATTCTTACCCCATTTTACAAAAGAGGGAACTGAGGCACAGAAGGCTTTTTAACTTGTCCAAGTTCACAAAAGCCCGCAAACAACGGAGCTGGAACCTGAGCCCAGGCAGTCTTCTCCCAAGTCCATGCTCTTAACTACAATGTTGATGTTGTCATTTCTTGTTATAGGATACCTGTACCAGTTGGCCATCGAGTTGATATTGACTCATGGCAAACCCCACGTGTGCAGAGTAGAACTGCTTTATAGGATTTTCAAGGCTGTGACCTTTCACAAGCAAATTGCGAGGCTTTTCTTCCAGAGTGCCTCTGAGTAGGTTCAAACCACCAACCTTTTGGTTAGTAGTCGGGCACTTAACCATCTGTGCTACCCAGGGGCTCCCTGTTATAGGGTAGAGTCCTCCCTTTTCACCAGGACAGGGTGAACTTTTGTGTTTATAAAAAGTACCCGAAATCCAGTGATCCTAAGCATCCCCCCAGATGATTTTGATGCAAGTTGAAGTCTATGAACTGCTAATCTATGCCACTCAGTTTCAGTGGGCTTGTTCGCAGGAAATACTATTGGAAGTGCAAGTGTTTCTAAAGAATATTACAAAAAAATTCTGGTCTGTTTTTGCAAGGAGATGTTTTAGGAACATCTAGCTTTGGCTGCCTGTTGCAGTGTCTTGAACAAATGGGTCTCCCAAGAAGCCAATCATAATATCAATCAAAAGGAGAGGGGAGGAAAGAGGGACCTCATCAAAGGCTGGAATATTATGAAGGCATACAGGTGTGATTAATACATGATGATGGTGAGCTTAGTGATCTTATTAATGGTCTTTTTTTTTTTTTTGGCCTGCTATCTTGTCCTAAGATTTCACTCTTGCATTATTTTACACTTGAAGTTCATGACTCTCCAAATATATGATCTCCTTAAAGGTGAGACCTTTGAATAGACTTTCTGTGGACCGTATAGTGATGAGAGCTTGGGCTCTGAAGCCAGACAGACCTGGGCTTAAAACCCCAGTGCACTGGCCTGCTGAGCTCCGTGACCTTGGGCAGGCAAGCACTCCTCTCTGAGCTTCTGCTTCCTTATCTGCAAAATGGGGATTATAATACACCCATATTTCACAGGGCTGCTGAGAGGGTTGACTGAGATTAAATCTACAGAGTAATCAGTAGATTACAGTACATTATTACTTTGTGCACCATTGTTGTTGTTAGCTTCCGTCAAGTTGGCTCCAAACTCATGGTGAACCCCATGCACAATGGGATTGGATCATTGTGATCCATAGGGTTTTCACTGGCTGATTGTTGGAAGTAGATAACCAGGCCTTTATTACCAGTCTGTCTTAGTCAGGAAGTTCTGCTGAAACCTGTTCAGCTTCATAGCAGCATGCAAGCCTCCATTGACAGACGGGTGTTGACTGTGTATGAGATGCACTGGCCAGAAATCGAACCCAGATCTCCCACATGGAAGGCAAGAATTCTACCACCACTGCCACTGTGCACACCTTAAAAACAAAACAAAACAAAACCCATTGCCATCGAGTTGATTCCAACTCATAGCGACACTATAGGACAGAGTAGAACTGCCCCATAGTGTTTCCAAGGAGCTCTGGTGGATTCAAACGGCCGACCTTTTGGTTAGCAGCCGTAATATTTGACAGATGATCCGACAGAGAAGTCTAGAATTCACTGTACTGTTTTCATTGTCTGAAAGAAGTGTTCTCAACTGGGGCAGGGTGGCAATTTTGCCTCCAGGGGACATTTGGTAATATCTTGAGACATTTTTGGTTGTCACAGTTGGAGGGTGCTACTGGCATCTAGTATGTAGAGGCCAGAGGTGCTGCTGAACACCCTACAATGCACAAGTGTGTGCCTACCCCCTCCCAAACCACAGAGGATTATCTGGCTCCAAATGCCAATAGTACCAAGGTGGAGAAACCCTGTCTTAAGTCAAAAGTTTATACGTCTGTGCCTGAAATGTTCCAGATGAAAAGTGCTGACTAGTGAAAAAGAAAAAGTTGGGCATGGAATTCTTTATAGACATAGGGAAACAAGATATGCAGGTTTTAGAAAGCAGTGTTCTTTGGAGGGTTGATTAGCCCCTGTTACTCCATGCAATGATGAGTTCATGCCTTTGGGTCAGGAGACGACACATGCTTCTCTGGGAAATAGCTCCTCGGGTCTTGGGAAAAACGTGTCCCCTGAGCCCTGGCTGAACCGTTCTGCACACGCTCAGTGAGGCCTCTAGACAGATTTTATCAGGCTTTGCAAACTGTTTGACATTAGAGTGTCTGGCTTGGTAAGAAATGGAATGACTCAGTCCCAGCTGATTTGCCACTTAGCTCTAAACCACTGTGTCTGCTTTCTGTTATTTTTATATGCCAAATGGCTTTGTGGCCTTCAGGTTCCATGTCCCTTTCACGAGGACAAAGGCACAGCTTCAATGGTTCTTGATGTGTTAGCTGGTTGAGTTTCACCATGGCTTCAGTTTATGAGCTAGCAAGGCAAGGGGGCGAGGCTGTGCTTACACGTGAGCCTCAGGGAGCCAGGGCGAGATGATGCAGCTGTGCCAGGGGGTGAAGGGGCGGAGCACGATTTCGGTCACTCCTTCCACCTTTCTCATCTTCTCATCATCGTAGGTGCTGAAGGAAGAGCAGACATAGGCAGAATGAACAGTGAGCAGCAGTTTCAGACACCTTCCTTTCCAGACACTCTTCCTTGCCAGAGCTTACTCAACAGGTATTTTGGGGCACCTACTGTGTACTGGAGTCCCTGGGTGGTGCACACAGTTAACGTGCTCGGCTACTAACTGAAAGGTTGGAGGTTTGAGTCCCCCAGAGGCTCCTTGGAAGAGAGGCCTGGCCATCTGCATCTGATAAATCAGCCATTGAAAACCCAGGGGAGCACAGTTCTACTCTGACACACATGCGGTTGCCATGAGTTGCAATCAACTCAGTGGCACGTGGTTTGGTACTATATGCCAGGCACTGTTCTAGAGGCAGCTAGTGAACAGAGCATATAAAAATTCATACTCTCATGGAGTGTACATTCTAGTGGAGCAGTGCATAGAATAAACAAGATAAATAAGTAACCTGTGATAATACTAATGTGCTAGATTAGGGGTTGGAAATGTTTTCTTAAAGGGCCAGATAGTAAATGTTTTTGGCTTTGTGGGCCAAAACTAGGGCCAGGTCTCTGGCAGAACTACCCAAAGCTGCTGTTGTAATGTGAAAGCAGCCATAGATAATACATATACAATATGTAAATGACTGTGTTCCAATAAAACTTTATTCACAAAATCAGGCAGTAGGCTGGATTTGGCCTGTGATGGTTATAGGTGCAATAGGGAGAAACAAAGCAGGGAAGGGGGTTTGAAGGGCTGTGAGGGGTGTGAGTTGCAATTTTAAATAGGAAGATTGGGAAAGATGTCCTTTAGAAGGTGATATTTGATAAAAATCTGCAGAGTTTGAG
>NW_004443997.1:6567267-6568509 GCF_000243295.1 Trichechus manatus latirostris
TAGAACAAAATTCAAATTTACAAAAAAAGACCAGACTGACTGGTCTGACAGAGACTGGAGGAACCCCCGAAACTATGGCCCCTGAGCACCCTGCTAACTCAGAACTGAAGCCACTCCTGAAGTCCACCTTTCAGCCAAAGATCAGACAGGCCTATAAAGCAAACAATAACATACTTGAGGAATGTGCTTCTTAGTTCAGTCAAGTATACGAGACCAAAGGGACTGCACCTGCCCAAAAGCAAAGATGAGAAGGCAGGAAGGGACAGGAAAACTGGATGAATGGACACAGAGAACCCAGGGTGGGAAGGAAAAGGGGAAGAGTGCTGACACATTGCGGGGATTGCAACCAATGTCACAACACAATTTGTGTATAAATTTTTGAATGAGAAACTAATTTGCACTGTAAAGTTTAACCTACAATGCAGTGAAAAAAAAAAGAAAAGATCAGTCAGAACTAGCCACATTTTCAGCAGCCACCAAGTAGGCTGCTTGGGAGAAACCAGAGTGCTGTCCCCTCCCTGAAGAGCATATGGAAGCTTACCCTGAAGCCTGACACCATCTGGGGGAGGGGAGGAGGGAAGATGCTTAGAGAGGGGAGAAGCAGCCTGAACAGGGAGAGTTCTTCATTGAAACCACTGGATATTTAGGGGCAAAAGACTGTTTCAAAGTGGAAAAGACTAATTTACACTTAGTAACATATTTAAGTGTTTTCCTCCACTCTCATTGGAGTCCTGGTGGCGCAATGGTTAACCAAAAGGTCAGCAGTTCCAATCCACCAGCAGCTCCTTGCACACCCTGTGGGGCAGTTCTGTTCTGTCCTGTAGGGTTGCTATGAGTTGAAATTGACTCAGTGGCAATGGATTTGGTTTGGTTTTGTGTATCATTGGAGTAAATGATTTTTTTTTCTTTTTGCATGCCTGAGTCATAGGCTATATACTTCTTGCCCATGGCCAAATCCAGCCCACAGACAAGTTGTAATTAGTGTATTGCGCGTGCACGTTAAATTGAATCTATTGTCTATTTTAAAATGGGGAGATTTCACATAAAAATAAAAAAGCTTTGGCCCTTGAAAAACAAAAAGCTACAGCCACTGAGGAGCCCTGGTGGCACAGTGATTAAGAGTTCATCTGCCAACCAGAAGGTCAGCAGTTTGAATCTACCAACCGCTCCTTGGAAACCCTATGGGGCAGTTCTACTCTGTCCTATAGGGTCACTATAAGTCAAAATCAACTTGACAGCGAC
>NW_004443997.1:6571183-6573524 GCF_000243295.1 Trichechus manatus latirostris
TGTCTACAAGAGGGGCAAGCTCATGCATATTTAAACATTTTAAACTTTAAATAAGCCATGTCTCACATACTAGAACATGGATTGGAGAGGAGAGAATTGTGTTCCATGACCGTGGATTAAACATCCCATCCAAACAAGTGGAACGTTGACAACCAAGCCACAGGAGTGTCTTTTGACAGTCCCCGCTCCCAGTGCCTGTCCTTTTGCCTGCTAATTTGAACACAGCTCCTGCAGAAAAAGAGCTAGGGGTTCATTCCTTCTCTTTATTCCCAGGAAAGGCTCCCAGCTGGCTAGTGTCACTCGGAGTACCAGGCTCCATGAGTGCCATCAAGCTCAGGCTGGAAGGCAGAATTTACGCTGAGCTCCTGGGACCCTCATGGAAAGAGTAAAAACTTGCCCCTCCCTGCTCACTGAGCAGCCATCTCTCTGTCACGGACCCTTCAAGGGTCACAGAGAACGCTTCAGCGGCATCCTGTGGGGTGGGTGGATGGAGGTGGCTGAGTTCATGGTTTGCCTGCCTTTCCCTTTTTCTCCCCATTCTGAAAATAACGTATCTGACTTTTGGGAAAGATAACACAATCACGTCCTCTTTTTCCAGGCTTGACCCTCCTAACCAGAAATGCTGGCTGCAGGAATTTCTGGGGAGCTGGTGTTGGTGTTTCTTCTAACCATGCCTCTTTTTGTCACTCAGCAAACTTCCACTCAGCATTAAAGATCTTGATCACATGTCACACTTCTGGGGATTCTTTCCAGATTCCTTGTGTACCCCCTAAACTTTAAGGGGGGGAACACATTTAAGGGCACTTTAGTGTGCACTTGCACAGAACTTTGCTGTGGGACCGCAGGTAGTAGGGACTCTCCCTTAATCCTTTTCATGTCTCCAAGCCACCAGAGGGCCTGGCACATAGTAGGTTGTCAGTCTATGGTGGTTGATGGTGCAACCAGAGCGTGTCTGGGTCAAGATAGCCTCTCTTCCCCGCTCCAAACTTACCTTGAAAAACTGGCCAAGAAAAAGGTCCAAGACCAAAATGCCTTAAGAGGTCACTGATGTTACACTGGGTACCTGGAATCAATGGCAACGGGTTTGCTTTTTGGTTTGGGTGATGTAAACGGTTAAGCACTTGGCTGCTAACCTAAAGGCTGGCAGTTTGAGCCTACCCAGAGGTGCCTTGGAAGAAAGGCCTGGCGATCTACTTCTGAACAATCAGCCACTGAAAACCCTAAGGAGCACAGTTCTACTCTGACACATGTGGGGTTGCCATGAGTCAGGATCGACTCAGTGGTAACTGGTTTGGTGGGTATTTTATTGAGAATCTTAAGTACTAACAGAGAAATGGATTTACATTTAATACCACGAGGTAAAACCGAATAAAAGTCCTCATTAGATATCTCTGTCCTCTCCCGGTGAGGGCTGCCTTTTCTCTCCTCCAAAGATTCCCTTCTCATACTCTCTCGCTGTTTTCTGGATGTCACCATCCTATCTCTTATGTGAATTTAACACTTTCTCTCTATCTGCCTATTGATTCAGATAACTCCTGCTACTCAACCAAGACAGTTCCTTGGGATGTCTGCTCCTTAAAAGGCATGGAGGTGGGACTGTAAATCAGAAATCATTTCTCTCATTTCAGAATGAATAAATAAGTTAGCGAATGAATGCACAAATGGCAGGCTAGCTTATTGAAACCAACCTTTTGGGTAGAAATAGCCAAAAATCCTGGACAAAATATTTAACTTTTTTTTTTTTTTAATTTTTCTTAAAAATAGAAAAGAGCTGACAACAGAGTGGCCAAACTCTCTAGGCTAAAACCCAAGAGAGAGTGGAAACCAGAGAATTAAGCCAACACAGGCGCTCCTTTGTCTTAAGGACGTTTGCCAATTCACAAAAGTTTAACTCTCTGTCTCGTAGCCTTACAGGGCAAGGAGAATCAAAGTCACAGCCCAGGGTCTGCACAGAATGAGGAGCCCAAGAGTAGACCATCCCAGCCCACTATAATCTGGTACCAGGCTTGCAGGGGGACCATGATGGGAAATGTACCAGCCCCATGTAGTCTTGCAGTCTGGGTTCCCATCCATCATCTGGAACCTTGAGCTTTAAGGAGGTCTCTGACCAGTACTCTCTACTCTTGCCTTCATCCCCAGACCTTACAGACCAGGACCCTTGCCTTTTTTTTTTTCCTCTTCTAATTTTATTGTGGCCAAATACATGTAACAACAACAACAAAAAAATTGCCATTTTCACCATTTTTTAAGTGTACAATTCAGTGACATTAATTACATTCACCATATTGTGCAATTATCACCACTATTTCTAAAAATTATTGCTCACCCCAGACAGAAAGTC
>NW_004443997.1:6573984-6576199 GCF_000243295.1 Trichechus manatus latirostris
ATTTCTTTAAATAAGCTTCAGGAGAACAGAATTTGGGAAATGGTGCAGATGAAAGGACGTGTCTGCTGAGGCTTCCATTTACTCTTTGGCAAACAGTCTAGCAATTTGGCCTCCTGAAGGTAACCCTAACACAGTGGCTCTTAACCTTGACCTCACATCGGAATCACTTAGGGGAACTTTTAATAATACTGGGTCCAGGTAACACTCCCAGAGAATCTGATGTTATTGATCTGGGGTGCAGCCTGGGTATCAGTATTTAAAAAATTTTTCCAGGTGGTTCTAATGTGTAGCCAGGGTTGAGACCGCTGCTCTACCGGGGCAGTGGTGTAGCTTCAGGCCATTTCTACTGTGTATTCCCTCTGCTTGCTTCCGCACCTCTTTCCCATTCCTAATGTGTGCCTCGTTCAGTCTGCACAAGCTAAGTACCCTAGGATTTTGTCCATGCAGTCTGTAGATACGGGTGTCAAACAGAAGGGAGTTTGAGACTCAGTGATGCTTTCTAACTTAAGGCCTTGGGGGAAATTAGTTAACATCTCTGAGCCTCGTTCCTACATCTTTAAAATTGGCTAATAATAGTACCTGTCTCTTATGTTTTGAGATTTAGATGAAAAGATGTGCATGAAGCACACAGTAAACACTCATCATCATTGTTGTTGTGGTTGTTATTATTATTACTATATTAATGGGCATTTCATAATGGACCAGTGTGTTGATGGTCCTCCCCCAACTAGAGGAAAGTCCTTTACAGAAAGATGCAGCTTTTTATTCAACAAAACAACATACATTTTTTGTACACCCACCTTGTGTGGACAATGAGCTAGGACCTGGAGATGTAGCTAAGGTCTAGAATAGGGATGTTGAGGTGGAAAAAGTAAAGTACTATACAAACACACGTTCTCAGAACCCAGAGCCCGAAGGGGTGCTGGAGGTGGTTGGGCTGAAATTTGGGAAGGATCAGAAGAGGGGGAACATTTATGCTGGGCTTTGAATGATGAGTAGAACTTTAGCTGGCAGAGAATGTGGGAAAGGATATTTAAAACCCAAGGAACAGTGCAGGAAGAGTCCAGAGTAAGGAAAGTCTAGGAAAGGCAGGGAACGGGGCACATTTGGGGACCAGCAAGATTTCTTGTGTATCTCTCACTATCAAGCGTGAGGATGAATGGATGTAGTGAAGATACTACTTAACCCAACCGGGCAGTGTTCGCTCTGAGTTGTCCTTTCCAAGACTGTTAGTGCCAGAGCCATCACATCCACTTACGTCAAAAGAGTGTTGCCATAATGGATTTCTGAGATCTTTTTGGCTGGTTGGAATTTATTTCTTTCTTCCTCTTCCAGTTTCTGAAGTTGCTGTTGCCTCTTTTTCATTGCACTCTCCTCCCTCAGCATGGTAAAATATCCCCGGCCTGTCTTCACTGACTGGATCAAGAATCTAGAGAGAGAGAGAGATGGAGAAATAATTGTGAAAAAAGGAGGTTGACTATTAAGACATTGTCCTAGTTAAGTGGAATGATAATGTCTGAGGGGGCACCCTCATGCATGCAGAAGGGAAGCCTTCCCACCTTTACAATTCTGGAGTAGCCTGACCGGGCCTTGAGTTCTGGATCAACCTCTTGTCAATGACCTTGGACAAGTCATTTAACCTTTCTAGGTCTTTATCACTGCACTGTTCAAGAAATATTTATTGAGTGCCTAATCTATGCCAGATAGGCATACCTCTGCTAGGTGCTAAAATAAGGACTCATACCTCACAGGATTAAATAACCTGATGCATGTAAAGGGATCAGCAAGGTGTCTGACATTGAAGAAGAGCTCATCCATGATATATGATGGTGGAACAGGTACTATAAGTCCTGGGCTCCTGGCCAAGGCTGCCTTCTCTTCAGTTTGGCTGAATGCTAACGTAAGCATAGCTCAGATGTCCGAGTAATAAAGTGTCCTATTCCATTTTTATTAAAAAGTGTTTAAGCTATTAACACAACTACTAAAACCGCAAAACATCCTGTTCCATACCAGATAAATTCATTTTGTACAAGCTTCTCCACATTATTTCACGTCAACATAACGCTCGATTGCATTATGGAAAGTGATTACATTGCATTACATTACATCCACAAGTATAGGGGTTTCAATTCCCACACGTATTTTGTGGGGACAGAGTTCAGTCCATAACAAGGGATGGAGGAAGGGAAGGGGAGAAGATGAAGGGAAGAAAGGA
>NW_004443997.1:6597697-6598928 GCF_000243295.1 Trichechus manatus latirostris
CTCACCACACTGTATAGCAATTGTCTATTTGTCTGCCCTCCCTTCTACACTGTTTGCTCCTTGAAAATAGGGCCTGGTATAGAGTAGATGATCAGCACCTGTTGGTTTTCCTTCCCCATCTCTCTCTCTTACTCCTGATGGCAGAAAGTGCCAGTTGCCTGTCAAATACCCATTTTCTCTGCTTCTTTAGTAACAGACCACATTTCCTGGGCATCAGATGCCTAGCTAAAAAATAAAAAACAACAAATAAAACCACATTTCCCAGCTTCCCTTGAGTAAAGGAAAGCTCAATGAAGTGCAAGTGGAAGTCACTGGAAGGATCTTCTGGAAAAACTTAGAAGGGAACTGACATAGCTGGGTGGCATATGCCCCTGTGGCCCTTCTTCCCTTCTTGCTGCCTGGGAGTTGGCTATAATGGCTGGAGCTCCAGCAGCCATTTGTGACCATGAGGAAACATTGCAGATGAAAGCAAATACTAAAGATATTAGAGCAAATGATGGAAGGAACCTGGGTCCCAGATGGCCAGGAAGCTGCCATACCAGTCCTGAATGGCCACCTTCCTCTTTTCATGTGAGAGGGAGGTAAGCCTCTCTCTTGTTTTCTTTCCTCATCCAAAACGCTTATGGATCTCACATTTAAAATGGCACCGTCCTTGGCTAAATTGAAACCCTGGTGGCATAATGGTTAAGAGCTCGACTGCTAACCAAAAGGTTAGCAGTTCGAATCTACCAGCCGCTGATTGGAAACCCTATGGGGCAGTTCTACTCTGGCCTATAGGGTCGCTATGAGTCAGAATCGACTCTGTGGCAACAAGCCTGGTTTTTTGATTTTGGCTAAATCACTTGTTACTGCTTATGGACTAGGGAAAGGTATTGGGAGAGGTTAGTTTGGATAATGGGAAAAAGGCAAGTAACCTGAGAAGCATGAAACTCTGCCAGGAGGATGCCTTTGGCAACTGGACAATAGATAATAGGAAGGTCTGAGCCTATAAAGAATAGGGCTAGAGAGCAGGGGAGGGGCTGAAGTTGGAGAGAAATGGTCCCTCTCTAGGGCAATTGGAGGGGCACCTTGTAATAATTTGAGTGCTTACCTTGTGCTAGGCACTGAGCTAAGCAATTTATGTGCATTATCTCATTGAATCCTCACAACATCCCTGTGAAGGAGGTACTATCATTATCCCCATTTCACTGATGCTAAGGCTTAGAGAGGTCAAGTCTTCTGATCATAGAGT
>NW_004443997.1:6599560-6638594 GCF_000243295.1 Trichechus manatus latirostris
GTTGTTATTATCATCATCAAAGTCATGTAGTGACTCCTGTTAAAGCTCTTCCAGCCCAGGCCCTTGGTGCTTCGCACACAGGCAGGAGGGTGGCTTGGCTGTAAGCCTCACAGGCTTCTGGGAAGTGGCACTTGTTTCAAGTGGTGAGCTTAGGAGGTTCTCTTCTCTGAGGGTGGTGACATGGCAGTCTAATTAGACCACAATTATTTTGGGATTTAGTAAATTGCATTACGCAGTAATTCTTAAACGTCTGTGCGTTTGCTGCACGTAGTGGTGGTAGGATAAATGCTTGGTTATCATGTAAGTAATGAAATTTATTAAGCTAAAGGGCCAGAGAATTAACCTCTTCTCTGCTGGATAAGAAATTACACACAGAAACCTTCTAATTACTTTAAGTGGTTTTCTTTTCTCAGTTTTTCCTTTACTTAATCTCTATCTCAGACTTTCCCTAGAGAAGATGAAGGAGAAGGAGGAGGAAAAGAGAGAAAGAAGGATCTAAAGAACCCACATCATAGCCTGGAAGATGTTTTAGAAGGAGATGCTGTTTACAACAGCAGAGTAAATTGTAATCCAACTTCTTGTTGTGTGCTGTTGAGTTGATTCTGACTCATAGCTACCCTATAGGACAGATTAGAACTGCCCCATGGGGTTTCCTAGGCGGTAATCTTTATGGAAGCAGGTCGCCAGGTCTTTTCTCCCTCAGGGGCACTGGTGGGTTCTAACCACCAACCTTTTAGTTAGCAGCTGAGCGCTTAACCATTGCACCACCAAGGCACCTTAGAATTTAGGTTAAACTGTTGTTGTTAGGTGCTGTCAAGTTGATTCCTACTCACAGCGACCCTGCATTCAACAGAATGAAACATTGCCCGGTCCTGCGCCATAATTAAAATTGTTGCTATCCTTGAGCCCATTGTTGAAGCCACTGTGTCAGTCCATGTCATGGAGGGTCTTCCTCTTTTTTGCTGACCCTCTACTTTACCAAGCATGATGTCCTTCTCCAGGGACTGGTCTCTCCTGATAACATGTCCAAAGTGCATGAAATGAAGTCTTGCCATCCTCGCTTCTAAGGAGCACTCTGGCTGTACTTCCTCCAGGACAGATTTGTTTGTTCTTCTGGCAGTCCATGGTATATTCAGTATTCTTCACCGGCACCATAATTCGAAAGCATCAATTCTTTTTTGGTCTTCCTTATCCATTGTCCAGCTTTTGCATGCATATGAGGCAACTGAAAATACCATGGCTTGGGTCAGGTGCACCTTAGCCCTCAAAGTGACACCTTTGCTTTTTAACACTTAAAAGAGGTCTTTTGCAGCATATTTGTCCAATGCAATAAGTACATAGATACACACAGATGAGTAGGTGATGAGTGGAATAAAGATGCAAAAAAGCTATATCTTTATGCAAAGCAGCCTTCCAGTTTTTGCTAAAGTCATCTCTAGAAATTATATTATTTGAAGGCAGACATCCATATTATACTCATCACTTCTACTCACCCTCACCCCTTTGGCATATAAGAGCCAGTTGCCTATTCCAACTCATGGTGACCTCATGTGTGTCAAAGTAGAACTGTGTTCCACAGGGTTTTCAATGGCTGATTTTTTTGGAAGCAGATCACCAAGCCTTTCTTCTGAGTCACCTCTGGGTAAGCTTGAACCTCCAACCTTTTGGTTAGCAGCCAGCACATTACCCATTTACACCATCCAGGGACTCCCTTTGGCATAAAGTGGAGACCTAATATATATATTTTTTTGATTACCAATTTAAGAAAATGGCTAGTTGTTTTTGTAAAGATAAACGACAGGATTATGTTGATGATTTGATCTTCTGTTGAAGGTCTGTTCTATTCTCATCCATTTCTAGAATTAGGGACCAATGTCTTCAGGCAACATCATGATTCACAAATTTACTGTCAATAAGTGTTTATTGGAGCCTTGGTGGCGCAGTGGTTAAGAGCTCAGCTGCTTACTAAAAGGTTGGCAGTTTGAACCCACCAGCCACTCCTTGGAAACCCTATGGGGCATTTCTGCTCTGTCCTGTAGGTCATTATGAGTCAGAATTGACTCAATGGCAGTGGGTTTGGTTTTGGGGTTTTAGTATTTATAAATGTGCCCTGGTAGCGCAGTGGTTAAGTGCTCAGCTGCTAACCCAAAGATGGTGGTTCAAACCCACTAGCCGCTCTGCAGGAGGAAGATGTGGCGATATGCTTCTGTAAGGATTACAGCCTTGGAAACTCTACGAGGCAGTTCTGCTCTGTCCTGTAGGGTCGCTATGAGTCAGAATCGACTCGACGGCAATAGGTTTGGATTTTGGTTCTAAGTATTTATCTAACCTAAGTCTGTTTACTGCTTGCCAGTCCTATTCCCATGCACTCTGCCTAATTGTGAGTGTAATTCATATAATTCCTTTCTTCCTGATGTCTTTGTTGGACACCCACTATGCGCAAGGTGATGTGTTAGGCTGCAGAAAGATGCAAATTTAAAAAAGATTTGACCCTTGCCTTCAAAAAATTTTGAACTTTATTTGGCATTTGGATATCTGAGCCCCCTATTCCTGATGTTCATGGGAGGAAATAGGGAATCATTGTTCTGAGCTGAGTCAGAAGCTAGAATGAGCGTTTTGGAGCTGAAAGGGCCCTTGGGGAAAACACCAAAAAAAAAAAAAAAAAAAAAAAAAAAACTCAAAAGCTCCTACAGGGGCTTAACCACTGTGCCACCAGGGCTCCTTGGGGAAAACACCAAGCCCTGATTTTGCAGATGAGGAAACTGAGAACCAAAGAGGAGAGGTGTCACATGACAAATTAGAAGCAGACCTAGGACAATAATGCAACTCTCTGGATTCTTCTAAACTTGCCTGCCACCCTAGGCATCACTCAAGTAATAGAAAAATATGACGTGTTCAGCTGGACGTAGAGTTCAAAAATCTTGGCAATGGAATCACCAAAACTTTTTTACCTCGTAGCTCTGCTCCCCTGCTATTTTGGTTTCCTCCATTTCTGCCACCAAAGTCATCTTCCTAAATGTGAAACCAACTACATCACTCGCTGTTTTAAGCCTTCTAATAGCTTCCCTCCTTCCCTGCTGTCTTGGCTGGCTCAGAAGGGCTCTCCCCCTATGGAGCTAAGTAACAAATGTTTTCCATCCCAGCTACCAAGCCCTAAATCAGGCTGCCCTCATCTCTCCCTGGATGCCTGCCACACCCTCCTGTGTGGCTTCGCTGCTTTGGACTTCTTTTTCTCCTCCGATCCTCTCCTATATTGCACATTATCTCCAGGCTCTGCAGCTCAGCTCACAGGGCTCTCCACCTCCCTAGCTGCTTTCTTGCCACTTGATGCTCTAGCAATACCAAACATTCTGCTACACAACCATGCTCTGCCTCATCCCAGAACCTGGAGTGCTATTTCCCTCTTCATTACCTGGCTAACTTCTCATCCTTTAGAACCTGCTCAGGTGTGCTCCTCTCCCCCGCACCCCCTGGAAATTCCTTCTGCTTTTCCCTAGCTGGCTTAAGCAGCCCTGCTCTGTGTTACCCGAAACTACTGATTGACTTGTCTGTCCACGCATGCCCTCCTCCCACCCTCACCACTAGAGTGAGCTCCTTGAGGGCGTGGGCAAGTCTAAATCTTGTCTGTGTCCCTGGAACTTGGTGCAGTGACTAGCATATGGGAAGAACTCGACAGCATTTATTGGATGAATAACTAAACCATTTAAAATCCTCGAATTAAAAATCCTAATTAAATTTATGCCTATTTTTGGCATGTAATGATGACACCACCTTACATTTGTGCTGTGCGTTCACATTCTCTTTGGATGGAGCAGGTGTCTATAGCCATCTGAGCAGAAGCTGAATGATCCAAACAGGATAGAGATAAATGGATGCCTTTGAAATACATTTTTTTCCAACTGAGAACTAGAGTATAGCTGTGTTCTGGAAGAAGTGATCAGATGAAACAGGCTCCCCCTGTGCTTCTCAGGAAAGTTATTTCTTTAGCTCCTAATGCAGTCTTTGACCTACCTTATGCCAAATGACTACCAGGGGTGTTGACATCCCTAAAGGGAGCCCAGAACCAGCCTTTAATAGCATGTTACACAGTATGCACGTTGTGCTTTAATTGATGGTAGAGTGTCATTGACTTTGCAAGATTTTGTGACCTCACTGTTGACACACACACACACACACATGCATAGACCCTTGTACACATATACATCCTGCCCCAACAAGTCACCCTAGACCATGCAAACATCTTGAAATGCAAAAATAGTGACAGGCAACCTAAACTACCATTTTGTTGGAGGCTGTTGATCTACGCTGCAATCCCTGCTGGCTTCTATATGGCTAAAAGATAGCCAAGGGCTACTCTTTAATTAATATGAGTCAGCATTCATGTAAGTGCCAAGCATCTCTTCTTGAAGAAGAAGAATAAAAACCTGCCAAGTGTCAACAAACAGTTCTATGTGCATCCCAATTAGGGTGATTTCTGGAAGGCAGAGGAAGCCCACCACAGCTCTGGTTTCTAGGCAACTGCTATTAGGAGTTCTGAACCTCCTTAGAAAAGGACTATTGGCAAGCCTGCCTTGTTAAGGAGTCTAATGTGCCTCTTCCTACTCCCGTTACCTCCCCACCCCTTCCTTGTCTACTTACCCCATCACATTTAGAAGCAAATTACTACTTGGAGAGGATGTAGCATAATCTAAACACTTTTGAGGGGAAAAGCTCTGGGGAGGGCTTAGGCTCGGAAGCCCATCGTAATGACAGCTATTGCTTACTGAGTACTTCTGTGTATCAGGCAAAGCCATAATACCTTACGTGTGTTACTTAGTCCCTACAATAGCCCTATGAAGCACGTACTATAATTTCAAAGATGAGGAAGCTGAGGCTCACAGACTATAAGCCACTTGCCTAAAGTCACCCAATCAGAAGGTAGCAAAGCCAGGATTTGTACTCTGGTCTGTCTGAATCCAGGAGCCACGCTCTTAAGCTTTGCACTGTCCTCCCACATGTCAGCACGCAGGATAAAAACACAGTCACAGCACTTGGAGGCAATTCAGCAGTCAGTTTTTGGTTCTGAGAAAAACTAGAGTGTTGTTTTTGTTTTTTTTTTTAAAGAATGCAAACCGCACCCTGCAGTTCCCATTATTACCTATTACGCTTAATGGCTAAATGGAATGGGAGGGATTGTTCTTCATGGACCTGCCAGTGTAGTCATAAAAAATGCATTAGCAAGGAGTGCTTTTTCCAGAGCACACCAACCATCTCCAAAGCACTCCTCGTTTATAATTTCTGTTAGACGAGAGACAATGGAATAGGACGCAAGACCTCCAGCCTGAGATGGTTTGAGTCATGTTCTTCTGTTTGATTGATCGTGGGGACTATTTGCTGGAGACCTGGGACTTTGGAGGAATTCTCAATGGCTTTTTCACTAAGCTGTCAGTACACGGTGAAACCAGAGGGGTGTGAGGGGGTAAGGGTGTGGGGGTGGTCAAAGGCTTCCCTCCTGAATTTACAACTTGAGTCTTGCCTGTCACCATGGGAAGAAGGCTTCTGATGGCCTCCTGTATGTGGGGTGGCTATCTGCCACTCCTTGTCCTTGTTGTTGTGTACCCCGAGGGGCCCCAGAAGATGCAAAACCTCTGCCCAGGCCACAGGCCAGCTTTCTCCCATTCACCCAGCAGCTGCTGAACCATGTCAGGGTGAAAGCTATTCCCATAACTGTCTGAGCCCAGGATTAAGCTCTCTCTCATCTTCACCTCCCATTTGAGATGACTTTTACCTGCAGTCCTCACCCAGTGCCTGGCACAGAGCAGGTACTTAGTAACAGGTGTTTATAATCACGCAACTGTCTATGTCCTTTCCTGACTGACAGTGTGCAGATTGTTTCCTCTGCCTGGCATATCTCCCCCCAGTCCTTTTCATGTGGTCACTTCCTGTTTACTTCCAAAGCATACAAACTGAAAGAACTACAGGGGCCACACAGGTAACATGTAAATGAGCCCAAACACACATGTGTGCTCCCGCATGCTTTTTATGGCTGTAGATAGTTTGTGGTCTACCATACTCTAATCAGTAGTTTGGGTTGCGAATCATTCTCTCTCTGTCCTGAGATCTCTTTAAGTTCTTATTTTTATCTTTACATAACTACCAATAACCAACCAAACCAGATGCCTCGGAGTCGACTCCAACTCGTGACGACCCCATGTGTGTCAGAGTAGAACTGTGTTCCTTAGGGTTTTCACTGGCTGGTTTTTCGGAAGTAGATTACCAGGCCTTTCTTTCAAGGCACTTCTGAGTGGACTGGAACCACCAACCTTTCTTTTAGCAGCCCAGTGCATTAACCATTTTAATTACCAATAAAGGGTTAATCCATTGCACAGTCCTGGGGTGGGGTGGGGTGGCATTCACACTGTATTCTGCAATCTGTGCTCCAAGGGGCACCATTCTCTATGGAGCAAACATTGTGAATAGTGCCCCTTGTCATTGTGCAAAGAGCCCTAAACATAAACCACCCCCTTCCCCTAGTCCTTGTGCTGGGGCAATAGTAGACCTCCAGGAGAGGTTCAGAGGATCTCTAAGGGCTTGCTTTTCTGCTAACATGGCGTTTTGGGCTCTCTCAGGACAGGGATAGAGACTCAGATTTCTGCTTTAACCAATTGGGATCTGATTTATGTTCTGGGCTTTGCATTATCTTAACTGATTTAAAAAACATCTTGCAAAACAATGTTCTACTTGTTTTCTTTAACTTTGTGTCTCATTCTGCCTGGAAACTCTTGTTTGGAGTTAGTCCGATCCAGAATAATCCCTACAGTTAAACACACAGTCAAATGTGCTGAAGGGCCAGGCCGTGCCCTTGTTTAAACAAGACCCACGGGCCTGACCAAGCAGGCATCAAGTTGTTGTTGTTGTTTGGTGCCGTTGAGTTGTTTCCAACTCACAGTGACCCTGTGTACAATAGAACGAAACACTGCCCGATCGTACACCATCCTCACAGTCATTGCTATGTTTGAGCCCATTGTTGCAGACACTGTCAGTCCATCTCATTGAGGGTCTTCCTCTTTTTCACTGACCCTCTACTTTACGACGCATGATGGCCTTCTCCAGGGAGTGGTCCCTGCTGATAACTTGTCCAAAGTATGTAAGATGAAATCTTAGATGCGCCATCCTCACTTCTAAGGAGCGTTCTGGCTGTACTTCTTCCATGACAGATTTGTTTGTTCTGCTGGCAGTCCATGGTATATTCAGTATTCTCCACCAACACCATAATTCAAAGTCATCAATCCTTCTTTGGTCTTCCTTATTCATTGTCCAGCTTTCACGTGCATGTGAAGCTATTGAAAATACCATGGCTTGGGTCAGGCGCACCTTAGTCCTCGAAGTGACATCTTTGCTTTTTTAACACCTTAAAGAGGTACCGAGTCAGTCAGAATTTCCTCACCCCCATCTGCCTGCCTCAAAAGCAACCTAAGGGAACCTGCTGAAGCATCATTCTTGATACGTCTCCAGGCTGTTTGATTTGGCTGTGCTGCATTTTCTAGCAAAGGGAAGAAAAGTGCTTTTCCAGGCATTCTTGCTGACTTTGTTCTCATTTTCACAGGAGATTTGGGAAGATAAAGTCCAGGCAAATTTCCAAGAGGTCCCCCTAAACAGGTGGTATAGTAAGGTACAGCTCTGGTGAGGATGAGGGTGTTTTGACTTTGGGGAAACATTTCCTCCACATTGGTTGTCCATCTGTTGCAATGGTTTTTGTAATATACCTGGGCACCTCAATGGAGGAAAAAAACAAAACCACAAAAACAACAACTGTGCTTTCCCTGCAAGCTTTTCAGCAAGAAAAGGGCCTGAAAACCATTTTGGTTAGATGCTGGGGCAGCTTCCTTCAGATTGAGCATCAGCCCCTCAGGGTTGCCTCCCTTGTGTGGGTGGCCTGATTGTCTGGGGGAAAGGCATCTAATCAAACTCTTTGGATTTTGAGTGCTATGATGGTGTGAATCAGTGAGGTGTCAGAGAAAGACCAGCGTGGTCTGTAGGACCTTGGAGGGCCTGTTCTCTACAGCGACACCTTGTGGTAACGAGAAGCAACGGCAATGGAGGACACTAACCGCCTACTTTCTCCCCACCTGGGTGTGCCCTAGTGGTGCAGTGGTTACAAGATGGGCTGCTCACCTAAGGTCGGCAGTTTGAATCCACCAGCCTCTCCTAGGAAACCCTCTGGGGCCGTTCTACTCATACAGAGTCGTTGAGTCAGTGGGTTTGTTTTTTTTTGGGTGTGGAGAGCAATCTGATTTTATGTTTATTTGACAATTCTAGGGGAGGTGAAGCTCCTAGAGAGAGACACTAAACTTCCTGCAGATAATTCATGTGAAGGCTTATATGGCTAATTGGAAAAATAAAAGATGTGTGACTTGCATTTGTAACCCAGTTCATGTTACAGAAGAAATGGTCCTTGTGCTGTAGTTGCTCGTTTTCCCACCAGTGATGGGACCGTGGGTATGGAGGAAGGATATAGGTTGGTCCAGCTCTTACCCACCCTCTCCCCTTCCCACTGATTCAATCAGTTGACTTTACTTCCAATAAAATAATAGTAATAATAGAAACAAGGAGTCCCTGGATGATGCAAATGGTTAGGCACTTTACTACTAGCCAAATGGTTGGTGCTTCAAACCCACCCAGATGCACCTAGGAAGACAGGTCTGGTGATCTTCTTCAAAAAGGCCACAGCCTTGAAAACCCTATAGAGCAGTTCTACTCTGCACACATGGGGTTGCCATGAGTTGGAACTGACTCGACCGCAACTAACAATAACAGTGATAAGAGCCAACACTTACTGAACACTTAACATGTGGCACCTCTATTGTAAATGCTTTCTGTATGCTAACTTTATTATAAACACATGTCTGAAAGTCTCAAGCTACAGCACCCTAAGCTTCTCAGGTATATGCTCTCCAGCATCTGAATTTCCAGTCAGATGGAAATGAGACAACTCTGGATCCCTACACAGAGGATAAGAACATTCCACCTAAAGAGTGGACAGATTTCCAGTAGCATGGCCAAGCAGCTGGGGCGAGGTATAAATACCACCCATCAAGGACACTGGCTGTTATGGCTATGAGTTTAACACATATACTACCCATGTGCCAGGCATATGTATCTTAACTCATTTACTTCTCACAACAAACCTGTGAGGTAGGTTCTGTTATTATCTCTGTGTAACAGATGAGAACAGGGAGGCTCAGAAAGATGAGGTAACTTGCCCAAGTTCAGCTAGTAGGTGATGGAGCCAGGATTTGGCCTGGCTCCAAAAGCCATGCTATCTTATAACAGTTACCACTTGCCTTTGAGTTCATTCTGACTCAGGATGACTGCATGTATGTCAGAGTAGAAATGTGCTCCATCGGGTTTTCAGTGGCTGACTTCTTGGAAGTAGAGCAACAAGCCTTTCTTTCAAGGCATCTCTGGGTAGACTCAAACCTCCAACCTTTCGGTTAGCAGCCAAACGTGTTAACCATTTGCATCACCCAGGGACTACATGCTATGTTATGTTGTTAGGTGCTGTCGAGTTGATTCCAACTCATAATGACCCCATGTGACAGAGTAGAACTGCCCCATAGGGTTTCCTAGGCTGTAATCTTTATGGGAGCAGATCCCCAGGTCTTCTCTTCTGCAGAGCAGCTGGGCGGGTTAGCAGCCGAGCACTTAACCATTGTGCCACCAGGGCTCCTATGCTGTGTTACACTGCCTGTCAATACATTAGATCAGGAGATGAGCAGGTGCCTGGGAACCTGATTTTAAAGGCAATTCTTGTCTGTATGCACTTTTGGAATAAAGCAGTGAGGAAATTAATACCTGCTAAAATATATTTACAAGCATTAATTTTGCAATAACAAGGTTTAAACTGCCTGCTGTTTTATTATTATTATTACTTTGCACTCATGTGGGCTGTGAGTTGGGCAAATGACAGCAGTGTCACTTATCTCCCAGTGGGCTGCAAGATGATTTTTCATGTAGTATCCCAAGTGTTGCTCCTGACTACTGTTCAGATGTCCTGAGATTTGCTTGATGAAAACTTGTGGGTTTTCTGGCTTTTCAATACAATTTTATCTTATTTTACTCTGAAGTGAAATCATGACTGCAAAAATGTCAATTAATATTGCAGAGAAGCCCGCAGACAAAGAATGGGACACAGGATGTATTCCTTTTCAGGATAAATGGAAGTTTTTGGCTGAATTGAAAAAGGCAAATGGATTGTAGACATTGGCAAGAGACTCATCTGAGTGAAAACTGTCAGGACACTTACTAGGGACATGCCACAATTGGAGGAAGTGCTGAGCTCAGTGTAGTGCTGAGTGGGACACACTTTACATGCAAAGTCCTGAGATGGAAAATGACGTCACTGGCGCAGGCTTGCTCTGTCCATGGCTCAGCTGGACATTGCCAGTACATTCTGGGCAGTTTTACTTCATGAGCACTTTATGTTTTCATTTAGCTTTCCATATTTTTTGATGATGCCTGTGCTAAAGGGAAAAGGGCAAAAAGTCATGGCTGACATATTTTCAACATCGTAGACCATCTTTCTCACTTTTTCTTTTGTTTCTGAGGAGAACACTTAATTTTGATTTGAGCATTTTTGAATTATCAGCTACTTTTCAGCAACTGAAACACTGTGAAAATTGAGAGTATGTTAGTTAAGGGCCAAGAACCTTAAAGCTGTATCTTAGGAATTTATCCTAATGAAATGGCATATAATGATGTAATTCCAAAGATGTCCATCTAAGCATTGTTTACGTAACAGGAAAACCAATTGAAAATGACCAACAAGTATAATGATAAATTATACTACGTTCTTACAATGGAATATTAAATAACCACTAAGATGGTTGTAGAGTCCTAGTGGCTCAGTGGTTAAGAGCTATGGCTGCTAACCAAAAGATCAGCAGTTCAAATCCGCCAGCTGCTACTTGGAAACCCTATGAGGCAGTTCTACTCTGTCCTGTAGGGTTGCTATGAGTTGGAATCGACTTGACAGCAAGAGGTTTGGTTTTTTTGGTTTTTAAGATGGTTGTGGAGCCCTGGTGGTCCAGTGGTTAAGGGCTTGGCTGTTAACCAAAAGGTCAGCAGTTCAGATCCACCAACCACTCCTATAAGAACGTTCATAGCCGCTCTATTCATAGTAGCCCGCAAACTGGAAACTACCCAAATGTTTATCAGTACTAGAATGGGTAAATAAATTATCTTATCTTCATACAGTGGAAAATTACACTTGGAAACACTATGGCGTAGTTATACTCTGTCCTGAAAGGTCACTATGAGTTGGAATCGACTCGACAGCAATGGGTTTGTTTTTCTTTTTTAAGATGGTTGTTATGTTTGAGTGGATGTTCGATAATATTAAGGAATTATTGCTGATGTTTTAGATGTGATAATGTTATTGTGGTTATAGTTTGAAAAAAGTATCTTCTTGAGATAGTTGCTTAAATATTTACAGAAGAAATAACATGAAATAATGAAATGTTTCAAAATAATAGTAGACAGGATGTATAAATGAAATAATCATTAAGCTGAGTAATAGGTGGATAGGGGTTCATTATACTATCCTGTCTGCCTTTATAAATGAACATTTTCATACTAAAAGTTTTAATAAATTAAGCTGTGAATATTTGAACATTTTCATACTAAAAGGTTCAGTAAATAAAGCTGTGAATATACATTTATTGGCATGGAAGATGTTCATATTTATTGCTAAATAAAAAAGCAGGTTACTAAACAGTATATGCAGAATAGTTCTTTTTTATGGTGAAAAATATACACATGTATACATAGAAAATAGAAAAATATTGGAAGTTGATATGCCAAAATATTAACAGAGGTTATTACTGGGTAGTGTAATTGCGGGTGGTTTTATTATTAATTTATGTCGACTTATCTGTAAGCAGTTGGCTGCTAGCTGAAAGAATGGTGGTTTGAACCCACATAGAGGCACCTTGGAAGACAGGCCTGGCAGTCTTCTTCCAAAAGTTCACAGCCTTGAAAACCCTATAGAACAGTTCTACTCTGCACACATGGGGTCACCATGACTTGAAATCAACTTGACAGCAACTAACCACAACATCTGTATTTTCTAGTTTTTCTGTTGTTCTTGTTGTTAGGTGCCTTCGAGTCGGTTCTGACTCATAGCAACCCCAGTGTACAACAGAAGGAAACACTCCCTGGTCCTGTGCCATCCTCATAATCATTGCTATGCTTGAGCTCGTTGTTGCACCCACTGTGTCAGGCCATCTCGTTGAGGGTCTTCCTTTCTTTTGCTAACCAAGCAGGAGTCCTTCTCCAGGGACTGGTCCCTCCTGATAAGATGTCCCAAGAATGTGAGACGAAGTCTTGCCATCCTTGCCTCTAAAGAGCATTCTGGCTGCGCTTCTTCCAACGAAGATTTGTTCTTTCTTTTGGCAGTCCATGGTATATTCATTGTTCTTTGCCAACACCATAATTCAAAAATGTGTAGGTAGTTTTTCTAGATCATATTATATGTAGTTTAAAAAGTTCTATAAAATATAGAGCTTGGGAAACTGTTGCAGTATCTACTAAAGCTGAGCGTACGCAAACTCTGTAAGCCAACAACTACACTTCTAGGTGTATTCCCAGTAGAAATGTGTACATATGTTCAGCAAAAGACATGTATAAGAACGTTCATAGCAGCTCTATTCATAATAGCCACAAACTGGAAACTACCCAAATGTCTGTCAGTACTAGAATGGGTAAATAAATTATCTTCACACTACGGAAAGTTACACTCAAACTGAGAATGAACAAACTCCCAACTACACGGGACAATGTGGATAAATCTCAGAAACACAATGTTGAGTGAAAGAAACCAGACAACAGTAAGAGTGCCAACAGTATCATGTATATATGTATGTAAAGTTCTAAAACAGAAGAAACTAATGTAAGTGTTAGAAGTTAGGGAGGTGATTTACTTTTGTGGGAGTAGTTAACAAAAGGGGGCATTGGTGGTTCAGTGGTAGGATTCTTGACTTCCATGTGGAGACCCAGGTTCGATTCTAGGCCACTGCACCTCAGGCACAGCCACCACTCAGTGGAAGCTTGCATGTTGCTGTGATGCTGAACAGGTTTCAGCGGAGCTTCCAGACTAAGACAGACTAGGAAGAGAGGCCTGGTGATCTACTTCTGAAAAATCAGCCAGTGAAAACCCTGTGGATCACAACAGTCCAATGTGCATGAGGTCACCATGAGTCAGGGGCTGACTCAGCCACAGCTAATAGCAACAACAGTTAAAGAAAGGGGATATGAGAAGGTTTTTTAGGGGTATGGTAATGTTCCTTTTCTTGATTAGGGTGCTTGTTATGTGGATGTGTTGTTCATTTTGTGAAAATTTATTGAGCTGTCTGGTTAATGATTTGTATGTTTTTCTGTACGGGTGTTATATTTCAATAAAAAGTTCAAAAAAAAATTACAGGGCTTAATGCGTACGGCATCGACTCTAAACAGTGGATTAGTGCTTTATTGTACAGCATGTGGTTACATCCATTAGAGTAATGGCTTGTTCAACAATCCCAATAGGAAGAGATTTAAAATTAATATGGAAATCCAGTACTACCAGCTGCATTTGCACAGTGTCTGCTATGAATTGTCCATCTGGACATTTTTTTCTTCTGCTGTATTTTCTCCAGCTGTTCCTATATGGACCTCCAAGGTTTAGAATCTGGGATCTGGATGCAACATGCTGGATCTGATACTGAGCTCTTCCCAGAACCATGACCAGGTACAGGGGAAAATTCTTGAGAGCTTGATCAGTTAAAGGATAATCGTAAAATAGTCCCAGTCACCCAGGGAACATCAGTGATGCCATACACACAGCTACCATTTATCAACCACTTACTCTGTGCCTGGCACTGTTCTAAGTGTTTTATGTATATCAACTCATGTATTAAATCATTAACTCAGAGCAGCCCTATGAGAGGGAGAAAGTATTATTGTAGTCCCCACCTTGGGAACGAGGAAACTGAGGCTCAGAGAAATTAGCCAGCTTGTTCATCACCATGTAGCTTGTAACTGGGGAAGCTGGGATTTGAGCCCCAACCATCTGGCTCAAGACCTGCACGGGCTCACCGGCCAGAAGCCAGGCCTGTGCTTGTGTACTGAGCCAGGTTCCTTTCTGACTCAGACCAGCCACCTGGTCTTTCTGGGATGTACCTAGTCAACTTCCTTCCCTCTTCTCCCCTCAGCCTTATTCCTAAAAAATGCCAAAGGAATTCTCAATCATTGATTCACTCATTCAACAAATACTTGTTCAGCACTGTGCTCCAGACTAAAAAGCAATGCTGTCGCTTTGGTGACTAAGGTGTACCTGACCCAAGCCATGGTCTTTTTAATCACCTCATATGCATGCAAAAACTGGACAATGGAAAAGGAAGAAAGAAGAAGAAGTGATGCGTTTGAAATGTGGTGTTGGCAAAGAATACTGAAGAATAAATAAATCAGTCTTAGAAGAAATATAACCAGAATGTTCTTTAAAAGATTTCAGCTTGCTTACTTTGGACATGTCATCAGGCAGACCAGTTGGTAGGACAGGACATCATGGTTGGTAAAGTGGAGGATTGGTAAAAGGTGAGGGAGGCCCTCTGTGAGATGGATTGACACAGTGGCTGAAACAGTGTACTCAAACATAGCAATGATCATGAGCAGGACCAGGCAAGGTTTCATTCTGTTATACATAAGGTCACCATGGATAGGAGCTGACTCAACAGAAACTAATAACGTGCTAGATGCTGTGCTGACACTGACAGTGTATTAGTAAGCTAAAACAGATATGGCCCTTGGTCTTATGGAACCTTTAGTGTAGGAGATGGACCTTATTAAAATAATTGAACAAAACTGAAAAACTATACACACCAAGGAAGCAGTAGGATGTGGAACAAAGGCCTGGGGGCGGGGGACAGGGGGATGTGAGTTCCTGCTTTTCTACTAACATGCCTTGTGATCTTGGACAAGGCATTTCCTCTCTCTGTGTCTTGGTTTCCTCATTTGGGCAATATGATCTGTGGACTAGATTAACCAAAGTGGTTTCTATTGACTCTCATCCTATGCGTGTTAACACCCGGGGAAAGGAGCCCTGGTGGTAACAGTGATTAAGCACTCTGCAGTTCATCAATAGGTTGGCAGTTTGAACCCACCAGCCACTCCACAGGAGAAAGATGTGGCAGTCTGCTTCCATAAAGATTTACAGCCTTGGAAACCCTTTTGGGGCAGTTCTTCTCAGTCCTGTAGGGTTGCTATGAGTCGACATTGACTCGACGGCTATGGGTTTGATTTTTTTGGTTTTATACCAGGGGAATCATCACCCGTTTGTCAGTTTGTTGTACTATAGTGGCTTGTGTGTTGTTAGGGTGCTGGAAGCTATGCCACTGGTATTTCAAATACCAGCAGTGTCACTCATGGTGGGCAGGTTTCAGTGGAGCTTTCAGACTAAGACTAGGAAGAAAGGCCTGTCAATCTATTTCCAAAAATTAGCCAGTGAAAACCTTATACATCACAACAGAATACTGTCTGATATAGTGCTGGAAGATGAACCCCCTTGGCTGGAAGGCACTGAAAATATACAGTGGCCACAACAATGGACTCGAGCATACCAAGGATCATGAAGACGGTGCAGGGCCAGTCAGCAGTTCATTCTGTTGTACACGGGCTCACCATGACTAGGAGCTGACTTGATGGCAACTAACAACAACAGCATGCATGGGGAAAAAAGGTTCCATTTTTAAATAACTTCAGTTATTTTTTCATAACCTCTTGCTCCTGGCTCTTGAAGTGATACATATTCCAGTGGATGCCGGGGTGTGCTACCTGGAATCCTCCTTGCAGACAGAAGTCCTCATTTCCCCAAATGCTGGGAGTGTTGCTTGCTGAGGGCTCACAGCTGTGTTCTTTCGCAGGAACTGCCCTCCTATGAAAGGAGCTGCCTGAGCAAAGGTTATGTCCCTCCTTGGGGGCAGCCTGCACCCAATGACTGGTTCCTGCAGGGGCGCAAAGGTCTGGTCCTCTTGCCTCAATATGGGACATCTCTGAAAGGTCACCCCGGCTCCGGAGCTCCCCGTGGGATCATTTGAAGTATCTGTTGTGATTGCGTCTCAGTTAACTTCTCCCTCTACTCAGTCTGCTTCCTTTCCTCACTTCCACGTTGTTGTGGATTGAATTGTGTCCCTCTAAAATACGTGTTACAGTCCTAACCCATGTACTTGTGGAGAGAAGCCTTGGTGGCACAGTGGTTAAGTGCTTGGCTGCTAACTGGAAGGTTGGCGGTTCGAACCCACCCAGTGGCTCCATGGTAGAAAGGCATGGTGATCTGTTCCTGTAAAGATTACCCATTGCTGTTGAGTCAATTCGGACTCATAGTGACCCTATAGGACAGAGTAGAACTGCCTCATAGGGTTTCTAAGGCTGTAATCTTTATGGAAGCAGACTGTCACATCTTTCTCCTGTGGAGTGGCTGGTGGGTTCAAACTGCCTACCTTTGGGTTAGCAGGCGAGTGTTTAACCACTATGTCACCAGGGTCCTCCATAAAGATTTTAGCCTAGATAACTCTATGGAGTAGTTCAACTGTGTCACAAATCTACTGGACGGCACCTAACAACAACATACCTGTGGATGTCATTCTATTTGGGAATACAGTTTTTGTTGTTATGTTAATAAGACCACATCACCATAGGGTGTGTCCTAAACCTAACCACTTCTGAGTTATAAAAAGTGCAGATTGGACACAGAAAGAAGCACAGAAGTGGATTGACTTGCTCATAGCCACCCAGCTAATAACTATCAGAGCCCGGATTCCCACCCACAACTGACTCCAAAGCCAGTGAACTTTGAACTATATTGTGTGCATCCTCCAAGCTCGGCTGTAAAACCGAGCACATTGCCTGTCAACTGGGAAAGAATTTCAGAAAACAAAGTTTTGTGCAAACCCTATGCAACAAAAGGTTCAAGGGTTCAAGATAATTTGATGCTTAAATTTGAAAACACAGTCCTTTAGTTAAGTTCTTTTCTATGTCAGATGCTCTGAGGCAGCCTGCCTGCAAGGAAAGGAATAAAAAAGATATTTACTCTTAGCGAAGAGTGATGCAAAAAAAGCAGAGAAGAAAACTTGCCCCAGAATTATGGTTAACTAGAGGTGTCAAAGACACATGAAGACACCAGAAATGGAGAAAAAATGAGTAGGGCCTCTGGGTCACATCCAAGATGATAAAAATGCAATTAACTTGAGCCTGGTTGCTGCAGCCCACAGCAGTGACGTACCCTTTGGGTGTGCAACTGTGTTTATCAGTTCTGGGCTAAGGACACGGGGCCAAGCGGTTGCCCTTTTGAAACTCATTAATGTTCACCCGCTGGCTGCGGGGTGTGGGGGTGATGTGATGTGGGGGACTAAGGTCTTTGAATGATTCATAAGGTGCAATTTCAGAAGCCTTAACTTTGCCTGCATCCAAGGTATTGACCAGCATATAAATCTATGATCTTAAACAATTCTGGGGCTTTTGAGGTAAGGTCTGAAGTTTGGGGAAGGGAGCATTGGGGACAATCAGGGTTGAACTTCTAAATGAGGAAGTTCTGGGCTACAGGCTATGGATGTGTGGGAGTCCTGCAGGCTATGGATGAGGGCTGAAGGATGAGATGCAGAAGCTACTGACAGCAGTCAGGAGAAGTCTGAGGTCAGCAGTAGTGTTTCCAACTCTTTAAATTTTCTGATTAAAACCAGCCTCCTTCATAAAGGGATGTGGCTGAGGTCTGCTCTTCCTGCTGGTCTCTTGTGCTCAAATCCTTAATCTGAGTTAATAAGATGTCATTATAGATACTTTTGAGTCTCCTTTTGGGACTTCTAATTTAGTGATGACAAATTATGTCCCACGTAATAACTCTAATCAGTGATGGTGGCAGCCTGGAGTGCTGGGTTGAGAGGATTTTTGAGACTAAGTTTGGTTTCAAATAGAAAGAGTGCTGTGATCCATTAGTGATGTCTGCCATGGGCACAGGATAGAGGAGTGGAGTACATGTGCCAAATAATCTGTCATCCTGGATCCAAATGTTCTAATTCAATCATTAGTTTTATCCCTGCTTTTTTCAAAAAAAGTTGGGAAAAGCTCACTTCACCTACTAGCCCAGACACAAACCATATCTCAAAGTAAATGTCCCTTATGAAACACCATTAGCTCACAAAGAAGCCCAAGAAAAAGGGTAAGATGATAAAAGTGCCCTATGTCCTCTTGATTTCTCTGTAGTTCATGAACTAAGAAATCAACTTTAGACTCCTTGGTTGGCAAGCTAGCCCTCTCAACAGGGGGTTTATTGTAAGAGTGCATGTACGGGTAATAAAGGATACGGAAAATCTCATGAAAATCCAAGATCAGGAACCTCACAGAGAGAGTTGTGGGATTTTCTCCAGAAATTAGCTCCACGGACCTCACTAACAGGAGCTTGAGAGTCTTCAGGTTGGGTATTGGCATTACTCCCAAACATTCTTCTCTTTGTGCTTGCTCTGTTCTCCTCTAACTTTCTGTTTGGTTCTCCTACCTCTTTCCTCTATTTATAGCATCTACTCATTTAGTAGCTCAGTTGGTTAGAGCCTGGTGCTAATAATGCCAAGGTTGTGGATTTGATCCCTGTACAGGCCACAGGGTTTCTTTTACCCCCACGTGTTTGTCAGTTTGTCGTACTGTGGGGGCTTGCGTGTTGCTGTGATGCTGGAAGCTATGCCACAGGTATTCAGATACCAGCAAGGTCACCCATGGTGGACAGGTTCCAGCTGAGCTTCCAGACTAGGACATACTAGGAAGGACCCAGCAGTCTATTTCTGAAAAGAATTAGCCAGTGAAAACCTTATGAATAGCAGCGGAACATTATCTGATATAGTGCTGGAAGATGAGCCTCCCAGGTTGGAAGGCACTCAAAAGACAACTGGGGAAGAGCTGCCTCCTCAAAGTAGAGTAAGACCTTAATGGAGTCAAGCTTTCGGGACTTTCATTTGCTGATGTGGCACAACTCAAAATGAGCAGAAACAGCTGCAAACATCCATTAATAATCAGAACGTGGAATGTACGAAGTATGAATCTAGGAAAATTGGAAATCATCAGAAATGAAATGAAACGCATAAACATCGATATCCTAGGCATTAGTGAGCTGAAATGGACTGGTATTGGCCATTTTGAATTGGACAACCATATGGTCTCCTATGCTGGGAATGACAACTTGAACAGGAATGGCATTGCATTCATCGTCAAAAAGAACATTTCAAGATCTATCCGGAAGTACAGCACTGTCAGTGATAGGATAATAGCCATACCCCTACAAGGAAGACCAATTAATACGACTATTATTCAAATTTGTGCACAAATCACTAAGGCCAAAGAGGAAGAAAATGAAGATTTTTACCAACTTCTGCAGTCTGAAATTGATCGAACATGCAATCAGGATGTAGTGATAATTACTGGTGATTGGAATGTGAACGTTGGAAACAAAGAAGAAGGATCAGTAGTTGGAAAATATGGCCTTGGTCATAGAAATGATGCCGGAGATAGCATGAAAGAATTTTGCAACCACCGTGACGTCTTCATTCCAAATACGTTTTTTCACCAACATAAACCGCGACTATACACATGGACCTTGCCAGATGGAATACACAGGAATCAAATCGACTACATCTGTGCAAGGAGATGATGGGAAAGCTCAATATTCTCAGTCAAAACAAGGCCAGGGGCTGACTGCGGAACAGACCATCAGTGGCTCATATGCAAGTTCAAGTTGAAACTGAAGAAAATTAGAACAAGTCCACAAGAGCCATAGTACGACCTTGAGTATATCCCACCCGAATTTAGAGACCATCTGAAGAATAGATTTGACGCGTTGAACCCTCATGACCGAAGAAGACCAGATGAGTTTTGGAATGACATCGAGGACATCATACATGAAGAAAGCAAGACGTCATTAAAAAGACAGGAAAGAAAGAAAAGAACAAAATAGATGTCAGAAGAGACTCTGAAACTTGCTCTTGAACGTCAAGTAGCTTAAGCAAAAGGAAGAAATGATGAAGTAAAAGAACTGAACAGAAGATTTCAAAGGGCAGGTTGAGAAGACAAAGTATTATAATGACATGTACAAAGAGCTGGAGATAGAAAATCAAAAGGGAAGAATACCCTCAGCATTCCTCAAGCTCAAAGAACTGAAGAAAAAATTCAAGCCTCGAGTTGCAGTAGTGAAGGATTCTATGGGGAAAATATTAAACGATGCAGAAAGCATCCAAAAGAAGATGGAAGGAATGCACAGAGTCATTATACCAAAAAGAATTGGTTGACGTTCAACCATTTCAAGAGGTAGCATATAATCAGGAACGGATGGTACGGAAGGAAGAAGTCCAAGCTGCACTGAAGGCATTGGCGAAAAACAAGGCTCCAGGAATTGACAGAATATCAATTGAGATGTTTCACGAAATGGCTGCATTGCTGGAAGTGCTCACTCATCTATGCCAAGAAATTTGGAAGACAGCTACCTGGCCAATCAACTGGAAGAGATCCATATTTATGCCTATTCCCAAGAAAGGTGATCCAACTGAGTGTGGAAATTATCAAACATTAATCATTAATATCACAAGCAAGTAAAATTTTGCTGAAGATCATTCAAAAGCGACTGCAGCAGTATATCGACAGGGAACTGTCAGAAATTCAGGCTGGATTCAGAAGAGGATGTGGAACCAGAGATATCATTGCTCATGTCAGATGGATCTTGGCTAAAAGCAGAGAATAACAGAAAGATGTTTACCTGTGTTTTATTGACTATGCAAAGGCATTCGAGTGTGTGGATCATAACAGATTATGGATAACATTGCAAAGAATGGGAATTCCAGAACATTTATTGTGCTCATGAGGAACCTGTACACAGATCAAGAGGCAGTTGTTCGGATAGAACAAGGGGATACTACGTGGTTTAAAGTCAGGAAAGGTGTGTGTCAGGTTTGCATCCTTTCACCATACCTATTCAGTCTGTATGCTGAGCAAATAATCTGAGAAACTGGACTATCTGAAGAAGAATGTGGCCATCAGGATTGGAGGAAGACTAATTAACAACCTGAGATAAGCAGATTACACAGCCTTGCTTGCTGAAAGTGAAGAGGACTTGAAGATCAAAGACCACGGCCTTCACTATGGATTACACCTCAGCATAAAGAAAACAAAAATCCTCACAACTGGACCGATAAGTAACATCATGATAAACAGAAAAGATTGAAGTTGTCAAGGATTTCATTTTACTTGGATGCACAATCAACACTCATGGAAGCAGCAGTCAGGAAATCAAAAGACACATTGCATTGGGCAAATCTGCTGCAAAAGACCTCTTTAAAGTGTTGAAAAGCAAAGATGTCACCTTGAAGACTAAGGTGCACCTGACCCAAGACCTGGTATTTTCAATCGCATCATATGCATGCAAAAGCTGGACAGTGAGTAAGGAGGACTGAAGAAGAATTGATGCCTTTGAATTGTGGTGTTGGAGAAGAATATTGAATGTACCATGGATTGCCAAAAGACCAAACAAATCTGTCTTGAAAGAAGTACAACCAGAATGTTCCTTAGAAGGAAGGATGGCGAGACTACGTCTTACATACTTTGGACATGTTGTCAGGAGGGATCAGTCCCTGGAGAAGGACATCATGCTTGGTAAAGTACAGGGTCAGTGAAAAAGAGCAAGACCCTCAGTGAGATGGACTGACACAGTGGCTGCAACAATAGGCTCAAGCATAACAATGATTGTGAGCATGGCACAGGACTGGGCAGTGTTTTGTTCTGTGGTGCACAGGGTCCCTATGAGTTGGAAATGACCTGATAGCACCTAACAACAACAGCTCATTAATAGCCATTGTTCCTTTACACCTTTGGCTTCCACACAGCTCATTGTGGCCTCTCTGGGTCCCCTTTCTCATGGCCTTGCAACTTGTACTCCCACTGCTACCTGCTATGTTTTTGACGTGTTTTCCATTTTATTTTCCCAAGGATGAGACTTGGATTTCTACAGATTATCTTTTGAAACTAGCTTATATTTCAAAGTCCAGCTCAGAATTGGCTAGATGACTGTCGTAGATTGAAAATATGGCCCTAAATCTCCACCCCTTTTCAAGGTGATGTAGAAGCTCTTCCCATCAAGAGGTGGAGTCTATTCCCTCACCTTTAATCTGGGCTGGCTTTGTGATTTGCTTGGGCCAATAGATTATGGCTGAAGTGATGTTTTGCCATTTACTAGCCTAAAGCTCAAGAAATTTTTGTTCTCTCTCAAAACCTTGAGTCATGAGAATAAGCTCTGGCTAACTTGTTTGAGATGAGAGCTCTTATTGTTTTGGCCAAGACCATCATAGATCTTCTAACAGCCAGCTGACCTCCAAACGTGAGAGAGCCCAGCCAAGATCAGCAAAGGCACCTGCCTGACCCTCCGCTGATTACAGATATACAAGAGAGTTCAGCTGAGACCAGATAACTTCCTAGCTGAACCATGAACTCATCAGCAATAATAATGCTTATAAGTAATAATAATTGCTTGTTGTTTTAAGCTACTGAATTTTATGTTTGTTATGCAGTAATAGCTAACTGATGCAATGACTTCAAGAAAATCTCTGAATTTCTCTGAGTCTCAGTTTTCTTATCCAAGAAATGAATCAACCAGACCTGTCTTGCCTGCCTCAGGGAAGATTTTAAGTGTTATGCAAATAAGAACTTCAGCAAATATTGAGTGCCTACTCTATGCCAAGCACGAGCTGGACCCAGGGGATTCACAGAACAGGTTGACTCTTTTGTAAGACAACATTAATGCCTCCTTTTTCCAGTCACACGTCAGACTCTGATAAGCCAGAGTGGACACCCCTGCTTGAATGGAAAAGATGAGGTCAGCAGGCTCACCTAGAAGTCCTCAAGCAATGGCCCAGCCATCCTATCTACCGATTTACTCTACAGATTTATACATAAACCCTCTCCCTTACTCACTTTCCCCACTACGTTAATGTACGAGCCTTCCCCCTGATTTTTAACTGCTAAGTTCTAGAAGTGGGCAGGAGAGTTAATTCACCCTGTCAACAAACATTTACTCACTCAGGACCAGGACAGGGGACATGACAGAGTCCACACTGATAGATCTTACTTCCTAGCATGGGAGGCAGAGATGGAAACAGGTCATTGTCGCACATTGAAGCTGCCCTTTCCTTCGTCTGCCATGTGCCATTCATTAGTCAGTGCTGTGGCCCTACCTCCAAATAAATCCTGAATCCATCCCCGTCTCTCTAGTTCACTGCTGTTTCTCTGATCCGAGCCACTGTCATCTGTCATCATAACCTTCCAGCTGGTCTCTGTGCAGTAGATGGAATGTTATTTTAAACATCAGATCACATCCTTCTCTTGCTCAGAACCCTCCAATAGCTTCTCACTGCATTGAGATGAAAACTCAGTGTTTCAGCATGGCCTGCAAGGTCCTGTATGAGAAAAAACGGCCCTTGCCCACCTCTCTTGCTTCTCTCACCCTCTCTCACTCCGCTCCAGGCACACTGGTCATCTTTCTGTTCCACCCACATTTCCAGTTTTGTCCAACTTTCTCACCCACTCACCTGTTGTCCTCTGAAATACTCTACCTCTTTCTTCCCTGTATGTGACTGTTTCGTTCTCAACATTCAGGTATCATGTTCAGAGTCCCCTTTACGGAATTCGCCTTTGCCGGCCACTCTAGCTAAAGTGGCAGCTTCTCCCCCCACCATGCTCTACACAGCACCTTGTTTTATAGTCTTCATAGTGTATCAGCAACACCCCCCCAATCCTGTTTATTTCCTTGCTGATTTGATTGTCATCTTTACTCCCATTATAATATAGATCATCGTCTCTTATTCACTGAGGACAAGAGTCTTGTCTGTTTTGTTCACTGCTGTGTCTTCAACATACAGGACACCTGGCATATACCTGGTGATACCTGGTACTTAATAAATCTTTGTTGAAAAGAAGAAAAAGAATGAGCGCAGAGAGCTATGGAGGCACCAAGAGGAAGTGCCTAACCCAATACAAAGAACACCACTTCTTCCTTTACCAAAATTCCACCTTTGTTGCTTCTAATTGCCTTGCTTCTGCTGTCTACCGAATGCAGCTGGAAAGCAGTCTCCAGACCTCTTAAACACTTGCGTAATCTGTAGCCTGCTGTAGTCGGCTGGGGGTGTAATTTGTCATTGTTTGTTTGCAATTGCTTCTACCTAACTAAACCTTCCCACGGGTAAATCATAGCTTCAGATTCAGCCTTTCTGTTGTAGTTGCAGAGAGATGTTTATTTTCCTTAAAACACTTGCATTAAAAACTTCTGGCAGCTTTGGAGGAAAATATGCCATTGGCTTCAAGCATCAACCAAGAAGTGGGTACGTGCAGATGCCTGAATGTTATCTTCTGCTAGGAGAAATTCAGCAAGTAAGTGCGCAGTGTGCTGCTTAGCGCCACTGAACATCTGGTGGAACAGGCGAGAAGGAAAGCAGTTAGGTTTTTATTCTTTTTAGCATCATGTGAAATTGGCCATGAAACCAGGGATGATGCAATTGAATTATAAGAGGGCTGAAGTATTAAATAAAAAATCCAGGAGACAGTCAAGGTGTTTGGCTCAAGGTGGGCTAGACTCTAATACCAAAAAAAAAAAACAAAAAGCCAGTTGCTGTAGAGTTGATTCTGACTTGTGGTGACCCCGTGTGTTTCAGAGTAGACCTATGCTCCATAGGGTTTTCAATGGCTGTAATCTTACAGAAGTTGATCACCAGGCTTTTCTTCCACAACACTGCTGGGTGGGTTTTAACCACCAACCTTTCAGTTAGCAGCCAAGTGTTAACTGTTTGCACCACCCAGTTGTTGTTGTTGTTGTTGTTGGATGCTGTCGAGTCGGGTCTGACTCATAGCGACCCCATGTACAACAGAACGAAACACTGCCCAGTCTTATGCCATTCTCAAAGTCGTTGCTACGCTTGAGCCCACTGTTGCAGGCACTGTGCCAGTCTATCTCATTAAGGGTCTTCCTCTCTTTCACTGATCTCTGCTTTACCAAACATGATGTCCTTCTCCAGGGACTGATCCCTGATGATAACAGGATCCAAAGTACATGACAGGAAGTCTTGCCATTGTGGCTTCTAAGGAGCATTCTGACTGTACTTCTTCCAAGACAGACATGTTCTTTCTTCTGGCGGTCCGTGGTGTATTCAGTATTCTTCACCAACACACAGTTAAAATGCATGAATTCTTCTTCGGTGTTCCTTATTGTCCAGCTTTTGCCTGCATATGAGGCGACTGAAAATACCGTGGCTAGTACCAGGCGCACCTTAGTTCTCAAAGTGACATCTTTGCTTTTTAGCACTTTAAAGAGGTCCTGCAACACTTAGGGACCTAGACTAATAGGAAGTGAAAAAATTTGGAAAACAATGAGTGGAAAAGACAATATCTTCTTTGCTAACACTTTGCCTCCTTAAATCTGGGAGATGGGGCCACAGGGTTTGTACTTCATGGAGAGATGACTTCCCTTGGAAAACAGGACATTTCCTTCTGAAGTGAAATCGCTGGTTCCTTAAATGTCAGTGAGATCCAGGAGTGTGGCCAGCTGAAACGTTTTACTATCATTTCTTTTTTCCCTGCTTGTGGCTTTTCTGTCTGGCTTTTTCCTCATTCTCCTTCATGTCCGCAGTTGGAAGGGCTAAGCCTGTCTGATAAAGGCGTTAAATTCTAGCTTGTTTCCGAGCCACAGTAAATGGGTTTAGCAGGAGTGACAGACTAAGCTCGCCAACACAGGGGTGGCAGAAAAGGCACTGTTCTTTATCGCGTTTTAATCAGGGCCCTCTATTGTACTAGGTTACTGAGAAATTCAGCCTTAGTCAGTCTTGAGGCTTGTCCCCAGTGGTGTGCTGGTGAATGTTTAACAACTGGCTCCCTGGGGGTGGGGGTGGGACTACCCCTGATTTTGTAGCAGTTGCTGATTTCCATGAGGTATATATTCCCACCATGGCTAATTTTGGACTACCGACATGGCATCAGTGAACACAGAATTGGGAAGATATTTGTAGTACCACCCCATTATATAGTATTCCCCTGTCCAGATACTTAAAAAAGAAAACAAAACAAAGCAGTAGCTGTTGAGTTGCTTTCAACTCATGGCGACCCCATGTGTGTCAGAGTAGAACTATGCTCCACGGGGTTTTCAGTGATTAGTTTTTAGAAGTAAATCACCAGGCCTTTCTTCTAAGGTGCCTCTTGGTGGACTTGAACTGCCAACCTTTTGGTTAGCAGCCGAGTATGTCCCTACCCAGGGGTTCCCCTTACAAGGTTAAAAAAACCAAAAACCCATTGCTGTCAAGTTGACTCCGACTCATAGTGACCCTATAGGGTTTCTAAAGCTGTAAATCTTTACAGAAGCAGACTGCTGCATCTTTCTCCCACAGAGCTGCTGGTGGTTTTGAACTGCTGACCTTTCAGTTAGCAGTCGATCACTTTAACCACTGTGCCAGCAGGGCTCCTCACAAGGTTACTCCCCCATAAATCTGCTTAATGTTTAGGGTTGGGGAAATTTGGACTTGACAGGGCTTGTAACCACAACCCCATAGCCTGCTCATCAATGTCAGGTTGTCTATAGATGTGTGGAGCTTACTTACCGACTACGTATAAGGTCTTTTTTGAGGTTTATTATTTCCTTGTTCATATACTTGATACTCTTCATTGGCTTGTCTGGGACCTAATGGGAAGCCAAGAAATGAAAGAAAAAAAAGTGTTAATACAGCTGTTACAAACGACCAGGCTTAATTTCCGGAGGCTCATGAATTCACCTGGAATGTGTGACGCAGATTTGAGAGGACCCAGGCATCACAGAGTCCATTTCTACACCAAAGAGAGGCCGTGCTGCACAATGGAAATAGCAAGGGCTTTGGAGGCAGGCAGACCTGAGCTCTGATCCTGTTTTGACCCTGTTTCCAGGTGTGTGACCTTGGACAAATTACTCGCCCTTTCGGTGCCTGTTGTTTGTAGAATGGGGGAACAATTCCTACCTTATCAAGAAGATTGAATTGCCAGATTCCTGACATAGCAGGCGTTTGATAAATGGCAGCCATTAGTATTAGCAAGGAGCCTTGGTGGTGCAGTGGTTAAGCGCTTGACTGTTAATTGAAGGGTTGACGGTTCAAACCCACCCGCCGCTCCGTGGAAGAAAGATATGGCAGTCTGCTTCTGTAAAGATTTGCAACCTTGAAAACCCTATGGGACAGTTCTGCTCTGTCCTACAGGGTTGCTGTGAGTTGGAGTCGACTCACCAGCAGCAGGTTTGGTTTATTGTTAATAGCATTATACTCAACGTGAAACAAGGAATTAGACAATAATTTCCTGTTGTTGGTTGCATGGGCAGCTGATTTGGAGAGCTGAATGTGGGCAATGTAAAGATGCAAAGGTACTCTTTTTCCCTCTTCCTGCCCCTATTGCAGGATTTTATAAGTGAATTATCCTCATAATTGTTCGTGGGCTTCTCTTTCCCTTTCCTTCATTCATTTTCTTTGACTAGGCATACAGGAAACCCCACAGTACTTAAAATCCATTACATGTAGGTTGATACCAGGTCACCATAAAGAGTTAAGTGAACTACATTTTTATATAACAGTCGCTTTCTCAGCTCTAAGTTTGGAGAAAGAATAATAAGAATACTATATGGATTATCCTGTCTTAAAATTAATTCCTGCAATATTAGGATTTTTTTTTTTTTAATTAAGAAGAAATGCCAAGAAATCATGGGAAAATGGGTGCGCTCAGATGACGCTAGTTAGAGAATACTATGGGATGGCTTTTTTGAAGGGTAATTTGTCAGTGCATACCAAATGCTTTAAAAATGGGAGTGTCCTTAGGTCTAACAATTCCTCTGCTGTCAAGCATCCAGAAGGAATTTTCCTGTATGGGCATACAGATTTATGAACAAAATTGCTCAACAGAATGCTGCTAGTAATAGCAAACTATTGGAAACCACCTGTACATCTCACAATAGAAGACAGATCAAGTAAATTATTGTGCATCTGAACAATGGAATAGTACACGGTGGTTAAACATAATGGTAATATACTTATGTAAGTATACTCTGACATACAGAGATGTGTGAGTTTTTTAAGTGAGAAAACATGTTACAAAGTATAGTGGGTTAAGCACTGTCCCCCTCCCCCACAAAAAAACTCATGTCCACCTGGAGTCTCAGAATGTGACTTTATTTTTTATTGTACTTTAGATGAAGGTTTACAGAGCAAACTAGTTTCTCGTTAGACAATACACCTACTGTTCTGTGACATTGGTTGCCAACCCCACAGCATTATCCACACTCCCTTTCTTGATCTTGGGTTCCCCCTTACCAGCTTTCCTGTCCCCTCCTGCCTTCTCATCCTTGACCCTGGGCTGGTGTGCCCATTTAGTCTCATTCTGTTTTATGGGCCTGAGAATGTGACCTTATTTGGAAATAGGGTCTTTGCAGATATAATTAGTTAAGAATCTTGAGATGAGCTCATACTGGATTTAGGGCAGGCCCTGAATCCAATGATTGCCGTTCTTGTAAAGAGGAGAGGACAAAGAGGGACACAGAGAAACCAAGCAACGTGAAGACAGAGGCAGAGCGTAGTGATGTGTCTCTGTGCCAAGGGGCACCAAGAACTGCCGGTAACCACTAGAAGCAAGGAGAGAGGCCAGGAACAGAGTCCCCGCTCAGAGCCTCCGGAAGGAACTAACCCTTCTGACCCCTTGATTTCACATTCTGTCCTCCTGAACTGTGAAGAGAATACATTTCTGTTGTTTTCAGCCACCCAGTTTCTGGTAATTTACTAAGCAAGCCCTAGGAACCTAACAGACAAAGTAACATATATAGCATGATTCTGTTTCTGGTTTTTGAAAAATTACATATGTGGATATACCCATGTCAAAGATATAGAAGAACATACCCTAAAATGCTAGCAGTGATTCTCTCTTGGGGGTGAGATTAGGGGATATTTTATTTCTTTTTCTTAGCCTATGTATATTTCCTGTTACTGTGTAAAAAATATTAATTAGTTGCGTAATAAACAAAGAGAAAAGGTTAACAGAAAAAAATAAATGACAAAATGAAGTTTGAGAAAGTCTGATTGGTAGCACTGTGTTTAGAGTGTTTTTCGAAGGCAGTGAGAAAATGGGGGGACGAGATAACAGAAGTTAACATGGACCAGTGGGACGAAGCGCTGGCTTTCTCTGCAGTCACCATCACTCACTGGCTCTGAGGATGAAATTGGGCTGTGGTGCCCACTCTCGGGGCCTTTTAAGGGGAAAGTGGAAGGTGAAGAGTACAGCTGTATCCATGCTGAATAGTGCTTGTGGTGAGGTTGGTGGCGGATGGAGAGTGAGAATATTACTGGCTGCTTGATTCTCTGCCGCTTTTCTCTTGGGTTACCCAGTTCATAGTCCCAGCTCCGATTAAGGGGAAGAGTCTGTAGCAACTCGCTAGAGTACTTGCAACTGCAGCTCCTTCTCACCCACCCAAGAAAGTATATAAAAACAAACAAACAAACAGAAAACAAACCCACTGCTGTTGAGTCAAAGTCTGACTCATAGCAACCTTATAGGACAGAGTAGAACTACCCCATAGGGTTTCCAAGGCTGTAAATTTTTAAGGCAGCAGACTGCAACATCTTTCTCCCAAAGAGCGGCTGGTGGGCTCTAACCACCAACCTTTTGGTAAGCAGCCGATCACTTTACCACTGCATCACCAGAGCTCCTTCAAAACAGTATATAGGATGCAAAAAAAGTATTTGGGATAGCCTTGAGTAAGCTCAGCTGGATATGAAGCAATGGAATCATCTATAAATTTTATTCCTTTAGCTGTTGTTAGTAATGAATTATAGGTAATACAGCTTGCTCATCTCAGTACAGCAGGATGTTGGTGAAAATTGATGGCAAAGCCATGAGCTTTTGTCTAGAGGGACGGGTGAGGTGGGCAGAGAGACCAACCACAAAGGCGGTATGTAAGGATCACAGGCGTACTTTTTCAGACTTCTACATACATGAATTAAACACATTCATGAACAAAGGAAAAACACACACACAAATTTACCTGCCAGATCATTTGAAAATACAAGATTGAAGCCACATTTGATGTGACAGTTGGGTATCCATCGCTCTCTTAAATATCTGAAATTTCACCCTTCTCATGAAGCAACTGGGCTAACACTCATCTTTCAAACTTTTTTTTTTTCCAAATGTCACCTAGTGGTAGTTGGCCTGTGCACCAGGAATTCACACTATTGTGTAAGAGTGAGTTTGTATTGACTGGAATTGATGTCGAACAACGTAGAGCAGCAAAGCTTATTCCTGTGCTTAGCAGGACAAGACCCACCCCAAGTCTCACAATTACGTCAGCATTTCAATGGATTCTCAGGAAATCATTTTCTTTGCCGCTTTTGTTTAATTGCAGTTATAATAAGCCAGAAGTGATAATTACTATTGGACGAGGGAGTTCTGGTTGTCAGGACTTTTATGTACATCATTTGGTATTTAAAAAACCAAATCCATTGCCATTGAGTTAATTCCAACTCATAGTGACCTTATAGGACAGAGTAGAACTGCCTCATAGGGTTTCCAAGGCTATAAACTTTATGGAAGCAGACTGCCACATTTTTCTCTCGTGGAGTGGCTGGCGGGTTCAAACTGCCAGCCTTTTGGTTAGTAGCAGACCACTTAACCACTGCACCACCAGAGCATCTTCATTTGATATTAGAGCAGTTAAAAATTTATAAAGCATCTGAGGATCACTCTCTGCAGCCTTTCAGGGAGATAATTTCGGCATATGTATGAGAAGCCTTAAAAATGCATATCCCCCTTGCCCCAGCTATTCCACTTTTATTCTAAGAAAATTGTCTGGCAAGGGTGAAAAAATTTGTCCCCAGGATGGCTATCACAGCAACGTGAATAGTAGTGAAAAACACCCAAATGTCCAGCAGTAGGTGTAGAGGGCATCAATTGTGGTCTATCCAGACCGTGACATATGATACATTTGAGTTTTGGTGCTGTACCACTTAACATTGCTGTAGATGTGTATTTACAATGTGGAAAGGTGATGGTGGTGTTGCTGTTGTGTGCTGTCAAGGTGACTGACTCATAGTGACCCTATACAATAGAGTAGAACTGCTCCATAGGGTTTACAAGGCTGTAAATCTTTATGGAATCAGACTATCACATCTTTCTCTCGTAGAGTGGATGGTGGGTTTGAACTGCTGACCTTTTAGTTAGTAGCCGAGGGCTTAAACACTGTGCCACCAGGGCTCCTTGGAAAGGTGGTAATGGAATATAATTTCAAGTAAAAATACATGCTACAAAATTTAAAAAAAAATTAGATCATATTGACTTTTAATATATCAGAATATATAGAAATTTCTATTTTTTGATACCAATTATATTGAAAATTGATATATATAAAGGTGTGTATGTATGTATAATATATAACAATCTGAAAGTAAATATAACAAATTGTTAACGAGGATGTTATCTTAGAGTGTTGGAATTATAGGTAATAATGTTGTTTTATTTTGTCTTTTTTCCCCTAATTTTTCTGCATTTTGTGCATATTACTTGTCTGATAATAAAATAATAGTGTTTTTCCATGTTTGTAAAGCAATTCTGAATAATTCTCTCAAATGTGGGCAAAAAGCAAGTATTTTAAACGGAGTAATCGAAGGAACTGCAATGATGTCAGTTAGTTAATAGTTTATTTTAAGACGCTATATCAGATAGGGTCCAGGCATGAAATTAGAGCTCATGCCAGGTAGTTCGATAAAGGAAATTTAATACAGGGGACCAGATACAGAGGTATGGGAAGAGCTGAAAATCCAAGGAAGAGATGGTGAGACAACCCAGAGATTAGCAACAGAAAGAAACCTGTACCATCCCCAGGGCTGGAGGGACTAAGGGTGGCTTTCAAGCCCTGGAATTGGGCCACCTGGCAGGAGTTGGACTCAGAGAGGACAGGTAGTCTCAGTTGGAGATGCCAACAGAAGATGAGCAAGAGAAGGGGAGAAATAACCCTGGCTTCTCCCTTCCTCTCCTCCTGTAGTTTCCTGGCAGTGCCTCCTGTTGGCTGAACTTACCAGGAAGCCAGCTGGCAAAGGCATCTGGGAAATGTAGTTTGCAGGATCAGCCCTCTATGGGGAGCAAGAAGTGGAAGTATGAGCCAAAAGCAGATGGTTATGATTATAGCTCATGCAAATGCCGTAGCCCCAAGTGTTGACCAGTTGCTTTTGGGCTATAAAGTTGGCCCTAACCAAGGCTGTCCAGATGGTAACTTTGGACGTTCCTTATGTTTCGATCCTAAGCCTGAGGTTTCCAGAGTTTTCCACGGCTTGAATCCTTTTCCAGAATTCAGATTATTCTTTTTCTCTCTCAAAATTGTTATCAAAACCCATGTTTCTAGGATATCCAGAAGTCTTCTGCTTTCCCCAGTGTCTTTCCCTGGGAAATATTGTACATTCCAGATCTTCTTAGACTACCTCCTTATCCCATCAAAACTTATCTGTCCTATGTCCTAACCAAGGGTAAACAAACTAATGTTAAATATTTCCTCCCACTGACACTGATTAGTGTGTCTTCTTACCCACATAACACATTTGCAATACAAGTCCGGGTTTGCTTAATATTTTATTCTGGTTATGAAATTAACTAATATACATTGTGGAAAATCAGGAAAATATCAAAAATTAGGAGAAAATAAAAACCAAGCATGATCCTATCACTGTTTGTGTATGTGTGTCCTTTCGGCTTTGCTGTCTGTGACTGCTCAAAGCCTGGTTTTATAAAAGTCATCTTGGAAGCAGTTGACTTTGATTTTTTTGTCCTCATTTCTCTTGGGTGTGCCTTTGGACTTACGAGCCTTCAGTTTTTCCATTGCTTTGCAGACTGTGGGTGATGACTCTATTCTTCGTTTCCTGGAAAACAAAGTCAAATTTCTTCCCCACTCTCCTTTCCTAGACCACGTGTGGACGGCATCCTTTCTCTGGCAAATCTATAAATGAGTCTTTGAGGCAGGACTGTAAGAAACGCTGAGTGGCATCCTGTAATGTATCAGGTTAAAAGATGACAAATATGGGGGGCTGAGAGCTGGGGATTCACAGTGGAGCCTTAGGCAGGGTTGGTTTTCTGGCAGGTAGACTTCTATTTAATATTCATGTGCTAGAGTGGTTTAAACAGTAACATTTGGAAGCAATTTGGTTTCACCTGACATTTGAGAAATGGGAAATGGTAGGAAGGAGTGCAAACAGCTTTGTTGTCAGAAAGACCCAGGCATAAATCCTGACTGTCACTTAGGAGTTGAGTGACCTTGGGCAAGTTACATATGACTTCCCCAAGTTTCAGTTTACCCATCAGTGAAATGGAGTTACTGCTGCCTACCAATACTATTATTTATCACCTATGTGCCATGCATTATACTAAGTGTGTTATTTGAAATACATAATTCCATTTAGTGCTTGCCATATTATTCCCATATTATTGGGGAGCAAGTAGAGGCTTAGAAAGGTGAAAATGATACGCTTTTAAGGGCAAAGGCTGAATTTGAACTCATGTTCAAGTGACATCAAAGCCTCTGTTCTTAACGACTACCCCATTCTCCCTCCGCCTGCCCTGTTTTGCATAAGCAAACAAACAAAGTACCAGTTGGCATGGAGTTGATTCCGACTCATGGTGACCCCATGTATTTCAGAGTAGAACTGTGCTCCATAGGGTTTTTAATGGCTGACTTTTTTTTTTCAGGTTTCCAATGTATCTTTTTTTTTTTTTTTAAATTGTGGTGAAAATACACAAACCTAAATATTGGCCAGTACAACAACTTCCACATTTACAATTCAGTGGCATTGATTACATTTTTCATGTTGTGCCACCATTATCATGCTCCTTTTCCAAAATGTTCCACCGCCATTCATATAAACTCAAAGCCTCCCAAACAAAATTAATGGCTGAATTTTCAGAAGTAGATCACCAGGCCTTTCTTCCAAGGTGACTCTGGGTGGACTTGAACCACCAACCTTTCAGTTAGCAGCCCAGAGCATTAACTGTTTGCAACACACAGGAACTCCCATTTTGCACTTAAAAAACAAACAAACAAAAAACCGTTGCTGTCGAATCGATTCCGATTCATAGTGACCCTATAGGACAGAGTAGAACTGCCCCATACGGTGTCCAAGAAGCACGTGGTGGATCTGAACAGCCAACCTTTTTGATTAGCAGCCATAGCTCTTAACCACTGTGCCACCAGGGTTCCCCCATTTTGCATAATGGGAGCTGAATAAATAAGGATAGCAGTTGCTAGCTATTGGTTTACAGATACTACTTCCAAAGCCCATGCACTGAATTTTGTTAGATTTTGTCATAAAAAATTTTATATGGCAGAAGATCAGAATGATTTGTTGAAGGTCACAGCCAGAAAGCCAATCTTCTAAGTATCTGTTGTTCTCTGTGTTTTATGAGAGAATGCTCTGTACCCATCTTTGTTATTCCTTAAAATATGATCTACTTCCTAGAATCAGATTAAGATGGAAATGAATTCCTGCTAAATGTGCTTGAGCTGATACAGACATCAGGGGAACAGCTGGGATGCTCCGCAGAGTGGCGAGGGGGAAGGGAGACTGTTTGAAAAGAGAGCACTGAGGAGCGAGCAAAATGATTAGCACATTTCAGGCTTATTATGGAGACACTGTAAAGGACGGAATAGGCAGGGAGTGGCGAGGATCCGTGGCAAGAGAAACGTGAGCCCAGGGGCCTTGGCTGGCACCCCAGTGTTTAAGCTGTGTTGGTTTTTATTGTGTTAGCTGACACTTTCTCTTGGGGAGAGTGAGCTATTTTTGTCTTAAGGTGGGCACCTACCTATGTGGACTCCCTGGATAGTGCAAACAGTTCAGTTCTCAGCTACTGACAGAAAGGTTGGTGGTTCGAATCCACCCAGAGATGCCTCAGAAGAAAGGCTTGGCGATCTACATCCAAAAAACCAGCCACTGAAACCCCTATGGAGCACAGTTCTGCCCTGACACATGGGGTCGCCATAAGTTGGAATTGACTCCACGGCAAATGGTATTTTTCTGTTTGTTTTTTACCTACCTACATAAGGATAAAGGAACCCTGGTGGTACAGTGGTTAAGCCTTTGGCTGCTAACCCAGAGGTCGACAGTTCAAACCTACCAGCAGCTCCGTGGGAGAAAAGACTTGGCTATCTGCTTCCATAAAGATTACAGCCTAGGAAACCCTATGGAGCAGTTCTGCTCTGTCCTGTAGGGTTGCTGTGAGTCAGAATCGACTCAACGGCACACAACAACACAAAGGGATAGCCCTGAACCAGTGACCTCATCCAAATGGAGACCCTTCAGACTGAAATAAGAAGTATGCTATTGAATTCTTTAAAGCAGCTCTTCACTGAAGGCAGGCTGAGCTTCAGAGAGTATTTTGATTCTACCTACTTTTCTTTTTTTCCCTCATCTTATGGGCTCAGGAGAAAAGAGGTTGAGGGTCTAGGAATGGGAGAAGAGAGGTTGCAGAAAAGAGGACTGCCATCTGGGGGAGATGAACAAGCCGTCTGCTGAGAACCTAAGCAGAGAATAAGCCTGTAGGAGCCCCTTGGGATAAAGTGGGGCAGACAATAATCTCTGGGGAAGAAAACTTCTGACACCTACTTCCTGGTACAGTGCCTGGCCCATCAACACATAGTTGCTGGATGAATGAAGAGCTGAATGAATCACAGTCTCAAGGTTTAACCCCGTAGATTAATTTTTAAGTACAAATGGAAAAAGGCACCTATATGATGGAGAAGTCTGCTGGACACCACCTTAACCACCAAGAAGAAACTTAGCATCACCGAGGCAATCTGAAACATAAACAGCAAAGTAAGCATTCTAGCTGATGATGTGTGGTTAAGCTGCCCATCAGTCCTGCATCAGGCTGGAGCCCTCTTCCCTCATTACAGTTGTTTTAAAGTAAAAATCTTTTGTGTTCTGTAATTAGTAGTCTTTCTCTCTCTCTCTTGCTCTTTTTTCCCCAAAGACTCAGATTTTCCTGTGTAAGTTCCATTAGCTTTCTGGGTAGGGGCATCAGTAACACAGAAGCGCATTTTCTACCCATAATGGCCTTGTTGACTGCAGCTGGATAAGCAAACGCTCGCCATTATTTCTCACTGGGGTGTGTTTGTGGATGAGTTTTCCTGGTTTGTTCCACAGGAGACATTTTATTTATATTGCCTTATTTAATCCAAGGAAAGCAGAGGGCCAACTAAGACAAGGGAAACCCACGATGAGATGGATTGACACAGTGGCCACAACAGTGGAGTGAAACATGCTAGTGATTAAGAAGATGGCTCAAGACTGGGCAGTTTTCATACTGCTATACATAAGGTTGCCTTGAGTTGGAGCTGACTTGATGGTAGCTAACAACAACGTTTAATCCAAACACCAATCCTGCACTACAGGCGTTCCTGCTTTGCTGTAAAATACACTGAGGATCCAAGAGGTTAAGTCATTTCTTCAAGGTCATAGAGATAGTAAGTGGGGAACCTCAGCATCTTGCATTCCTTAAAGTGCCTCCTTTCATCTAACCCGTGGGTCAGCAAACTATGGCCAGCTGCTGGTTTTTGTAAATATGGTGTTATTGACACACAGCCAAGCACATTTGTTTACTGTTGGCTACTTGTGTGTTACAACAGTAGAGTTGGGTAGTTGAGACTGTATGGCCTGCAAAGTTGAAAATACTTACTATTTGGCACTTTATAGAAAAGGTTCACCAGCCCCTGGTCTAATTCATCTTGCTGGCTTTACTTCCTAAAGGGCTCTGAAATCTGTCTTCCTTCCATCCCCACCAGTGTTACCACCATGCTGGGGCAAGCCACCATTGACCTTCAGCTGAACAACAGCTACCACCTCCCAGTGGCCTCCCTTCTCCACTCTTGTTCCCTCGGCCATTTTTCACACAGATGACCTTTTCAAAAGGCACACCCAGTCCCATCACTGCATTGCCTAAAACACTTTAAAAATACTCCTCATTGTTCTTGGAATAAAGTTCAAACCTTCCTGGGACCTATACAGCTCTGTGATTTAGCTCCTGCCTCTTCAGTATTGTCTCCCACTGCTCCCCTGTCCTGATCTCTGTGGTCAGGCCTTTTTGGAGTGTCTCATGTATGCCATGTTCCTTCTGACCACAGGGTCTTCACACTTACTGTTCTCTCTTCCTGGGATGCCCTTGTCCAGCCCTCTCCCTGTCAGCTTGTTTTAACCTTAGCTTTGCTTGGTGGCCCCTTCCTCTGCGATGTATTCCTTGATATTGCTAAGTTTGGCAGACGATCATATAAAGATGCACAAATTGGGAACTACACAACTCTGAGGAGATGCACCATTCACGCTGTAGTCTATGTGAATGAGATCTCGTGGAATTGTGCTGTGCGCAACCTTTGCAGCTCTACATGGTGGTCCTAACAGATGCCTCTGTTATACATACTTACCTCTCTAAACCTTCATAGCACATCTCATATTTTGTAACTGTAAGTGTGTGTGATTGTCTCTCTCTCCAAACTGGAAGCTCCATGAGGACAGAGTTCATGTCTATATTGTTATCATTGTTTCTACAGTGCCTCACGCAGTACTGGACACATGATTGGCACTCATTCATTATTTGTCAGTGAATGAATGAATCAATTGGCTGATCCTTAATTCTAAAACCAATGCCCTTTCCCACCAGTCAGAGCAACCATCAAACATTGGGTGAAGGCATTAATATGGCCAACAAATGTCTCCAGCGCTCCACTCCTTGCCACAGCTAACTAACAGCTTCATGAAATGGAAATGGGCAGATTGCTTTGGCCAGTTTGCAGGTGAAATGGGGAAAGGCTGTGACCCTTTCACTGGTGTTTTATCCTAAAGCCCCAGGTGGCCTGGGTAGAAGGGGATGGTGGTGGTTGTAGAATTGCATGGCACAGTCCTCAGTGGTCTGATAACCAACCAGTCCCAGTTGCTGTCAAGTCAATTCTCACTCATGGCAACTCTATGTGTGTCAAAGTAGAACTGTGCTACATAAGGTTTTCAATGGCTGGTTTTTCAGAAGTAGATTGCCAGGACTTTCTTCCAAGACTCCTCTGGGTGGACTTGAACCTCCAACCTTTTGGTTAGCAGCCAAGCTTGTTTACTCTTTGCACAAGCCAGGGACTCCTCTGATAATAGCTAAAGCTTAGTGCTGGTATCCCTTGTCAGGCACTGTGTTAAGCTCCTCACATGTATTATCTCATTTAATTTTGGAGATGAACCCTACAAAGTGCTCTATGATTCTCTCCACGTAACTGGTGAAGAGATGGAGACACAGAAGTTAAGGGGCTTGTCCAAAGCCTCTGTACTAACACATGGTGGAGAGAGGATTTGAACCCAGGTAGACAAAGCCATGGTTTGGGCCCTTAAACTGCTGTATTCTACTTGCTCTTTGGTTAATGGGTTCCTGGCAAAATCCTCAGGAGCTAAGGGGCCCTGTAGGCCTTAAAACAACTTGATTATAAAACAGCATCGGCATTTAGAGTATATGTGACTGGCTTCCAGAAATTGTGGTGGGAAGGATCTGATGTCTACCAACATAGGCCCTCCCCTTCTTCCTGAGTTCATTTCAGCCTCCCTTGCAGTTAAGGGCGGCCATGGGACTGAATCCAGCCAATGGACTGTGAGCAGAAGTGACATGGGCTGCATTTCCAGACCCTCCCTGCCCATGAAACCTCACTTGTGCTCCTCCGTGTTCTCTTTCCCTCCCTTCTGACTGGCAACTGATGCAGAGTGACCTTGGAAGACACATGGTGAAGACGCAGCACGAAATAGTTATTCAGCCTGTTTCCTAAGTAACTCTGGAGAGCAGCCCTGTTACCCCAATTAAGAGAAAGCAAGCAAAGCAAAGCAAAGATATATTTTGGATCTGTTTGTTACAGCAACCCAGCTTATCCTAACTAACAAAACAAAACAGATTCCAACTC
>NW_004443997.1:6639828-6642949 GCF_000243295.1 Trichechus manatus latirostris
TATACAACAGTATTTACCTTATTGCCTTTTACTCTTGTGTTCCTCTCACTGTCTTCCTCTGCCTTGGTCATGCTGTGCTGATTTCCCCCATATAGTGTATCATCTTTCCCTTCACCCAAGTTAATACATGTCTATTATCTAGTTATTGATTTTTCCCTCCCTCTCCTTCCTATCTCTGGTAACCATTAAAGAATATTTCTTTTTGTGTGATATGCTTTGATATGTTGTAGAATTCTATTGGCTAGAATTTTGTTGAGATATTTTGCATCTATGTTCATGAGGGATATTAATCTAATTTTCATTTTTAGTGGTGTCTTTGTTTGGCTTTGGTGTCAGGATTATGTTGGCTTCATAGAATGAATTCAGGAGTATTCCTTCCTTTTCTACGTTCTGAAATAGTTTGACTAGTATTGGTGTGTGCTCTTCTCTGAATATGTGGTAGAATTCTCCAGTGAAGCTGTCTGGGCCACGGCGTTTTTTTTTGTTAGGAGTTTTTTTTTATTACCTCTTCAATTTCTTCTTTTAGTATGGGTCTGTTCAGATTTTCTACTTCAGTTTGTGTTAATTTGGGTAGGTGGTGTGTTTCTAGAAATTTGTCCATTTCCTCAAGGTTTTCAAATTTGTTGGAGTACAATTTTTCATAGTATTCTGTTATCCTTTTTATTTTTGTTGGTCCTTTTGTAACGTCATCCATCTTATTTCTTATGTGGATTACTTGCAACTTTTCTTCCTTTTGTTTTGTCAATTTGGCCAGTGGTGTGTTAATTTTATTGATCCTTTCAAAGAACCAACTTCTAGTCTTGTTGGTTCTTTGTATTGTTTTTTGTTTTTTGTCTTTAACAAACAAATTTATTGTCTCATGGTTTGGGAGGCTAGAAGTCTGAATTTAGGATGCCGACTCTAGGAGAGGGCTTTCTTTTTCTGTTGGCTCTGGAGGAAGGTCCTTGTCTCTTTGAACTTCTGCTCCTGGTTGATCTTCGTGTGGCTTGTCATCTCTCTTGCTCCATCTCTGCTTCCTAGTTTGCTTGTTTAATCTCTTGTATTTCTCACATGAGACTGATTTAAGACATACCCTACAGTAATCCTGTCTCATTAACGTAACAAAGACAACCCATTCCCAAATGGGATCATAACCACAAGCACAGAAGTTAAGATTTACAACACATATTGTGGGGGGACACAATTCAATCCATAACATTCCACCCTTTGGCTCCCCAAAATTCATGTCCTTCTCACATGCAAAACACATTCACCCCATCGAATCAGCCAGACAGTCTTAAATCAGCTCCTAGTCCACAGTCTCATCTTCTGAATCATCTAAATCAAATATGGATGAGACTTTAGATGGACTTTATCATGGGGCAAAATTCCTCTTTATCTGTGAACCTGTGAAATCTAGATTACAAGTTATATGTTTCCAAAGTGCAATGGTAGAACAGGTACAAGGTAGACATTTTTATCACAAATGGAAAAAATTGGAGAGAAAGAAGGGATAACAGGTACTCAACAAGTCCTAAACCCAGCAGAACAAATTATATTAGCTCTCAAGGCTTGAAAATAATCCTCTGTTCTCTAAGACCATCTGGGCAATGGCCCTGCCCTCCAGGCTCTGGGTGTTGGCCATGCTGTTTGGATTCTGGGTGGAGGCCCTTCGGCCCTGGGCTTCGGCTTCCCCTTCCAGTCCCACTGGGGTGGCAATTCTGCTTCCTCGGCTTTGGGCGGCCCCATTCTCGTAGTCCATCTGACTGGCGACCCCATCCCCTCAACCCCGGCAGGCCTCATTCTTCTGCTCTTTCGGCATGGCAGTCTCAACTTCTCAGCTTTGAATGGCAGTCCCATCCCCCTAGCACACCCTGACAGCAACCCCACACTCTGGAACCCATTTGGCAAAGATCTGACTCTTTGAAACGTAGGAGGCTGTAGCCCCACTGTTTGAGATCCAGGAAACCGTGGCCCCACCCTTTGAAACTGTGAAGACCCTGCTTCCAGTGCTCCTTTGAACAGTTCTTCTGATCTCCGAGCTGTTCCAGGGCCTCTTTCCTGCCTGTACAATTCCAAGAGGCAGACAGTTTTCTTTCCTTTTGTCTTGTCTCTGACCCCTTCTATCTAAGCTGATCAGTTTTCTGCTGTGGTAGTTGGTTAGCTCCATCATTCATAGGCTTAATCTCATTTTCTTTTTAAAGCCTCACCCGAAAGAAATTTAACGTCCACATTTATAGCAACATTTTGTTGCTGGTGCCATATGTATTCTCACTTCCTTCTGAGCCCTCACCAGAAGTGCATTTGGTGTCCATGATTCTTTTTTTTTTTTTAATAGCTTTTTTTTCTTATTTTTATTACAGTGTTTTAGATGAAGGTTTACAGAGCACATTAGTTTCTCATTAAACAATTAATACACATATTGTTTTGTGACATTGGTTGCCAACCACGTGACGTGTCAGCACACTCCCCTTCTTGACCTTGGGTTCCTTATTTCCACTCATTCTGCTTTCCTGTCCCTCCTGCCTTCTCAACCTTGCCCCTGGGCTGATGTGCCCATTTAGTCTCATATATGTGGTTGAGCTACATGTGTATTATTGGTTGTTTTATCGGCCTGTCTAATCTTTGGCTGAAGGAAGAACCTCAGGAGTGACTTCAGTACTGAGTTAAGAGGGTGTCTGGGGACCATACTCTCAGGGTTTCTCCAGTCTCTGTCAGACCAGTAAGTCTGATCTTTTTTTGTGAGTTAGAATTTTGTTCTACATTTTTCTCCAGCTCTGTCCATGGCCCTGTCTTGTGATCCATGTCAGAGCCGTCAATGGTGGTAGCCAGGAACCGTCTAGTTGTACTGGACTCAGTCTGGTGGAGGCAGTAGTAGTTGTGGTCTTTTAAACCCTTGGATTCATCTTTCCCTTGTGTCTTCAGTTTTCTTCATTCTCCCTTGCTACAGATGGGGTGGGACCAGTGGAGTATCTTTGATGGACTGCTCAAAAGCTTTTAAGACCCCAGATGCTACTCACCAAAGTAGAAGGTAGAACATTTTCTATATAAACTATGTTATGCCAGTTGAGCTAGATTTCCCCTAAGACCATGGTCCCCAGCCCTCAGCCCAGTAATGTGGTCCCTCAGGGAGTTTGGATGT
>NW_004443997.1:6643634-6652046 GCF_000243295.1 Trichechus manatus latirostris
GGAGCAGAGTGTATCCTTTGGACCCGAGGTTCCTGCACAGAGAAGCTCCTTGTCTGGGGGAACATTGATGAGAAGGCTAACAGAGAGAGAAAGCCTTCCCCTGTAGCTGATGCCCTGAATTTGGACTTTCTGCCTACCTTACTGTGAAGAAATAAATTTCTCTTTGTTAAAGCCATCCACTTGTGGTATTTCTGTTATGGCAGCACTAGATGACTAAGACACTTAAGTTGTTTCCATCTTTTTGCTATTGTGAATAATGTTGCAATGATTATGGGTGTGCATAAGTCTATTCATGTGATGGCTCTCATTTCTCTAGGATATTTTCCTGGGAGTGGGATTGGTGGATCGTATGGTATTTCTCTTTCTAGCTTTTTAAGGAAGTGCCATATTGTTTTCCAAAATAGTTGTAACATTTTACATTACCACCAGCAGTACATAAGAGTTTCAGTCTCCCCACAGCTTCTCCAACATTTGTTATTTTCTGGTTTTTTTTTTTTGATTCGTGCTAGTAATGTTGGGGTAAGATGGTATCTCATCATAGTTCTGATTTGCGTTTCACTAATGGCTAGTGATCGTGAACATTTCCTCATGTATCTGTTAGCTGCCTTAATGTCTTTTTTGGTGAAGTGTCTGTTCATATCCTTTGCCCATTTTTTAATTGGATTGTCTTTTTGTTGTAGAGGTGTTGGATTTTCCTATAGAATTTAGAGATTACACCTTTGTCAGATTTGTCATAGCCAAATTTTTTTTCCCAGTTTATAGGTTCTCTTTTTACTCTTTTGGTGAAGTCTTTCGATGGGCATAAGTGTTTAATTTTTAGAAAATCCCAGTTATCTAGCTTATCTTCTGGTGTTTGTACATTGTTAGTTATGGTTTGTATCCTGTTAATCCTGTGTGTTTGGTCCTCTAGCATTGACCCTGTTTTTTCTTCTATGATCTTTATAATTTTTTCTTTTATATTTAGGTGTTTGATTCTTCTTTTTTTAATCTTTTATTCATTTTGAATTAGTTTTTGTGGATGGTGTGAGGTGTTGGTCCTGTTTCTTTTTTTACAGATGGACATTCAGTTTTGCCAGCACCATGTGTTAAAAAGACTCTTTTCTCTGTTTAATGGACTTTGGACCTTTGTAAAAGATCAGGTGACCGTAGGTGGATGGTTTTACATCTGGGTTCTCGATTCTGTTCCATTGGTCAATGTGTCTGTCATTGTACCAGTACCAGGCTGTTTTGACTACTGTGGCTGAATAGTAGTTTCTGAGGGCAGGTAGTGGGAGGCCTCCTACTTTATTCTTCTTCTTCAGTTCTTTGTATTGTTCTTCTGTTCTCTGTTTCATTTATTTCTGCTCTAATCTGTTATTTCCTGTCTTCTGGTAACTGTGGGCTTCTTTCGTTCTCTTTGTTTATTTGTTCAAGTTGTGGGGTTAATGTTCGATTTTACCCCTTTCTTCTTTTTTTTGATGTGTGCGTTTATTGCTATAAATTGACTTCTGAGCACTGCTTTTGCTGTGTCCCAAAAGTTTTGGTATGTAGTTTCTTTTCATTCTCATTTAAGAATTTTTAAAAAATTTCCTCTTTGATTTCTTTCTTTACTCAGGGGTTTTTAAGCAAGATGTTATTCAGTTTCCATGTATTTGATTTTTTTTCCCCTTGGTCTTCCTGTTATTAATTTCTAATTTTATAGTGTTGTGATCAGAGAAGATGCTTTGTATTATTTTGATGCTTTTGAATTTATTGAGGGTTGCTTTGTGGCCTATTGTGGTCTTTTCTGGAGAATGATCCATGTGTGTTAGAGAAGAATGTATACTTTGCTGTTGTTGAGTGGAGTATTCTGTACATGTCTTTGAGGTTGAGTTGGTTGATTGTGTGGCATTTAGGTCTTCCGTATGTTTGTTTAGTTTTTTTCTAGTTCTGTCCTTCACCGAATGTGGTGTGTTAAAGTTTACTATTGTTATTGTGGAACTGTCTGTTTCTCTTTTCAATGCTGTTAGAGTTTATGTATTTTGGAACTCTGTCATTGGGTGTGTATATATTTATTATAGTTTTGTCCTCTTTGTGGATTGACCCTTTAATCATTATATAATGTCCTTCTTGTCTTTTATGGTGGAATTTGCCTTAAAGTCTGTTTTATCAGAGATTATTATTGCCACTCCTCTCTTTTTTGGTTATTGTTTGCTTGATATATTTTTTCCATGCTTCGTGTTTTAGTTTATTTATATCTTTTTGTCTGTTGTACACAACATACTGATGAGTCATGTTTTTTATCTATTCTGCCCCTCTGTCTTTTTACGGGTGCATATAAACCATTTATATTCAGAGTGATTATTGATAGGTGTAGTTTACTGCTGTCATTTTGTTACTTTTTTTCGTTTGTTTGTTTTTGGTGTTGACAGTTTCTTTGTTGTGCTGAATTTTCTGTGCTGAGTTTTTTTTGTTAGTGGATTTTATTTTCATTTCCTTCGTTGTTGTTGGTTTTGTGTTTACTGAGTCTATGATTTTCTTCTTTTTTATTTTGATGAGTAGGTTTTTTTATCTTTCTTTGTGGTTACCCAAAACTTACCTCTGTCTTCCTAAGTTTAAAGCAGTCTCTTATTTCTTGATATCGCCTTGACTTCCTCTGTGTATGGAAGTTCTATAACTACACCATTTATTCCCCCTTTTTGCTTTGAAGTTGTCATTATTTATAGATTGATGTCTCCAGTTCCCTGTTTTCATTCTTTTAGCTTTATTTTATTTTTGAGAATTCTTTATCTGGGTTGGCATCTGGCTGATGCTGTCACGTGTCTTAGTCTCAGGTTTTGTGTGATGTTGTTTGTTCTCTGTCTGAAGGATTTCCTTTAATATTTCTTGAAAGGTTGGTCTTGTTTTTACAAATTCCCCTAATTTTTGTTTATCTTTTAATGTCCTAATTTCACCATCATATTTTCACCATCCAGTTTTGCTGGATACATAATTCTTGGTCGGCAATTTTTTTTCCAGGGTTTTATATATGTCATCCCATTGTCTTCTTGCCTGCATGGTTTCTGCTGAGAAATTAGAGCTTAGTCTTATTAGTTCCCCTTTGTAGGTGACTTTTGTTTCTCCCAAGCTGCTCTCAGGATTCTTTCTTTGTCATTGTGAGTCACGGGCTGGTGCGTGTGTGGTTGCACTGGGTGCTACCTCTCACTAGGTTGGGTGGGTGGGTGGGGTGAGTAGTGGATGGAGTGTGCACTGTTGTGCTGGTGCCACCTCCCACTGGCTGAGGAGTGGGGTGTGAGTGATGGGCAGGCATGTGCATGGCTATGTGGTTGCTGCCTCTTATGGGGGAGGGGAATATGTAGAGGGGTTGCTTGTCTTATGATTTCCAGTCATGTGGGGTGATCGGGACATAGGAACCTCTGCTACCTCCAATCAGGAGGGGAGGGGGAAGGGAGAATACACCTCTCCGACGAACTGACTTGGTTACCCAGGCACTTCCCATCGGCTGCATCCAGCAGTTGGTGCCTGCCCCCAACCAAGTGTAAGGAGGGGGAGCACCCAGAGTCCTGGTGGGTGGCTGACCTCCCACCGGTACTCTGTGTATCTGCTGCCTCATGCTTACACTCGCCCCAGTGGTCTGGGATCATTGTTCATGAGCATACCTTATTCTGGTTCCTGGCTCCCTCCCTGTTCTATTGGCGTTAGGATCTCTGTATCTCTTGCCCTCCTTTCTGAGTGTTCCTTCCTTAGATATGGTTGATAATCTGCTCACCTAGCTTCCCTCTGGGTCTTTGTATATAGTTTCTTTGTTTCTTGTTGGGAATGCCGTGCTGTAGACTTCCTGTGCCCTTCCCCTGGGGTCGCTACTGGCTTTGTTTCGAGATAGCCACGCTGTGCCGGGATGGCTGGCAGAGCCTCTCTGCTCTGTGTTACTCCTTGTTTGCTGTGTTCATTCAATTTCTTCTTCCAGTTGGTGTTCGGTTCAATTCTTGGTCCTTCCATTTTGATGTTCAGGGTTCCAGGATTGTCATCTGCATCTGTTTCACTTGGTTTCTTGGGTTCTTCTGTAGAGGGATGGTATGGTGCATCTCATTGCCATCTTGGCCCTGTCCCCATCTTGGACATTCTTGGTAAGTTCAGATCATTCCTGGTTTTTCCTACGAATGACAAGGCCTTGTGGTTATCTTTCTGGTGCAGCTTGGCAAAGCAGCACGTGCACTCATTCTCTGATGCTCCTGTTGGAGGTACTGAGACCTTCTGGGAGAAGAGGAAGAATCCAGTTTCCTCAGAGATCCATAGGCTGCTGTGACAACTCTACCCACCATTCCCAGTCAGGGTGAAGTGGTAAGACCCTGAGATTTCTTTGCTGGTTATTTTGGCTAAAGGTCATACCCTTTTTTTTTTTTTTTTTTTTTGCTGCTGGGTATAGGGAATATGGGAAGGGGCGTCGTTAGAGCATGGGCAGTATTTACAGTATTGTCATGTGCTGGACTAAAAGCTCAATTTCTGTTGCCTGGGTTAATCCTTACAACAGCCCTGTACGGTCAGTAAAATCCCTATTTTTCCAGTGAAGGAACTGAGGCTTGAAGACCTCTCCAATGAATCGATGGCCAAAAGGGCCTCCCAACGCAACAGAAATGGCAATAACACTATCTGTTGTCCACCAGGTGCCACTAGGTACCAGGCATTAAGCTGAGCTTTTTCGCCACATTCTCTCATTTAATCCTTAAGAGAGCTCTAAGAGGTTGCGTTTTTCTCATTTTGCAAATGAGAAAAAAATGAGACAGAAAATTAAGTAACTTAATGCATTTATTCATTCATTCAACAATATTTTTATCGAGTGCCTGATACGTGCTCGGCCCTGCACTGGAGGACTGGAGGGAGAAGTTCCAGATTCTCTTGCTGGTTCTAGGGTGTCCTCAGGGACCTCCGAGGGTGGGCTGTCGCTCCTGGTCTTGCTGTTTCATGGCACACAGTGGCACCCTCTAGCTTGCTGTATGACCCTTTATGGGATTCAGCTTCCCATCTGTCAGTGAGGGGAGACCAGATCTCAATCTGGTGGCTTGCATGATTTTTTTGACCTGTGCAGTGTTTTTGAATCATTTGCAATTCATTTCCAACCTTTAGAAATGATATTTTACACAAACATTCAGTTTTCTAGCTGTGAGACAATGTAAAAAGTTGCAGAAAATGTGTTGGATGCAAGCTTTTTTCCTTTTGGTGAGAGGTGGGAAACAGGAGAGGAGAATGTCCAAGTCTTCTAACTTGACAAATTATTGGGGAATTGTTACTTGTCAGCACGGCGCTAGGTGTTTTGCAACATCAGTCTCATTCACTTCTTCCAACACCCCATTGAAGCAGTTGTCAATAAACCCATTTTACAAAAGGGGAAATGGAGACCAGAACATGAAATCACTTGTTCAAGGTCACACAGCTGGCTGCTCTCATAGCCAAGACTTGAACCCCAGTCTCTCTGCATTTAAAACTTGGGTTCTTAACATTAAGCTTCCTTCAGAACTCAACGTTTTTACCAGTATTCTGTGCCAAGGGAAAGGCAGTGTTATTCCATTGTTTGCGTCTTAAATCCTCCCTGTTTTCTAAGGAGGGCAGTTGGTTTGCTAAGAGGGAAGATGAGTGCGAAGATGGAAACTTGAGAAGGACAAGAGAGAATGAAGTGGTTCCAGCTCATAAAGGCAGAGTGATGTATTATGGAGAGTGAGGAGGGGGCCTTGGAGTGGGGAGGGGCACTGACAGTAGCTTTTAAAGGACTGTTTTATTGGTATTTACTGTGGGGGGTGCAATGCAGCCCTCTCTCCATTTCTTTATCTTTCAGTAAAATCCACATTATGCACCAGTACTTTTAGGGTGGGGATTGTACCCTGAAGGGCTTGATGAGGTGTGAATGAGGTCCCCAGGTGGACTGGGGAAGCAGAAATGCAGCAGGTACAGATGCAGGAGAAGACTAGGATATGGAGTCAGAGACAGTCCCAGCTCCACGCCTCACTAGCTCTGTGACCTTGGACAAGTCACTTCCTCTGTATTACAGGGCTCCCACCTTCCACCTGTCTGGCTTTCATCTAAAAGCTATGAGGATACTAAGAGGCACGCTTGGTATACAGGGCTTTGTGAACCAAACCTGCCATGAGAATGTCACTATACCATCAGTACCTGTGTTTTTTACAAAGGCAAATCATGAATTACCAATGAAAAATATGATCTGAGTGAGGAACATTAGAAAATGGTGCCCCAATACACCCTCTCCTCACTTATCAACAAGGTTAGGTTCTACAGACGGGGTTGTTATGCGAAAATTGGTGTTATACAAAAATGGGGGATGACTATATCAGATTACAAAATGGAGGATGATTACATCATTATATAACTCCCAAATCACATCATTATATAATTGCCAAACCACTGAGAAACATGGCCCAGCCAAGTTGATACATAACGTTAACCACCACAGCCAGCATTACTCTCGCCTTATACCTTGACATTTGTTACTGCCAGATGTATGTTGTTAATGCACAAAGTGGTCGGATAGTAGATTTTTTTACTATTGTCATAAATGTGAGATGTCGGATAATGATACAGTCGAAAGTGAGGAGAAGGTGTAAGCACAGTAAAGTCAAATTGAGGGCAGTGGTGATTCCATGGTAGAATTCCCACCTTCCATGCAGGAGACCCTGGTTCAATTCCTGGCCAGTGCACCCTAAGACCTGTCTGTCATTGGAGGCTTGGATGTTGTGATGCTGAATAGGTATGAGCAAAGCTTCCAGACTAACACCAACTAGGAAGAAAGGTCTGGCAATCTACTTCCGAAAATCAGCCACTAAAGACCCTATGGATCACAACGGTCCGATCCTGTTGTGCGTGGAGTCCCCACGAGTCAAGGGCATACTTGAGGGCAGCTAACAACAAGGACAGATTAAAGCTGTAAATGACCCCACTGTAGTCAGCAGTGGTATTGGTGCATTCGAACAGTAGGTGGTGCTAGATGCCATAGCTTTCAATCAAGCCCTGGTTTCTCTCAATCTTTCTCTGCCTCTCTCCTCTCTCTCAATTGAAATGGAAATTGGCTGCCAGCATCAATGAGCCCCCATTAGCCTTGGGACTGAGCTGGTGTGCCAGCAGCCAAGCACTATCCACCCAGTTAAAAAAAAAAAAGATCAGATACATTAATCTCATAAGCTTTTCTGAAACACTAGATGTGAAGGGCCAACAGTCCAGCTGTCAGGCACCAGTAGCCATGGGGATCCATATGATGGGCTGGGGGCTGCTAGTCACAGTCCTGGCAGCAGTGTCAGGAAACCGACCCCAGGTTGTGACAATCACTGTATTCTCTATGTGACATCTTGCCAGTGATACTTCTGTTTAATAATATTAACTGTGCCTGAGTTTTTGACACCTCCCATGTGTCTGGAAATGTGCTAGGCTAGAAATGGCAAATGGGGTCCAATGTGAGTATCAGCTTCAATCTGCCCATTAGCAGTGGCTGTCTCGAGCATACTGAATCCAATCTGGGCTTATCAGGAAAGAGTTCTGTGATTGATTAGCAATGTCTACCATGGACTCCGGAGGGAAAAAGAGTATTTATGACACGTAATTGCCATTCCCACAGGGGATACTTTACCTGCCTTTTTCTCAGTTAATCCTCATGACTACTCCAGAAGTTGAGTATTGTTGTTGTTATCTCCATTTTATGACTGAGGACACTGAGACCCAGAGAGGTTAAATAAGTTGCCTGAGGCCACTCAGTGACAGGCAGAATCAGAAGTTCAACCAGTCTATTTGACTCTGATAAGGAGCCCTGGTGGTACAGTGGCTAAGTGCTTGGCTGCTAACCACAAGGTTGGTGGTTCAAACCCACTAGCCACTCTGTGGGAGAAAAATATGGCATTCTGCTTCTGTAAACCCTATGGGACAGTTCTCCTCTGTCCTTTAGTAGTGTCGTCAGTCACAATCGACTCGACGGCAACAGGCATTTGACTCTGGTACTCCCTCTGTTGCTTATCACAAGACAATTTTTTTGTTGAAAATGAAACAAAGCGTTTGGCAGTCCATCCTGGAGAAACAAAACAAGTACTGATCCAAGAAAGCCTCCTGTTTTGGATTTAATACTATCCCCCAAAATATGTGTTGAAATCCCCTGGGTGGTGTAGTTAATGTGCTCAGCTGACAACTGAAATGTTGGAGGTTTGAGTCCACCCAGAGGCACCTCAGAAGAAAGTCCTGTTGATTTACTTCCAAAAAACCAGGCATTTAATACCCTATGGAGCACAGTTCTACTCTGACAGACATGTGGTGCCACGAGTTGGGATCAACTCGACGGCAACTGGTTTTATTGGTACCTGTGAATATGACCCCATTTGGAAGTGGAAGTAGTTTTTCTTTTGTTATATTAATAAGGTCATACCAGTGTAGAGTGGATTGTAACCCTAATCACTGCTGAGTTAT
>NW_004443997.1:6652181-6653636 GCF_000243295.1 Trichechus manatus latirostris
AGGGAAGACAGATGCCATGTGAGGATCATCTACAAGGAACGCCTGGGGTTATCAACACGGAAAGAACCAACACAGCCAAGACTCTAATTTGGACTTACAGCTCCAAAACTGTGAGAAGATAAATTTCTGTTCTTTAAAGTCACACACTTGTGGCATTTGTGTTACAGCAGCACTAGGTAACCATGACACCTTTTATCACATTGTCAGTGTTCTGGAGGGGAGAGTATGTGTGTGTGGTTAAGACCCCGTGTAGCTACAGTCTGTGTTCTCTCTCCCCGGAAGAAGATGAAATTGACATCTCTGCTACATCCAAGTGTGCTCCCTGAAGCTCCAAAGAAACCTGACATCCTGTTTGTTAACAACCGTTAACCTCATCTTTCACAGAAGAAGCTGAAGCAGAGCCAAAGAAGACACTGGTGAAAGGGCTTAGACCCAAGAGGCAGAGAGCTGGTTGGGGCTTGCGACCCACCTGGGATAAACCTTAGTGCAACTGCAGAGCTGCCGGGGTGTGAATTCCAGGATGCTGTCTTCAGGATACCATTCCATGCTTATTTACCTGGAGCACATCATGAGGCTGGAGCAGGGGGTAAGAACAGCACAAATATTTCTTGGAAACCTCTGTGAGTTAGAAACTAGATGTATGTGACACCATCCCTGAAGAAGACAGCTTCCCTGTCCAGAGGAGTTCACAGTCTAGCTGGGGAAGCAGGCATCAAACTGGCCATTCCACTATATTGTGGTAAAGTACAGTTAGTGACCTCAGCTTGGGACTTGGGAGGTTCAGACTGAGCTGAACACAGAAAGTGGAGGGAAGAGTGTTTTAGGCAGAGGGAACCGTGAAAGAGCTTGGAAAGGCTGGAATGTAGAATATGATGGGGCGAGGGGTGTGATAAAGGTTCTCCTGACACCTCCAAGCAGGAGACAACCAGTCTGAAGCCACAATGCTGCTGAGAAGCCACTGGAGCAAAATAAGCTTAGGGATGAAATCCCCAGTTAAGCACCAAAGAAGATGTGTTAGTTTATTTCGTTTCATTTTTGTTAATTTCGCTTTCTTGACTAGGTAATATTTTCACATGGTTCAGATTGAAAGCATACAAAAGTGTATGAAGTAAAGGTATTACTTCTTCCCCATCCTCAAATCATTCATTTCCTTCCCTTGAGGCAACTGTGCTGCTGTTGTGTGCCATCGACTTGATTCCAACTCATAGCAACCCTATAGGATGGAGTAGAACTGTCCCATAGGGTTTCCTAGGCTGTAATCTTCATGGAAGTAGATCGCCAGGTCTTTTCTTCTGTGGGAGCCACTGGTGGATTCAAACCGCCAAGCTTAACAGCTTGGTTAACAAGGTTAACAGCTGAGTGCTTAACCATTGCACCACCAGAACTCCTTTGAGGCAACTAGTGTTACCAATTTATTGTGTATCCTTCCAGAGACATTTTGTAGATGGATTAACA
>NW_004443997.1:6653759-6682828 GCF_000243295.1 Trichechus manatus latirostris
CACACACACACACACACACACACACACACACACACACACACACACACACACACACTTCCCAACCACAAGTATCCTCTTTTCACACAAATAGTAGTGTCGTTTATATCCTGATTTCTCTCCCATATAACAAACGTATCTTGGAGAGTGTCAGATTATTGTGGGTACATGAGGAGGCACAGATGACTCCAAGCTCTTGTGTCTTCGTTGCTGGAAGAGAGGCTCACTGTTGGAAAAGCCTAGTTGATGAGAGGAAATGAGGGGAAGGTGAATTTGGGAGCGTGCGTGGGGGCTGAGAGGCAGTTGTCAGTACAGGGATTGGAGCTCAGAGAAGATTAAAGTCTGAGGTGTTGGGATAACTGAGGGAGAGACGGATAGAGAAAGAGGGAGAGAAAATAAGAAGTCCAAGGACTGACAAGGGAACTCTGTAAGGAGAGAGTAACAAGAAGATACAGAACAGACTGCCTGATTTTGGAAATAAAGTTTTATTGTAACACAGCCAGGCCTATTTATTTACATATTGTCTATGCTGCTGCTGTGCTACAAGGGGCAGAGGTGAGTGGTTGCAAAAGAGACCGTATGGGCTTTGAAGACTGAAATATTTACTATCTGACTCTTTAAGAAAAGGTTTGCCAACCCCTGGTTTAGGAGAATGAAGCATGCTGCTTCATGGACTAATTTGCAGCCATAGATTATTTTGAAGAACAAAAAGTCCCACCCCCAAATAAACAACAGCGGCACCTCCAAACCTCATCCCATTAGTGTGACAATGGTGCAATGGTGCACTGGAGCCTAAGCTCTTTTCTATGATTCTTGCCGTTACCTCCCCAGTCACTTTTGAGAAGCTTGGAAGGCTGAGAATGACTTGAAGAGTGTAGTCCATTACCTGGCTCCCAGGTGCATGAATCTACAGATACAGAGAATCTTTTCTTTTTCAGAAATAGATAGTAGGTCAAATTCCAGCCTTCTATGGTCACAAAAATCACCAAATGGCATTTTTTTTCTCATTTCTTAATTTTGTTGGTGCAAGGGCTGGGGTGCATTGTGGCGATAATAATGGCTATCTGTCATTAAGGGCTTACTGATGACTGACTAAGGAGCCCGGGTGGCACAGTGGTGTAAGTGCTCGGCTACGAACTGAAAGGTCAGCGGTTTGAACCCACCAGCTGCTCTTCAGGAAAAAGATGTGGCAGTCTGCTTGTGTAAAGATAACAGCCTTGGAAACAGTATGAAGCTGTTCTGCTCTGCCGTACAGGGTCCGTGTGAGTTGGGATCGATCTGATGGCAATGGGTTTGGTTTGATTTTGATGACTGACTATGGTGGACCTTCAACAGACACTCAGGAAATTTCCTTAGGTGCCACTGAAGTTCTAGAACAGTGGTTCTCAACTGGGGGCAATTCTAGCCCTCCCACAGGGGACACCTGGCAATGTCTGGAGACATTTTTGGTTGTCACAGTTAGGGGAGGGTTGCTATTGGCATCTAGTAGGTAAAAGCCAGGAATGCTGTTAAATAATCTACAATGCACAGGGCAGCTCCTCTTCCCCCACAAAGCAGTATTTCCTCCAAACTGTCAATAGTACTGAGAAAAACCGTGTTGTAGAAGACAATTGCCATATACTTATTTCCCTGGGATACCCCAGGGCATCCAGAACTTTGCTTATTGGTAATTGGGATATAGGTTTTCCTTTTTCCCTACACCAGTCTGTGGCAGGCCACCTCCAAGGTGGCCAATGACCCCTGCCTCCTGGTGTTCACGGCCCTGTGCAGTCCTCTTACCTGGAGCATGGGCTGAACCCAGTGACTCCCTTCTAATGAATAGGATATGGCAAAAGTGAGGCAAGGTCACTTCTGAGATTGTTGTTATTAGAGGCTATTGAGTTGCTTCCAACTCATAGCAATCAAATGTACAGCAGCACAAAACACTGCCTAATTCTGTGCCATCCTCACAGTCGTTGCTATGTTTGAGCCCATTGTTGCAGCCACTGTGTCAGTCCATCTGGTTGAGAGTCTTCCTCTTTTTCGCTGACCATCTACTTTACCAAGCATGATGTCCTTCTCCAGGGACTCGTCCCTCCTGATAACATGTCCAAAGTGCATGAAATGAAGTCTCGCCATCCTCGCTTCTAAGGTACGTTCTGGCTGCATGTCTTACAAGACAGATCTGTCTGTTCTTCTGGCAGTCCGTGGTATATTCAATATTCTTCACCAACACATAACTTAAAGGCATGAATTCTTCTTTGGTCTTCCTTATTCATCGTCCAGCTTTCACTTGCATATGAGGCAGTTGAAAATACCATGGCTTGGGTCAGGCGCACCTTCGTCCTCAAAGTGACATCTTTGCTTTTCTACACTGTAAAGAGGTCTTTTGCAGCAGATTTACCCAATGCAATGTATCTTTTGATTTCTCAACTGCTGCTTCCATGGGCATTGATTGCGGATCCAGGTAAAATGAAATCCTTGACAACTTTAGTATTTTCTCTGTTTATCAAGATGTTGTGTATTGGTCCAGTTGTGATGATTTTTGTTTTCTTTATGTTGAGGTGTAATCCATACTGAAGGCCCTAGTCTTTGGTCTTCCTCCGTTAAGTACTTCAAGTCCTCTTCACTTTCAGCCAGCAAGGTTGTGTCATCTGCATATCTCAGGTTGTTAATGAGTCTTCCTCGGATCCTGATGCTGTATTCTTCTTCCTGTAATCTGACTTCTCTGAGATTAGGTTACAAAAAGAAAATGGCTTCCATCTTGGGTGCCCTCTCTCACTCTGGGGAGAGCCAGCTCCCAGGTTTTGAGATGGCTGTGGAGAGGCCCATGTAGCAAGGAGCTAAAGTTTCAGGCTCACAGCCAGCAAGCACCTGAGGCTGGCCAGCAGCCACATGAGGAAGCTTGGAAGTGGCTCTTAACCCCAGTTGACCCTTGAGATGGCTACCTCCCCAGCCAACACCTTGATTTTGGCCTTGGGAAGAGACTCTTAACTAAGCCATGCCCGGATCCCTGACCCACAGAAACTGTGAGATAATAAATGTTGTTTTAAACTCCTAAAGTTTGGAGTAAACTGTTGCACAGCAGTAGATAACTAATACACAGCCATAGAAGAATAAACCCCGCCACAGAAAACAGTTGGTGGCTTGGGTTACATAAAGTCATTTAATTTCTCTTTAGGACCTAGTCACAGGATTGTGGAACTTCATTGACTGGATCAACCCCACCATTGGTAAGGAAAAAGTATTGGCCTATTTCAGATTATGGATTGGCCAGTGCATGACTTGGTTGCAAACAAAATAATCCCAATATTGAGCTAATTTAGGAGGCAACAGATTGTAGTAATGAAACGCAGACTTTAGAACAGAGAGTTGTCCTTAGGTGCCATCGAGTCAGTTTTGACTTATAGCCTCCCTGTGTGACAGAGTAGAACTGCCCCATAAGGTTTTTCTAGGCTCTCATCTTTATGGGAGCAGGTTGCCAGGTCTTTCTTCTGCAGAGCACTTGGGTTCAAATTCCAGCTCTGCAAGTTGCTAACTGTTACTCCTGGCAAGAGCCTTAAGAAATACATGTTCTCAAATGCCCATTTTACAGATGAAAACAAACAAACAAAACCAAAAAACCAAAATCAAGGCATGGAGGGGTAGAGTGATTGGCCAAGGCCACATAGTCTGGCAAACGGACCTAATGGTGATCATAAAGTAAACAAAGTATTGGGCTGTTTACAAGATAACAGAAGAAGAATCTGGGACTTTCTTACTGATGTGCATGCACATGTGTATCAGGATAGAGACTGCATCTTACAATTATTTTCCCAGTGCACTTGACGATCTTGCCTCTAGTGTTGTCATGCTCCCCACTTCCACACAGACGCACACACACATTTGTGCCGTGAGCTGTCAAACTATTCCCTTCTGTGCCCTCCGTGGCCCCAGAGCCCCCCTTGGCATTTTGTACTGGCCCTGCTGGCATTGTGGTGACTGGCCTGGCACTTCTCACGACCAGCAGATGTTTGTTCCCAGTCAACCTTAGAAGTGACATTTCCAGCTAGTATGTGCTGGACATTGAATGCTACAGAGACTCTCCGTTGATGAAGGAGCTTTACAAGCATGAAACAAAACTGCAGCTAGGATTCCTTTCCCCATCTCTCTGTCCCTGGAGGAAAGACATAATCCCTAGCATGTCACATCTTCCTGGCTTCAGTCTGAGGATCAGTGGGGAAGGTGACTGGGCCAGGATTGGAGCATCAAGACTCTGTGTATATTCATTAGGTGAAAAGAAAGCCAAACAGCTACAATTTAAAATCTTTTTTGTTACATTCAGCGCACCTCTTTATTATATTTTGCATTCATATTTTTAACATAAATAATGTTCAGAAGCACTGATTTAAGCAGCTGGTGTGCTTACATTATAATTGTGTGTTTTCTCGCTCTCTGCCCTTCTAGACTGTAGCCTTGCATTGTGTGTAGGGAGGATGACCTTGTCAGTTGTTTCTCTGGTCCCTGGCATAACGCCAAACACAGAGTGCTTTCTTGGCAGTTACTTGTTGAGTGAGTGGATGAATGGATGAAAATAAAACTATAATATTTGTTGACTTTCAACTTTTAGACTCAACTCATAAGCAGAGGCTGGAAAACGGTATCAGGGGTACAGAACAGAATGTGAAAGCTGTCAGCCTTGACAATGTAGAAGTAGTAAAAGACACAAGGAGAGCTGCTGAGAGCTAATCTCCTCCTACAAAGTAAGGCATCATAGATACCCTCTGTGGTGGACAGGACAAGAAGTGTAACATATTTTTTAAAGTTCCAGAATTAGCCAGTTGAGGAACTAATGGTAACACCATTTTTGGAGGAGGATGGAGGCTAGAGATGGGGAGTGGTACATGGATGCAAGGGGGCCAGATCTTCATCTTTCATAGCAGGACAGCTAAACCAAGAAATACACGTAAAAGTTAAATCATTTGGAGATACACATTGTTGGAAGAAATAGTGGAAGTATTCAGAATGGTTGCCCTAGAGGAAGGCATTGAGTGTGAAAAGGGGGCAGGGGAGACGGACTCCCGCTCTTCAGTAGATGCTTTCCATGCTATTTGGTTTTATAACCTGGGTATGTTTTACATGGAGTCCCTGGGTGGTGTAAATGATTAATGCACTTAGCTGCTAACTAAAAGATTGGAGCTTCCAGGCCACCCAGAGGTGCCTTGGAAGAAAGGCCTGGTGATCTCCTTCTGAAAAATTAGCCACTGAAAACCCTATGGAGCACAGTTCCAGTCTCACACACTTGAGTTGGAATCAGCTTGACAGCAACTGGTTTTTGGCTTTACATTAAAAGAGTTGGAGAGGACTAGTTGGAATTAAAATACAGAGGCCCACTTTGTTCCCATGTAAATCTACAAGCACAACAAGCCCGTAATATCCATTCTCATTTCAGAGTCAAGATGAAATTAATTTGGAAAAGAAAATACAGCCGGGGAGCAGAGGTAGCCACCTCAGGAAATTCAGGGAAATGTAATTGACTAAGAATTATCTCCTTAATTACTTCTGACCAAATCAATAACAATGCTAGATGAGAAACCACGGTCGCCACCAATGAATATCAAGTTGCTGAGAAGCTAATTGGGATTCAGACTATTTTGAAAAAGCAAAACACCTTCCTCCTGATCGTTAGCAAACATGGTTCTTGGGGGCTGAGTGGAGACAGAAGAAGATGGCAGCTTACTGCCTGGGGTGGAGAAGTGAGCCGAACCTGTTTATTATTTTCACCTGTGAAAGCCTGAACTGAGAGTCCTTCTCCAAAGAGGGATGAGCATGGATGCCCCTGATGGTGTCAAATGCTCATTTTCATGCATTCCTGGGGCTAAACGGAAAGAGGAGCAGGTTCACCATGCAAATTCAAATGAGGTGAACCACACACCGCAAAGGTAGGAGAAGGAGCTTTTCTGTTTTCAGAGCACAAGCTTTTATCCGGGAACTGCAAAGAGGTCTCTCGTGAAAACTACTTCGGATGTGCCTTTGGAAACAGGGTGGTGAGGATTTTTGTCCCAAAGAGGCCCTGCTGGGTACTCCTTCTGGATCTGTCTGTGGCCTTGTATTTGGGTTGGCATAAGATTCTACAAAGAGCAGAGATTCAAGTGAGCCCCATTTGCTTAACTCTGGCAGACCTACCTGTCACCATCAATGCTGAGGCCTCTTGACAATTGTCTAGGTCCATCTCACTTCCCTTTCACACTCTGCCTTGTGGCTTGCTTTCCTGGCCCTTGGGCTTGTCAGTGAACCGTCCCAGCTGTCCAAGACACACAGGATATTCTTTCATTCAAAAAGACTTATTAAGCCCCTCCTAGGGGCCAGGCCCAGTGCTAAGTCCTGGGGAGAAAGTATGAGCAATATATACCCTCCCTGAAGCAAATAATTACAGTGGTGTGGGTTTGGGGGCTGTGAACACATCTGACCCCGCAGGGGAGGAAGGGCAGGCAGGGATGAAGGAAGTGACTTCTAAGTCTAAGCAGAGTCATGAAGAACTAGGAGGGGTCTAGAAGAAGACGGAGGAGGAGGCAGAGGGAACAGTGCTCCAGGCAGAGAGAACAGTATGTACAAAGATATGAAGGTGAGCGAGAGCTTGATATTGAAGGTGGTTCAATCCTCTGGAGCAAAGAAGTAGGAGGAAGTGGTGAGGAACGAAGAAAGAGAAGCAGGAAGGGCCTAATCATGGAGATGATGATAAGGAGTTTAGATTTTATACTGAGGGCAAAGGAGAGGAATCGTGCTGAGGGGTTTAAGCATGGCTGCTGAGAGTCTGCACAGGCCACTGTAACTGGGGTGGGACAACAGTTGGCCTAAAGTTATGACAACAGCCTAAACTTATGCCCTTGGACCCCAGGCCTGGGAAATCTGCTGACTGGCAGCTACAGCTACAGTAGGCTCCTGCCCATAGACTCATTAGCCACCCTGCTGGGAGAGCCATCCTCTTCCAATGTTAGTTCATGTGGCTCCAGAGGTAGTCACATGACCCAGGCCTGACCAATCAGTGGATTCCACCTCCCAGGCCACAGTGAGGCCTTAGTTCTTTTATGGGCCTGAGATTCAAAGCAGGCCAATGACAGTCAATCCCAGGGCTTTTGCTGCTGGCGGTAAGAAAATCTCTTTTCACTGGTATTTGCTAAGTTGGGAAGAAGTCAGCCCAGGACTCTTGGTACCCATTCTGGTCACCATTTTGGTGAAGTGGACCTGGGAATGAAAACCACACAGGAGAAGGAAGAGTATCCAAAGATACTGTTGGAGCACGTGGCCTAACTATGCATGAAGCTAGATTTATCTATGGACTTTGTGTACCTGAGGTAATTAATTTTCTCTCTTGCTTGGACCACTTTGAATTGCATTTTTCTATCATTTGCAGTTAAAAGGGGTCTTGACTTGACCATGATTTTATGAGCACATTGCAAATATTTTGTCTAGATGACCTCAAAGCATACCAGGAGGGTTCCATCTTTTCCCTGTGGCTAAACCGAAATCTATGGGGGAGCATTCATTTTAGAATCATCAGAGATGATCAGGTTTGAGCGGTTACCCAGCACAACTCCTCCGTCACATGACAAATATATTAAAAGTGGCTGATATTTATTGCGAGTGCTTACTAAGTGCTAGGCATTTTAGACACATTAACTCATTTCACTTTCATAACAAACTTTGTGGGATAGGATATATTATTAGCTTCATTTTACAGATTAGAAAATAGGGATACAGGAAGTAAATTTCTAGAGTCCCAAGAAAATACGTGACAAGGTGGACTTCAAATCTGAACAGCACTTTGGCTGCAATGCTCCACCAATAGATGACCAGCCCAAGGCCCAGAGAGGATGGAGAATTTTCCTAAGTAAGGTCACACAGCAAAGCAGAGGAAAACTCAGGATAGGAATACATGGTCCTCAATTTCCAAGATGCCACCCAAAACCAAAACTAAACCCATTGCCATCAAGTCAATTCCGACTCATAGCGAACCTATAGGACAGAGTAGAACTGCCCCATAGAGTTTCCAAGGAGGGCTGGTGGGTTCAAATTGCCGATCTTTCGGTTAGCAGCTGAGCTCTTCACCACCACACCACCAGAGCTCCAGCATACCACCCAGAAAGTAGGATAAATCAGTGGGTAGGGTGTGAGATTTGGAATTAGACAGACCTGAGTTTACTGGCCATTGGTCTTTGGCAGATAAAGATACCTCTTTGAACCTCAGTTTCTTCCTGTGTAAGGTGGAGATAATCACAGAGCCTACTTCATAGGGCTGGGGTGCAGATTCAGTGAGATAATGTGTGTAAAGTTCTCAGGACAGAGCCTGGCTCATAGGGGTCTCTCAATAAATGGCAATTGTTAATATAATCGTTATAATTAATAAGCTGTGCTGTTAATGAAGGTGTAAAATGCAGGTGATTTGCCACATGACCACAAACAGGTCACTGAATCACAGTGGCCCTTGGTCCCATCAGTAAAATAGGGTTATTATCCGCCCTTTGCCCACGACACCAGAGCGTTACGAGGATTAATTAGAAGTTGTATAATGCACTGTACACTTTGATGCTCTATAAACATAGGAATGTGATGTCTGAATATTTATATAATCTCCATTACTGAGGATCTTAAATTGCTTTACTGACGTTAAAAAAAAAATCTAACCTTCTAAAGGTGTGTAAATCTATCTGAATCAAATAAAATAAGATTGGAGTTTTATCATCCTCTAAAAGCTTAGAAACCCACCACGACTGGGCATCTAGAGGGCTGATATCAAAGGCTTGGGAATGTAGAAGGAGAGGCTGAGATTCTGGGGCTAGATTTGAGCTCCTTCAGGGATAAGCCTGAACCTTGTCCTCCAGTAGGTCCCCAGCATGGAGCACAGGGCTTGACATGCAGATGGCACTGGATAAATGCTTGGTGAAAGAATGGATGGATGGGTGGATAGATATAGATGGATGGAAGGAATGCTTAACCTCCTGGTGATCGCAGATAAGATGGGTCTGGTCCCAAATACTTGGGAAGAAGTAGATAAGAAGTCACATCAGTTACTGGGAGAGAAAGCCACTCAGGCTGTGTGATAAACTGGAAAGACATTTAACATCACACAGACCTGGGTTACTGGATAAGTCACCTTGGGCTTTGGACAGAACCTCTGTTTCTTCATCTAAGAATGACAGTACTACAACTTTTAAGATGCTGTGGGCTGAAAGTAACAGGAAGCTCCATCCACTCTTGCTTAAATAACAGGACATTTACTTCACCTTGACAGCTGAGAGTTGCTGTCAAGTCACTGAACAGAGTAGTCAACTTCATCCTTAGGCATCTTCTCCTCAATGGTTGTAAAATGACTGTTGATAGCAATCAGGATCAAGCCTTCTTTCCCAGAAGCCCCTGGCAAGTCTCTTCTCATGTCTCATTGGCCGAGATTGGCTCAGGCCTGCCCATCCTTTCAATGAGTCATTGGCTAGTAGAATAAGATAGTCATGATTGGCCTGTTGTTGTTGTTGTTAGGTGCCGTCAAGTCAATTCCGACTCATAGTTACCCCATATACGACAGAACAAAACACCACCCGGTTCTGCGCCATCCTCAAACAATCCTTTCTGTGTTTGAACCCATTGTTGCAGCTACTGTCTTAATCCATCTCATCGAGGGTCTTCCTCTTTTTTTTGACCCTCCACTTTACCAGGCATGATATTCTTCTCCAGGGACTGGTGCCTCCTGATATTTTGCCCAGAGTATATGGCTGTACTTCTTCCAAGACAGATTTGTTAGTTCTTTTGGCAGTCCATTGTATATTCAGTATTCTTTGCCAACACCACAATTCAAAGGTATCAATTCTTGTTTGGTCTTCCTTATTCACTGTCCAACTTTCGTATGCATATGAGGCTGTTGAAAACACCATGGCTTGGTTCAGGGGCACTTTAATCCTTAAAGTGACATCTTTGCTTTTTAACACTTTAAAGAGGTCTTTTGCAGCAAATTTGCCCAGTGCAGTGCGTCGTTTGATTTCTTGACTGCGGCTTCCATGGGTGTTGATTATGGATCCAAGTAAAATGAAATCCTTGACGACTTCAATCCAGTGATGTCTAAATATTTATTTGTCCCCAATAATTGTCCTTTTGTCCCCCTAGATGCAAAATATCTTCATGTTGTTCTGACCTATGGAAACCAACTTATAAACTAATTCATACTAAGGTGAAAGTGACACCAGGTATCTTTCAGCCTAATAGCACTTTACCCTGAAAATGAAGTGCAGGAGTGGGCAATGCTTAACCCAGAGGAAAGCTTGGCAAATGGTGAAATTTCGGGCATGTACCAGGTTTTAGTGTGTTGGAGTATGTTTTAGGGTGCGACCCTCCTAGTCTACCCTCAGATCACACCCCACAGGTAATCTCTTACTCTGGCCAGTGAGGCCACTTCCAGGGGGACCAGTTGGCTGAGCAGGAAGCCCAGTGGCAGCCATCACTGCAAAGACAGGGTGCCGTGGGCTTAGGGAGGGCGGAGGTTAGCCAGGCTGGTGGCGTCACCTCTGCACTGCCCTTCCTCATGTATCTGCAGTGTCTTGTTGGGGTTATTCGGGAGGAACGTGGCCTGTCTTGAGGCTTTGATCTCTGAAAGTGGAGGGTGGCGGTTTCTATAAGTTCCAGATTCCCTTTGAAGAGTAATCATAATTAACAGGAAAAAAAAAAATCCTACAAGTATTTAAAAAAAAAAAAAAAACCCACGCAGACACCAGATGAGGTCCGGGCACAACAGGCTCTGTTGGCAGAGTTTCCTGATTCAACAGCTGGCTCTGCGTGTCAGGCTCAAAAGAAAAAAAAAAAAAACAAGTTGGCCACTTGTTTGAATAAGCTGAAACTGAAAAGGTCCCTTAGTCCCCAGAGAGAAAAAGGCTTTTTTCGAACAGACAAGGGAAATGTTGGCAGAGAGAAAGAGATTAATTAAGTTGGAGCCCAGGTCCCTTGCTCAACAGAAGGGTGGCTGTCTGTGCCCTGCATGCATCTCCTTTGAGCACCCCACAGAGTAGATGGTGACCCCAGTGTCTCCTGCAGACTTTGAGAATTGCTTCTTTATCCTGAGCTAAAGACATAGAGGCTCCTTCTTCAGGATCAAGATAAACTGGGGCCGCTCAAATGGATCAAATTTTCATGTCCTACTCCCCGAATCCTATATTTTTTTGTTAACAGAACTAATTTATTTTTGAAAAATTTCCTTTGGTACCACATGGCCCTGGATTCCAGTTTAGCTTCACCATGGCATGACCCCGGGCAAGTTATAATCTCTCTGAGCATCAGTTTTCTCAGTTATAAAATGGGGATGTTAATTATGCTGCCTTTCTTTTTGGAGATGTCCTTCGGCTCAGGGCTTATGAATTCCATTCACCTTGCATTGTACCTGGCATTTAGTGTGTGCTTAATAAATGTTGGCTATTAAGACAATTATGGGAGCCCTGGTGGCGCCAGTGGTTAAGTGTTCAGCTGCTAACCAAAAGGTCAGCAGTTCGAATGCACCAACCGCTCCTTGGAAACCCTATGGGGCAGTTCTACTCTGTCCTACAGGGTCGCTATCAGTTGGAATTGACTCAGCAGAAAGCGCTTCAGACAGTTATGAGCTCTGCCAATAAGACTCTCAGCTCCTGAAGGCCCTGCCTAAAGTGAACCTTACTGGGGGGAAAAAAAAAAAGTACGTACAAAAACAATCTTAAGAACCAAAGGGATCCTTGAGAGACTATCTGGTTTTAAAATCCAGGCTGCACCACTTAATAGCTTTCAGGATCACTTTCATCAGTAAACTAAAAAAAAAGTGGGCAATTTGATCTTCAAGGTCCCTTCTGACAGGACTCACTGTGTCATTATGTCCCCTCCCCTTGGAAAGGGACCCACATGGAAGTCCTTGGTGTGGGGCTGCGTCCCTGTCTGCTAAGTTGGCTTCCTAGCTGGTTTCCCAAGTTCCCACCAACGCTCTTGCCTCATCTTTCTATAAAGCAAACCTTATTGTCACACTCTCTTATTCAAAACCTTTCAGTGGCTCCCCATTGCTGTCAAGGCAGAGTCCCAATTCTTCAATTTATCCTACAGAGCCTTTCATGATTTTGCATCTGCTGAAACCCAGGTGGCGTAGTGGTTAAGAGCTATGGCTGCTAATCAAAAGGTCGGCAGTTCAAATCCTCGAGGTGCTCATTGGAATCTCTAGGGGCAGTTCTACTCTGTCCTATAGGGTCACTATGGTTTGTTTTTTTTTTTTGGATCATACCTCTACCCCCAGTCGCTCTGGACACCTTTGAAACATGTCCTGCTCCTGGAAATGAGTTATGTCTCCTGTAGGGCATGGCCTTTCTCTCCACCTTCTCTTGCCCACTTGGAAAACTCTTGCTCATCCTTTAAGATCCAGCTTAAATATCACCACCAGTACGATGAAGCTTTCCGAAACACTTTCTTCCTCAGTTCTCCCTCCACTGGTTGAGTTAGTTGCTCTATTCTCTGTTCCCATAGCATCTTGAACACGCCTCCCTTCTTGGAACATGGAGCTCATGCACTAAAGTTACTTGTTCAATGTGTTCTGAGCTGCCTCAGAACAAAGGCCCGATGATCTGCTTCCAAAAGGTCACAGCCATGAAAACCCAATGGAGCACAGTTCTGCTATGACACACAGAGGGTCGCCATGAGTTGGAATCGACTCGACAGCAACTGGTTATGTGTCAGAATCCACACTGTGCACTTTACATATGCTGTCTTATTTGACATTCACAGTGGACCTTTCAGGTAGGGATTGTTATTACTGTCATTTTAGAGAGACAGAAATTGATGCTCAGAATGGTTAAGTAACTTGCCCAAGTCACACAGCTATGGGATATGGTAGTTAGTATTCACATCCAGATCAGTCTGAGACTATTTATGGTCTGGAGGCAGAATATACTCTAGGGAAAATGTTCTTTTTGCTCTTAAGGCTGTCAACGGATTGGATGAGGCCCACTCATGTAATGGAGGGTAATCTGCTTTACTTAATCACATCTAACTAGTTCATAACAGCATCTAGACTAGTGTTTGACCTAGCCAAGTTGACACATAAAATTACCCATCACATGGCCCTTTCCAGAAAAAGTTTGCCTACTCCAGCTCTATACCATCCCCCAGAAGCCTTAGCAGGATTGAGCTCTAGTTGCCTGGAATGGTAATCTGCTCATGAGCACACCTTCCTGTTCTTATCTGACTTCTTCACGCCTGTCATGGATTGAATTGTGTCCTCTAAAAATGTGTGTCAACTAGGGTAGGCCATGATTCCCAGTATTGTGTGGTTGTCCTCCATTTTGTGATCTGATGTGATTATCCTATGTGTTGTAAATCCTAACCTCTATGATGTTAATGAGTCAGGATTAGAGGCAATTACGTTTATGAGGCAGGACTCAATCTACAGGATTAGGCTGTATCTTGAGTAAATGTCTTTTGAGATATAAAAGAGAAGATTGAGGAGAGAGGTGAGGGACCCCATATCACCAAGAAACAAGAGGAGGGAGCAGAGTGTGTCTTTAGGACCTGGGATCTCTGGGCTGAGAAGCTCCTAGATCAGTGGAAGATAGATGGCAAGGACCTTGCCCCAGAGCTGATGGAGAGAGAAAACCTTCCCCTGGAGCTGGTGCCCTGAATTTGAACTTCTAGCCTCCTAGACTGTGAGAAAATAAATTTCTGTTTCTTAAAGCCATTCGATTGTGGTATTTTGGTTATAGCAGCTCTAGATAACGAGGACAAGGCCTTTCTGTTGGTGCTTCCTGGGATCACTTCCCAAATACAATACTTGCACTCACAAAGCTGTAAGAAATGCCCCAGATAGACTTAGATGAAATGTAGTATAGAAAAAGGCAGGAGACTACAGACTGTTGCAGATCTGAGGATCATCTCCAGGGCTAGCCACCCCCCCATCACCTCCACAAATCACCGCCAACACTCTCTCTCTCTCTCACATACACACCCACACACACACACTCACTCTGTCTCTCTCAGCAAACTTGCTATTCATTAGAGCAGTGGTTTTGCTCATATTACCATTAGTGGCTGGGGATTTGCAAACAAAATGGAAAATACAAATGGGAAGATGAAAATGCTTTTTTCTGCACCAAGGAGAACGCTCTGACTCCTGTATGACCACATGAAAGAGATGGACTTTCTCCACAAGGAGATAGGTTTTAGACTTGATGGCCCCCACAATGGCCTGAGCCAATTCCTTAAAATAAATCAGTCTCTTTACCTATCAAAGGAGCCCTTGTGGTACCATTGCTAAGTGCTTGGTTGCTAACGAAAGGTTGGGGGTTCGAACCCACCAAGCTGCTCCGTGGGAGAAAGACCTGACGATCTGCTCCCATAAAGATTGTAGTCTAGGAAACCCTGTGGGGAGGTTCTGCTCGGTCACATAGGGTCACTATGAGTCAAAAATTGACTCAATGGCACCTAACAAAAACATTTATCTATCATCTCTTTTTCTGTATGGACCCCTGGTGGTTAAGCAGTTGGCTGCTAACCAAAAGATTGCAGTTTGAACCCACCAGCCACTCCTTGGAAACCCTATGGGGCAGTTCTACTCTGTCGTATAGGGTTGCTGAGAGTTAGAATCGACTCAATGGCAACGGGTTTGGTTTGGTTTTATATGTCTCACTGGGAACCCTAAGTAAGAGAGGCCACGTAGTAAATATTTTAAGCTTTATGAGGCAGACAGTCTCTGTTCAAACTACACAACTCTGCCCTTGTAGTATGAAAGTAGCCAATAAGTACATGAATGGGTGTGGCTGTGTTCCAATAAAACTTTATTTATAAAAACAAGTGGTGGGCTAGATTGGTGCTTGTGGTAGGAAGCCATGGATGGACATGGGCCTGGTAAGAGTCAAAGGGGTGTAGGCAGAACACTGACACATCTGCTACACCCTCTAACAACTCTGTGAGGACTATTGTACAGTGAGTAAAAAAAGAGGTTAAGTGATAGGCCTGAGGTCACACAGTAAGTGCTTGTGAGCAAAACAGAGCTGGCCCCTATGCTGTTTTGCATTGTGAGTCTGTGAGAGAGTGACATTTTATATGGTGTTTCTCAATTGCCTTTTAATGTCTGTCAGGCACTTTTGTTCTAAAGCGCACGATTTGAAAAGCTTGTCACCATAACCCTTTCTACAAAGTAGAATTTCTTCTGCTTCCTGAGCTGCTATGGAAACCCCTGAGAATGTAGGTAAGAACAAGAGTAAATGAAGTGTTCTTTTTCCTTAACAGTCCTTTAAAATTTCTTGGTTATATGCATTCCCAGGAGGTAGATATAGAACTCCTACAAATCAATAAAAAAACCAGAGCAAACAATTCAATAGAAAACAAGGCAAATGATACATAGACAATTCTCAGAAAAGAAAATACAAATGGACAGTAAATACACAGATTATCCTCAATCTCGTAAGAAATCAGGTAAATGCCTATCATATTGTCAAAAATTTAAACATCTTATTAAAGATGGACAAAGATGTGGAGAAAACATTTCTCAGATACTATTGGTAGGCTGTAAATTGCTACAGATTTTCTGGAGGGCATTTTGCTTAATAAAATCCATTTCCTCTGCCCTTCTTCCAAGACCCAGAGGAGGAATCATGATTGGTCTACGCTAATCATGGTGGTTCCATTTCTTTTGCCAGTGACTGGTGTACATGTTAGCTTGCAGTGTAATTCTGGCCAATAGGACCTAGGAAAGCTGAAGATATGTCTGCACGTGTCACCTGGAACATTTCCAGCCATCATGTAACCACTGAGAGAGGCATTCCCAACTCACTGAGGATGGCAGAACAGAAAGATGGAAAGAAAGCCCCTGGGGCAGTGACAGCATTGAACCCTAAATTAGCCATCTTTGGAACTGTCCAGCCTTCAGATTTCTTATTAACATGAGAACATGAAGCCCTTATTGTTTAGCCACTTGGGTCTTCTTTTATTTGTAGCTCAAAGTATCCTAATTGATATAAGTATCTCTCCCATATAGAAATATGCAGTCATGTGTCCAAACAGGCAATGTACATGTATTTTATAGTAGCGTTGTAGATAATAGTAAGACATTAGGAGTAACTTGAATGTGCATCAGGAGGGAACTAGTGAAATGAACCATGTTCTTCCAGTGATACTGCTGAATTGTAGGCAGCCATTAAAAAAAAAAAGGTAATTTTTTATGCACTGATTCCAACATGGACAGATCTCTGTGACCTATTTTTAAGTTTTAAAAAGTTGTGAAATAATATATGTGTATAACCTCATTTGTGAAGAACAAGGTCCGTGGGTGGTGCAAATGGTTTGCTTTGTACTACAAAACGAAAGGTTGGCATTTCAAACCCACCCAGTGGCACTGTGGAAGAAAGGGCTGGCGATCTGCGTCCATAAAGATTACAGCCAAGAAAACCCTATGGAGCTCAGTGCTACTCTGTCACATATGAGGTCACCATGAGACAGAATCAGCTTGATGGCAACAGGGAATCTACATACATATCTGTCATCTATCCATTTATCCATGCATCCATCTACGTAAGTTGTTAATTGCTGTTAAGTCAGCTCTGATTCATGGTGACCTTATGTATAAGAGAACAAAACATTGCCTGGTCCTTTTTGCCATCCTTATGATAGTTGTGTGTCTCCAAACCTATAGAAAAAAGGTATGGAAGGAGCCACGCTATATACATAAAGTATTTACCTTTAGAGATGGGAGTTAAACAGGGAGTGATAGTCAAGAGAATCTTTTGCTTTTTTGTCAATAGCACTTGCCTTTTTGGCAACACAAATGGATTCATTTATGACTTTTATCATTAAAAATGATATTTAGAAAATACCCTGTCTGCTCATTATAGAAAAACCTAGCAGATACTAGAATGTTCTGATGTAAATTTTCTTCAAACCATGGAAGTCAGAGATCTTTCTTCTTTAACCATTATTTCAGGCTTCCTGGGAACAAAGAGGAACGTCTTCTTAGGCCCTCAAATGTTTTTCTTGTGCGTCTCACTATTACTGGGGCAGAGTTTGGTGTTTTTAATCAAAACCTACTTGTCAAGTAAGCAGTGTCACTTTTCCCAGCCTGCATAAATAAAGCTTTCTGGGGACTGGGTTTAGAAAGTAGAAGAGCTGTATCCTTTGAATTATGTTTGTGTGTGTGTGTGAGAGAGAAAAAGGGAAGAAGGAGGGAGAGATACGAAGAGAGAGAGATATGAGAAGAGTAGGAGAGGGAAGAGGGGAGGTGCATAGTGGATAGGAGTGCTCTGTAGATGATTCTGGAGAATTCTCCATAGAAATTTCCACCCTGCATCTCCCAGCACCAGCTCTTCTCTCTCAGCCCCTTAGCGCTGTACAAATTTGACCTTACAAAAGGAGAGAGGCCTCCAGCGATGCTCAGACGGTAATGACAGAGTTGTAGGTAGGGACTGTGTCATAATTGCCTTCCAGTCGTCCCCTGTGTTTGCCTGGCTCTGATTTCTGGGTTGAGTACCATTAGTCTCAAGGCTTCTGTCATGTGGCCATTAAATCATTGTTTTCTCTGACAGTGTCATTTTTACAAAAGCCTGGAGGGAAAATACCGCACAGTCTCCAGGACTGGAATGGCGCCACCTGGTCGTTATGCCCGACACACGTTGAGTGGCTGCCCCTGAAGATGTGCACCTTTGTTGTGACTGCACAATGTCTCCCCAGACTAAATAGCTCTGGTGCGCCCGTTACTGCTGCATGCTTTCTCGTAGTGGAATTATCTTCGTCAGGGAGCACCCACTCACATTCATTTAGGAGACCAGGCCTAGCGAATGAGTGTGAAGCAAAGAAGAATGACAAGGGAGATGTTTTTCCGGAAATTACAAAGGATGTTTCTCTAAGTGTATCACTTTATTTTTTTCTCCCAAGATCAAATTGTTGTCTGAAATAATGGTTGAGAATGGGGAGGTTTGGGGCCTGCTGAACACTGGAAAATGAGGGGGGAGGAACAGTGCTCACGAGCAATTTCCAACAGCTGAGCTGCAGGGCTGAATAAAGAGGATGCTGGTGAGCCTTAGGCAAAGATCCTCAAAACCAAGGCTGGTCCCCCTTTTGGGACTGGAATTAATTCATTCAACAAATACAGGTAGTTGCTCTGTGCTCAACACTCTTTTTGGTGCTGGGGATATGGAATTAACTAAGCCAAGTCCCTGAATCCTAGCTGCAGTTCTGGTAGGAAAGAGATGGCACACTCAAATTGGGAATTGGAGGAGAGTTGAATAAAGGGACTATTTACAAAGGCATGATCAGGGTTTAAAGAAAGCTATGAGGCATTGGTTCAGTGGTAGAATTCTCACCTTTCATGAGGGAGATCCAGGCTCAATTGCTGAATTTCTGGCCAGTGTACCTTATGTGCAGCCGTCACCCGCCTATCACTGAAGGCTTGCTTGTTGCTGTGATGCTGAATGGGTTTCAGTGGAGCTTTCAGACTAAGATGAATTGTCTAGGAAGAAAGGCCTGGCGATCTGCTTCGGAAGATCAGCCAATGTAAATCCTGTGGACCACAACGGAACATTGTCTGATCTGCAACCGATCATGGGGATAGTGCAGGACCAGGAAACATTTTATTCTGTTGTGCATGGGGTTGCCATGAGTCAACCAAGTCAGTGGCAGCTAACAACAGTAACAACAAGGGATTGTGCAGTACCCTGGAGATAACAATAGCAGGGAGCCTTAATCACCCCTAGGACTGAAGGAGCAAAGCAAGGGAGCAACTGCCAGAACTAAAGAATGTAGAGAGGCCAGGTGGCAGGAGCTGTGGTCTTTGGTAGAGGGTCACAGCCAACCAAGACAACACGGCAGAAAGGAACGGTGGAACAAATACTCTGAGCTCTTTTTCCTCTCACCTTTGGCTCTGCTAGTGGAGCCTTCTATTGGCTGAGTCCGGCTAGAAACTGGAGAGCAAGGAAGCTCATTAATGCGGTCCACATAGGTTGTCCTCCCAGGGCACAGAGCAAGGGGCAGAAGAGTGGCAAGTGGACCTGTAGAGGCATATAAAATATTCCCAGCACAGTCCCTGCCCTCACTGAGCTTACACTCTATATGGGGGAGACAGACAATAAGTAAGCCGATGGCTGTGTAACAGAATGTTGCCAAGACCTTCAGTAACATAAGCAGTATCTTTGTGTAAATTAGAAGAAGCCACCCCTTCTCAAAATGGATGCAGCCCCATGCCAGGCATGTGGCTTGGCAAGCACAGCCCAGGCTGGAAATTGGCCCCAGTTCACCCTTCGGGTCAGGAACTTGTGCAGGACTCAACCCACAAAACATGACATGTCACGTAGTGAAAGCATCATAAAGACAATAAAAAATCAGGGGACAGCGATAGGAGAAGGAAAGGGGAGACAGTGTGGACTTTGCCCAGGTTTGATTTCTCATAGTTTGTTACCAGAGCCCTCTGCCTTCCTGTCAGCCCTGCTGCCACTGAGGGTCACTGCTGTAACATGGGATGAGCAGGTGACAGATGACGCATAGAAGCATCTTTTCTAGAGAGTTAAGTTTGGTCACCACCACTCGTCTGTCATTTTGTCACACTGTGGTGGCTTGTGTGTTGCTGTGAGGCTTGAAGCTATGCCACTGGGATTTCAAATACCAACAAGGTGACCCATGGTGGACAGGTTTCAGCGAAGCTGTAAGGCAGACAAGGAAAAAGGCCCTGGGGATCTACTTCTGAAAAAATTGGCCAGGGAAAATCTTATGAATAGCAGCAGAACATCGTCTGATACAGTGCCAGAAGATGAGCCCCTCAGGTTGGAAGGCACTGAAATTATGACTGGGAAAGAGCCGCCTCCTCAGAGTAGAGTTGACCTTAATCACATGGATGGAGTAATGCTTTCAGTGCCTTCATTTGTGGATGTGGCATGACTCAAAATGAGAACAGTTGAAAACATCTATTAATAATCGAAACGTGAATGTACGAAGTATGAATCTAGGAAAGTGGGAAGTCATCCAAAATTAAATGGAACGAATGCCTAGAGATTGATATCCTAGGCATTAATGAGCTGAAATGGACTGGTATTGACCATTTTGAATCCAACAATAATATGGTCTACTATGCCAGGAATGACAAATTGAAAAGGAATGGCGTTGCATTCATCATCAGAAAGAACATTTCAAGATCTATCCTGAAGTACAACACTGTCAGTGATAGGATAATATCCATAGACCTACAAGGAAGACCAGTTTTACGACTATTATTCAAATTTACACATCAACCACTAAGGCCAGAGATGAAAAAATTGAAGATTTTTACCAACTTCTCCAGTCTGAAATTGGTCAAACATGCAATGAAGATGCATTGATAATTACTGGTGATTGGAATGCGAAAGTTGGAAACAAGAAGGATCAGTAGTTGGAAAATATGCTGTTGGTAATAGAAACAAAGCTGGAGATATCGTAATAAAATTTTGCAAGACCAGCAACTTACTCATTGCCAATACCTTTTTTCAACAACAAACAGCACGTGTACAGGTAGACGTCACTGGATGGAATACACAGGAATCAAATTGACTACATCTGTGGAAAGAGATGATGAAGAAGCTCAACATCAGCAGTCAGAACAAGGCCAGAGGCCGACTACAAAACAGATCATTAATTGCTGATATGCAAGTTCAAGTTGAAGCTGAAGAAAATTACAACAAGTCCACGAGAGCCAAAGTACAAACTTGAGTATATCCCACCACGTGAACGTAGAGACCATCTGAGGAATAGATTTGACACATTGAACACTAATGACCAAAGATGTGTGATGACATCAAGGACATCATACATGAAGAAAGCAAAAGGTCATTAAAAAGACGGGAAAGAAAGAAAACACCTAAACGGATGTCAGAAGAAACTCTGAATCTTGCTCTTGAATGTAAAGTAGCTAAAGTGAAAGGAAGAAATGATGAATTAAAAGAGCTGAACAGAAGATTTCAAAGGGTAGCTTAAGAAGACAAAGTAAAGTATTATAATAAAATGTGTGAAGAGCTGGAGTTAGAAAACCAGAAGAGAAGAACACACTTGCATTTCTCAAGCTGAAAGAACTGAAGAAAAAATTCAAGCTTCAAGTTGCAATGTTGAAGGATTCTATGGGCAAAAAATTGAACGACACAGAAAGCATCAAATGAAGGCAGAAGGAATACACAATTGCTTTATCAAAAAAGAATTGGTTGAGGTTCAACCATTTCAGGAAGTAGCACATGATCAAGAACGGATAATACTGAAGGAAGAAGTCCAAGCTACTCTGAAGGCAATGGCGAAAAACAAGGGCCCAGGAATTGACAGAATACCAGTTGAGATGTTTCAACAATCGGATGCAACGCTGGAAGTGCTCAGTCATCTATGCCAAGAAATTGGAAGACAGCTACCTGGCCAACCGATTGGAGGAGATCCCTATTTGTGCCTATTGCAAAGAAAGATGATCCAACAGAATGCAGGAATTATCGAACAGTGTCATTAATATCACATGCAAGTAAAATTTTGCTGAAGATCATTCAGAAATGATTGTAGCAGTACATAGACAGGGAACTGCCAGAATGTCAAGCCTGATTCAGAAGAGGACATGGAATGAGGGGTATCATTGCTGATGTCGGATGGATCCTGGCTGAAAGCAAAGAATACCAGAAAAATGTTTACCTATGTTTTATTGACTATGCAAAGGCCTTCAACTGTGCGGATCATAACAAATTATGGATAACATTGCAAAGAATGGGAATTCCAGAACACTTAATTGTGCTCATGAGGAACCTATACATAGACTAAGGCAGTCGTTTGAACAGAACAAATGAATACTATGTGGTTTAAAATCAGGAAAGGTGTGCATCAGGGTTGTATCCTTTCACCGTATTTATTCAGTCTGTATGCTGAGCAAGTAATCCGAGAAGCTGGACTATGTGAAGAAGAACCTGGCATCAGGTTTGGAGGGAGATTCATTAACCTGTGATATGCAGATAACACAACCTTGCTTGGTGAAAGTGAAGAGGACTTAGAGCATTTACTGATGAAGATCAAAGACAACAGCCTTCAGTATGGATTATACCTCAACATAAAGAAAACAAAAATCCTCACAACTAGACCAATAAGCAACATCATGATAAACGGAGAAAAGATTGAAGTTGTCAAGGGTTTCATTTTGCTTGGATCCATAATCAACGCCCATGGAAGCAGCAGTCAAGAAATCAAATAACGTATTGCACTGGGCAAATCTGCTGCAAAAGACCTCTTTAAAGTGTTAAAAAGCAAAGATGTTACTTTGAGGACTAAGGTGAGACTGACCCAAGCCATGGTATTTTCAATCCCCTTATATGCATGGGAAAGCTGGACAGTGAATAAGGAAGACAAAAGAAGAATTGATTCTTTTGAATTATGGTATTGGCAAAGAATATTGAATATACCATGGACTGCCAAAAGAATGAACAAATCTGTCCTGGAAAAAGAACAGCCAGAATGCTCTTTAGAAGGAAGGATGCTAAGACTTTGTCTCATGTACTTGGAACATGTTATCAGGAGGGACCAGTCCCTGGAGAAGGATATCATGTTCGGTAAAGTAGAGAGTCAGCAAAAAAGAGGAAGACCCTTAAGGAGATGGATTGACACAGTGGCTGCAACAATGGGCTCAAACATAGCAACAATTGTGAGGATGGTGCAGGACTGGGCAGTGTTCCATTCTTTTGTACATGGGGGTCACTGTGAGTTGGACCCAACTCAATGGCACCTAACAACAACAAGCGTGGTCAGGCCAGTGACATGGCGATATGCTACAAATATGGCTGATGAGGGGCCTCAAGGAGGTCCAAACAGGCTGCCGCTGGCCCTCCCCTCCCCTCCAGAGCCAGCCTCCCTGCAGCCCTCCGCAAACCTCAGGGGTGGGCAGAAGCCATGGTAAGTCCTGTGCTGAAGTTAGTCACTGGTGGAAGTGCTCAGAGCTCTCAGGGGATGGCATGGCTGTCTTCTCCTGGCTCCGGCTCCCTGAACTGTAGTGAGCAATTTGTCTTTCAGCCTTGATCTGCTGTCAGCAGTGCTGACATCAACTCCAAGCATTAATTTCTTCGCACACTGTGTTACATTGCAGCCACCAGAGGGGCGATAAATGAAGTGGGATTTGCCAGAGACAGAAACCTACCCGTTTTTTTAGTGGTAACGCTGTGGTGAGAGATAGGACCTGAGCTGTGCTCTTTTTCTTTTTTTTTTAAAAAGCAGCAGACACCCAACCCCTGATGAAGCATCTTTCACTTTGTAGCTGCGCACTTGACGGGTTTGTCCCATCACTCTCCCTTGCTTGCTGTCTTTGCCCCATTTCTTTAGAGCAACCAGTTAGAGATATTACAAAGAAACCCATGGACACACCACACCTTTTCATGCCTGTAAAATGCTCACTCATTTCATGAACATGCCCTCTTGAATGGCTCTTGTCTTTCTTATATTGTCTTTTATTCAGGGACCTGAAGTTGGCAACAACAGAAACTCATCCAACTTAAGTGAAAAGAAATGAGGATGTAGGAAATCTCTTGGAGTCCAATGACAGGAATGCTCAGATACTTCCTGTTTTGTGGGCTCTTCAATAAGGCATGGGCACTGAGTTGTGCTATTTTCTGAACATTTGTCTTTATTCTTCCTCTCTCTGCATGGCTCTTTCTGCACCCTTACACAGCCTGTCATGTTGTTGTCATTGTTGTGTGCTGTCCATTTGATTCTGACTCATAGTGACCCTGTAGGACAGGGTAGAACTGCCCATTAGGTTTTCCTAAGCTATAATCTTTACAGGAGTGGATAGCCAGGTCTTTTCTTCTGCAGAGTGGCTGCTGAGTTTGAATTGCCAGCCTTTCAGTTAGTAGCAGAGTGCTTAACCATGGCCCCACCAGGGCTCCTTTACAGCCCATCATGCTAAACCTGTTGCTGTTGAGTTGATTCTGACTCGTAGTGACCCTATAGGGCAGAGTAACACTGCCCCACAGGGTTTCCATTGCTGTAAATCTTTATGGAAGCAGGCTGCCACATCTTACTCCCATAGATTGGCTGGTGGGTTTGAACTGCTGACCTTTTAGTTAGCAGCCAAGCACTTAACCACTGTTCCACTTGTGCCAAAATGGTGGTCCCCAGCCCTGGAGTTGACTGGACCCTCATCTTCAAACTCTGTGTAACTGCATCAGTCTCTCAGTGTCCAAGTCCAAATTCCCAAGCAAGGAAGTCTGATTGGTGCAGCTTGTATCAGACGTTTTTCTCGAGTCCAATCATCTGTGGCCTGGAGAGTAGGGCTAGGTGGTATGTAGACCTCCCCATCTCCAAAACTGAGAATGTGGGTAGAGCCAGAATGACTCCTCCAGAACTTCTAGAAAGAGATGCTATAGTGGCAAAAGCAGATGTGGATTTAAATCCCTGTTCAAGCAAGTCCTTACAGCTCTGTGTCCTTTGATGAGTTACTTTCTTTAACTCACAGTGTTTTTCAGTGTCTTCATCTGACACATGGGGTGGTATTATTTACTTCTTTGCACAGTGTCTTACATTGCAGCCAACAGAGGGATGAAAAATGAAGTGAGATTCACCAGAGACAATGATGAAATACTGCAGACTTTTATTGAGCTCGTTCACAGATTTTTAATTTTTTTTCTTAATGACTGAATATTGACAGGAGAAAGAGTTGTGAGTAAAGCACCCGGAAGTTGGCTCTGTGTTTGCTGGATGAGAAGAGAGGTGTGAATTTGCCTGGATGAGGGTCAAGTACAGTCTCTCTTTCTCTCCCTCTCTCTCTCTCTCTAGTTTAGAAAACAATGCCTTTCCTCAAAGGGATTCTGGTTACAGTGTGGACAACTCCCCTTGTTACCTGCTCTTATCTCCCCTTGTAGGTCTGAGGGTTTGAGAAGAGAAGTCTTTGTCACGGCTGAGAGCACGGACTTCAGAGGCTCTCAGAACTGGCTAAGAGTTCAGGTTGTGCTGCTCACTGGCATGTGTGGCCTTGACTGCACCTCTCTGAGCTCCAGCTTCTTCATCTTTAAAATGAGCTGGTAATAGCAGATACCGCCCAGGACTGTTGTTAGGAGTAAATGAGAGAGTGCGTGTAAAGCTCTCAGCTTGGTACCTGGTATGTAGGAAGGCCACTGGAAACGTCCAGTGTTATCAGCTACCCTTGAGTCTGAGTATCAGGACACCATGCTGAGAGTCTGGTTTCCAAAAGGACAGAGAGGGAGCTAGAGAATATAATTCCAGAGGCGTTATGCATAGGAATAGATTATCCCTGCAGCTTTGGTTTGGGAACCAGATGCCCCAGTTCCCCCCTTATAGGCAAAGCAGCTTCAGCGGGAGAAATGTTGCAACACCAAGGGCAGAAATAGACCTTCAGGGACATTACGGCTCAGTTCACGCAAAGACTCAAAAGTCCATGACAGTTACTGGGCATCTTGAGCCAAACACAAATCAAGAACAGAAACTGGAAATACTGTGATGTGGGGGTTTTGGGCCCAGCTAGAGAATATTACAGAAAGTGCTATAAGCATTTAATCTAAAAATGAGGGTTGGGGTGGGGTGGGGGGAAGAAAACCAAACGTTTCTTTTTTACTCAAATGGGACATTTAATTGATTATGGAACAGAAGGGGATGCCTTGCATGAAAAGTGGTGACCACCTTGGATGTAATCAAGCAAAGTCGGCCTGACCATCTGACAGGGATAAGATAGATCTGTGTTTCCCACACTTTGGTCGTCACAGACTTTTAGGGTTTATTGGCCATCTCTGTATACCATTTGTATTATTTATTACCTAATACTTGTCTTTAAATAAACTCATTTTTAAACACAGTAAGAAGAAAACTTGATATCACTACTGTAGATAGAAAACCTGCTTGTCACAAATAGAGGTAACTAGAAAAGTAAATACAATTAAAAATAAAAGAGTTATTCAGTTATGGCTAGACACTGTTACCTGCACAAGGCTCTGAGCCAGGTCCTGGCCTCTCTTTGTTAAAAGGAAGAGTAATAAGTGTTAGAGAGGTGTTAAAGACTGAACGAGCACCAAGCTGAGACTTTCTCATTCATAACAAAAAAAAAAAAAAAAATGGAAGAAGATTTTAAAACAAGTACCTTTTCCACTATGAGATTTTATATTTAGCCTGCCTAACACTGAAAATCACCTCAGTATCCATGAGTGATACCTTCCCATCTTTTGGGAAACTCTCGATTCCTCTGAGTTCCGATACCACAACTGAGACTGGGTAAAAGAAGATCTTAGATCCTTTCCAATTTTGAGATTTTATGACCTCAGGACCTCATTATACTTTCTTGAAATTAATGTCCCACCCAGTAAATTCTGGTACATGATTCCAGTGGCAGAGAGAATCCCCTATTTGTAGTGTTTGCCATTTCCCATGGTGTAAATACTTGCACCATGGTTGATTCAAGCTGCCAACATGATGTCACTTTGGAGGTGGGAGGAAATGAGTACAGTAGGCTTTTGGAAAATGATAAGAGCTGGCTCCAGTACATCCCTGTTTTCACCCCACTGTGGTGGTTCTCCTAAGGATGTAAAATAACTGTGTCTGTGAGATTTAGATACAATCCTTGGAAATCTCCAAAAAGCCTCTGAACCACTTGATCGTCTCCAAGGGAGCTGTTTCCAGTTTTGCGGTGTGTATGTGTGTGTGTGTGTGTGATGAACTAGAAGACTTCTTGCAGCCCCACTCTGCAATCTGATTCCACTTATGCCGATTTTGGAGATACAGATACTGAGGTACATTGTTGCATGCATCCCTATACAGACATTTCTTAACTACTAGAGTTGGATTTGACTTTCAGTTGTTCACAATATGCACATAAACCTTCAAATGAACTACCTTCATCTGATCTGTTAGCACACTTCACTATAAATACTCTTCAAATAAGATCTTCTAAATAACATTTCATTGAGGGCCCTCTGTGTGCCAGGCATTGTAAAGACTGTCTGTTATACACAGTTGTGGTGGGGATTGAATAAGATGCTAACCCACCTCTGCTATGCCAACTTTCTTTACATTCCTGTAACCCAACAAAGCTAGAAAAATGCTCTGGGCTCTGTGGACTCTCAGTCAACACTCAGTGATGGCGGTGGGGCTGCTGTTGGCTCCACATGCAGGCTCTGCCTGTTCTTCAGTCTAGCCCAGCCCTCCCTACACCTCCTGGGTCCCCAGGACACAAAGCATTTGAGTGTCCTCCACCTGGAAAATGATGTTCTATATATCATCACTTAAGCTTAATTGTAAGTGGCTAGAAGGACACCCCACATGTGGCGATTTTACACAGGGCTATTATGTTGGCATATGCGTTTCATGATCTCTGGCTGCCTGCAGTGACTATTTTTAGCTTCCTGGCAAAAGTTTGGCAGAGCTCCTGGTGAATTTTTTTTTCTTCTCATTTTCAGTGGAGAACTGGCCACTGTCTAGTATGACTTCGCCAGACTGAGCTGGGTGTTTCCAGAATGAATGGGGTATTGTCCATGAAGTTGGCTGTTTGGTGACCTTGCCACATGGTCTCAGACCCACCAGAATGTGTTGGCTCTGAGGTAAGCATCAGTTGTTACTGACATCTTAGATTAGTGGTTGCCCGTCATTTACAGAGGGAGATTTCCATCCTCTGGCTGGCTGGCTGCACATGTCCAGCAGGCCCACTGTCTGCTGTCTTGACAAGCCTGTGTCAAGCTCGGCCAGCATGTGGGGCTTTCCCTGTGATATTATTTAAGGTTGTACCTTGAAGAGTTTGGCAAAAGAAACCCATTTCTCCAATGCAGTTGCCACTTGTGCATTTGGAGAGCACTTGGAGAGCAAATCTTAGCCATGTCCTGGGAGGCAGGTGCCATATTTGTTAAGAGCGTGGACAGACCTGGGTTCATATCCCAACTCTGACACTTATTAGCTCTTTATGAGCCTCAGTTTCTCTGTCTGTAAATGGGACCAATAACACCTCCCTTTACAGGATTGTTGTAAAAATTATCTGAGGTACTTAACACAGTGCCTAGCATGTAGTAAGCATTTCTTTATGCAAAGAGTTTAAGAGTCTGAGTTCCCAGAGTAGTTAATTGGCCTAGGGGAAAACATATAGAGGGAAATGGAAAGATTCTGGAACCTAACAGTCCTGGTTTTGATTCCAAATTTTCCTATTTGCTAGATGTGCATAAAAAGGAGTTGCAGAAAGAATTACGCTAGTTCTTTTTGTTATTTCTGGGGTAAGAACTGGTTTGGGGTCGCTCCTCAGCCCTTTTGGCCAAGTTTAAGTGTAGAACTGATTTGGGTGATGATCAAAGATGATTCCAACCTTATTTGTAATAGATAATGTAGGTATCTATTATTTCTGCATGTAAACACTAATAATAAAAAGGAAATAGATTGGTTATTTGAGTTTCCCAGATTTTCCTGGCCCACACTGGTTTTGTTAGCCAACTGGTTTTGATGACCATATATATAACAGAACGAAACATTGCTGGGCCTGTGCCATCTTCTTGATTGTTGGTATGTTGGAGTCCATTGTTGTGGCTATTGTGTCAGTCAGTCTCCTTGAGGGTTTCCCTCATTTTTGCTGACCTTCTCCTTCACTAACCATGATGTCCTTTTCCAGCTATTGCTCTTTCCTGATGACATGTCCAAAGTAAGAGAGCAGAAGTTTCATTATCTTTGCTTCTAAGGAGCATTCTCGTTTAGACATGGCTTTATGACAGTTAGGAAATACTTCTTATTCTACCTCTCCATCTCTTGAGACTTGGGTTAGAATATTAAGAGTACAGTCTCCCTTCACATAGTGGCAACCTGCCCAGAGCATGAGAAAGCCTTTCACTAGGCCTAAGTCCTTGCAGCTACAGGCCACTCCTGAAATGAGAAAGTGACCCCTGTATCAGCTACTGATACTCTACTGCCTAGAATGTGGCCATACTCTTGGAAATATACAGGGGAAACTGCTTAAAGGATAGGAACCTAAGGAGGATTCAGAATGAACCATACAAATCTAGAATCCTGAGACTACTTCTGCCTTGTACTTAGGCCAACCCTCTTAGTTATTTAAGAATAAAGAGAACCTGGAGACTCCGGCAAGATGGCGGTCTAGGCAGAAGCACCACGCCGTCCCTCCACAACAAAGA
>NW_004443997.1:6691508-6708335 GCF_000243295.1 Trichechus manatus latirostris
TAAAAAAAAAAAAAAAAAAAAAAGAATAAAGAGAACCTACTTTACCATACCAGTGTCACACCATGAGACTACAGGCTCTGGAATCAGATTGACACGGACACCAATATCAACTTTGCCACTTGCTCGCTGAGGTTATCTTGGCTGAGTTACCTAAACTCTTAGAGCCTCAGTTTTATCCCCTGTAAATGAAGGATGATAGTATCTACCTCTCAGCATTGGCACAACAACAATACAACAGCTAATTTTTGTTGAGGCCAAATCTACCCAGCACTTTGGTGAGTGCTTTCCATGCATCCTCCCATTCAGGGCATCTGTCTTAGTTATCTAGTGCTGCTATAACAGAAATACCACAAGTGGATGGCTTTAACAAACAGAAATTTATTCTCTCACAGTTTAGGAGGAAAGAAGTCTGAATTCAGGGTGCCAGCTCTAGGGGACGGCTTTCTCTCTCTTTTGGCTCTGGGGGAAGTCCTTGTCTGCTTCTTCCCCTGGGTCTAGGAGTTTTTTAGCACAGAGACCCAGGGTCCAAAGGACGTGCTCTGCTCCTGGCTTTTCTTTTTTGGTGGTAGGAGGTCCCTTATCCTCTCTGCTCACTTCTCTCTTTTATCTCTCAGAAGAGATTGACTCAAGATACAACTTAATCCTGTAGATTGTGTCTTGCTTCATTAACATAACTATCTCCTGTCCTGCCTCTTTAACATCATAGAGGTTAGGATTTACAACGCGTAGGATAACTACATCAGATCAGAAAATGAAGGACAGCCACACAGTATGGAGAATCATGGCCTAGCCAAGTTGACACACATTTTTGGAGGACACAATTCAGTCAATAACAGCATATAAAAGTGTAAGTTTTGGTGACAGGACCTGGTACATAGAATGTCATAAATAAGTAGCAGTTATTTTCAAAGTTAAAATATGTATTCCAGAACAGATAGCCTATATGAGCTAGACTATTTTTTAAAAATTATCCAGAACCAACCACCTTTTCCTGTGACACACATAGGGTTGCCATGAGTTGGAATTGACTAAATGGCAACTGTTATTTTTTGTTTTTTACCATAAAAGCTGAGGTGGCCACAGAGGTAAGCCACTCAGATGTCTCGCAAGGAGTGAAGTCAAATGTCAATCTGCTGAACACTTGAGCTCAGGATGCTCACTCCCTGGACAGCCCCAGACAGTGGCCAAGCACTGTGAGGTACCAGGGCCTGGCCATTTCTGCCTGTGGGGGACCACTCTAATGGGTAATCTGTGCTCTAGAGCTCTCCATTGGGCTGGCCAAGACTTTCTCAGAGTTTTGCTGCCGTCAAGGAGCCCTGGTGGTGCAGTGGTTAAGTGCTCACCGGCTAACCGAAAGGTCAGTCGTTCAAACCTACCAGGTTTTCTGTGGGAAAGATGTAGCAATCTGCTTCTTTAAAGACTACAGTCTGCTTCCATAAAGATCGCAGACTTGGAAACCCTATGGGGTGGTTCTGCTCTGTATAAGGTCACTATGAGTCAGAATCGACTTGATGGCAATGAGCTTTTTTGTATGAGTTTGTGCTTCAGTCTACCCAGCCCTCCTAATCCCCCTTCCTTCCCTCTCTCCTTTCCCAGATGTCTGATCTGCATCAGTCTGAAGACTTTCCCTGCTCCATCTTGCTCCCTCTCCTCTTTACCTGTCTCAAGCGTTGCTGTTGTGTTGTTGCTAGCTGCCATCGAGTTGGCCCCTGACTCATGGCAACCCCGTGCACAATGGAGTGAAATGCTGCCTTGTCCTGTGCCATCCCTGTGATTATAGATTAGTTATAGACTGATCCATAGGATTTTCATTGGCTGATTTTCAGAAGTAGAACATCAGGCCTTTCTTCCTAGTCCATCTTAGTCTAGGAGCTCTGTTGAAACCTTTTCAGCATCATAGGAACATATAAGCCTCCACTGATAGATGGATGGTGGCTCTTCATGAGGTGCATTGGTCAGGGATTGAAACTGGATCTCCTGTCTGGAAGGTGAGAATCCTACCACTGAACTACTGATTGCAAGCATTATCCTCCCACAGATCTCTTGTGCTTCTTACTGTCTTGGCATCCTCTTTTGAAGGACCTGAATGGATACAACTTCCTATGTTCCTCTGGCCATAGTGAGCCAGTCTTTTCATTTTGATTGATTGGATACGTGCATGTATTCTGGAGAGGTAGGACAGGAGGGAGCAAGGTGATGGAGCAAGAGTTTGGAAGACCCCAGTCTTCAGCTCGGAGAGGGTTTACTCCTCCACTGCAGTGGACTGGTCTAAGCTTCACTGGGGTGGCAGCAGGTGAAGGTGGCCATGCTTTCTGCGCTATTAATGACATGCAGACAGGAAATGTGTCCAGCATGCAAATCTGGCTGGGGGAGGGGACATGTGGGCCCTCTTCCAACACATTCACATTTCTGGGTCTAATGTGACCTTTCCGTCTGATTACCGCCCTGTTCTTTTCGCCAATGGAAAACCAGGAGAGGGGTTATTTTTAGGGACAATAGGAAAGTTAATTAGGCGGCTCTACATTTGTCAGACTTTACATTAAGAGCTCTGAGGGAGGGGTGGCCATTGCAGGAAAGAGCTTTGGATTTGATTCCTTTTGAAACCTAGCCCTGGGGCCTTCTGGGTAGTCCCCCACATTGCATTCTGCGTGCACTAGAAGCATATGAAATTTTAATGACATCCGAGCCACTTCCCTCCACAGCTCCATCACTGTCCGTTCTATGGAAAGCAGTCTCTGTTGGGTGCAGGGAGCCATTTAGGTCAAGGAAGGACACTGTTCCTCCGTTCCTTGACCCCACACAGCCATTCCGATTGAACAAATCAAACACAGCCTCAGTGAGCTATCCTTGAAGAGCTAATGGAGGTCGGGGGAAGCTCATGGACACATACTTTTTGCACCAGCACATTCTGTGATGGTTCAGGAGCTGAGGAGGCAGGATGCAGCCCAGGAGAGACAGCTAAGGGGCTCTTTTGAGGGAAATGTATCGGAAGCCAGGTAGGGGCACAGCAATGGTATACTAGCTTGTCAGAGTGTTTGGTGAGAGCTGATTGTGTGCGTCTCTCCCCAGCCCCTCAGTGATGTCATGTTAGTAGCTTGAAATTAGCCACCATGGGAATATTTACACCACAGAAATTGGTGAACACTACAAATCAAGTTTTTTTTCTCCCCCCTCCCCAGAGAGCTAGTTGTTCAACATTTACCAGCACATCCCTGGGGAAAAAGGCTCTGTTTTTATAGGCACATTCCTAAATATTGTCCCTAAATCCCACCATCCCTGTTAGCATTTCTTATCATACCCTTTCCTTCCCAGGGTGTAATTATCTGTTTATTTGTGTTTATTACTTTATGGAGACCCTGGATGTTGCAAACGATTAATGCCGCTGGCTGCTAACTGAAAGAAAAGTTGGAGGTTCAAGTCCATCCAGAGATGTCTTGGAAGAAAGGCCTGGCAATCTACTTCTGAAAAGTCAGCCATTGAAAACTCTGTGGAGCACAGTTCTGCTTTGGCGCGCATGAGGTCACCATGAGTCGGAACTGACTCAAAAGCAACTTAAAAAAAATTAACTTCTCTAATGTTTCTTTTCCTGGCTCTAGCACTTACTAGCTCTGAAGCTGGGCGAGTTGGCTAACCTCTCTGTGCCTCAGGTTTCTTTTCTGTAAAATGGGGATGAAAAGAGCACCAAACCCAATGGGGTGGAAAAAAAAAAAAAAGAAACAGAGAAACCTAATAGGGTAGTTTTTCAGTCGCTGCCATGGAGGAGTGGTGTAATACATTACAATTAATATTGTAATATATTTAATCCTCCCAGTTAACTCATTAACATAGGTATTATTAGCCACATGAAAAAGACGAGGCTCTGATGAAAATCTCATAGCCAGTAAGTGGCAGAGCTGGGATTAGAACCCAGCAATTTTGGAATTCCAAACCCTATGTGTCTAACCACTGCATTAAGCTCTTCCGCAGCACATGTCTTCTCCCTTTGGAGAGGCGGCTTCCCACCCCTTGGCCTTGGGCAAGCACTGGTGTTCTGCTGGGAGTAGAACAATGACAAAGTTCTAGTTCCTTCAAAGAAGACTTCTTGCCTCAAAGAAAGAGCGAGAAAGGAATTGGTGTAAATTCATTTGGAATTCTGAGTTCGTTATCCACGTACTTAGAGCCTGTCTAGATGACAAATGAAGTGTGAAAAATGTAGTCAATCATGTTTGGCCTCTGCGATGTCAGAACTGGTATGTTTTAGAAACATCTGGTTGGCTAGAAAAGGGGCAAAGCCAAGCTTTTATTTTATTAATGAGAAGTTGTGGAGATGAAGCCGGGAGGGGGGCTTTCATTTTACAGATGAGAGACATGAGACCCTAGGAGGGGTAGTACCTTGCCTAAGGTTACACAGATTTTGGGTGGCAGAGCTGGGCTAAACTCTTAACAGTCTGGTTTCAAGACACCACATTACATTACTCCATTTTAGCTGAAATTGCTCGACATAGGTGCCAAGTACAGAGTCCCACATGAATGGGCATTTAGTAAATGGTTGGGAGCAAGCTTCTCGTGACAGAGCCTTAACTGTGGTAAGCAGGGCTGGTCTGATGAAAACCCCCATCTGCAGAGACTGAGGCTCAGGGAGGTTAAGTAACTTGCCCAGAGTCACACAGCTCATGATGCAGTGGAGCAGGATTGGAGCCCAGCTTCCCTTTAGGTCAGTCGACTGTAGCCACCTCCTCTTAAGCACCATAATAAGAATGGCAGTTGTTTATTGAGCATGTACTATGTTCTACGTATTTTTAAGACTGGAAAAAGAATGGGAGGAGTATTCTAGATCCTCATTTAGCTCCAGGGTTGGGTCAAGGTCAGCTACCTAGCCTGCATTCCAGAACTTTGGAAAGACAATATACCCTCCCCTAAGACTACCCACTCTGCACCTTAGACCTGACATCTCCCCTCTGCCCCATTCCATGTTCTCCAAACTTTACTCTTTCACCTACAATCATCCTAATCTTCTGTGGTGTCCATACACCACCTCTTCTTTTATTAGTATTTTTCTTTACATTAAAAAAAAAGAAACTTAAGTATCTACGTTAGCCTCTTTCTAAGCAATAACACCCATGACACTATGCATTTGAAGTGCTCCTTAGAGTTTTTCTAATGCACCATTAAAATTAACAAAGAATTATTAAGATGAAAGTGGCTGTCTATGTAAAGTCATCCTGTGTACCACCGGTGGCTTGCATGGAAACCTCTGGGCAACATGGCCCAGGTGTTTGTGAAGTCTGTGTCATACCTGCTGACAAGGTGGAGAGGCTTAAGGACCAAGATAGCTCAGAGTGGGGATTCTTTAGTAGATGCTGAAGACTGAAGCATTTTCAAGAAGGTTTAGACCAAGGCATTGCCTTACTTTCATGGTGTAGAGGGGTTCTTCATGTGCCAATCAAATCTCTAAGATTTTTCCAAATGGTGGTCTCTGTCTTGATTTATGTTACCTGGGGCAGGGGTAGGGAGTGGGGATGGCTATGGGAGAATGGCTCCTAGTCACCATACTCCTACGCATCAGCTCTAATCCTCACAGCCTCTTGCCAGGTTGACATTATATCCCAGTTTTACAGACACGAACTCAGAGAGGCAAAGTGGCACAGCTAGCAAGTGGAGGAACCCAGCTTGCACCAGCTTCAAAGCCCAAACTTTTAAGGATTATGCTGAACTGCCATCCTGACTCTTCTCCTGAAACCACCTCCAACCTGGGATCATCAGTTTGGGGTGGGGCCACTGAGTGGGATAGTCAAGAGGCACTCAGCAGAAGCCCTTTTTAATAGTGGATGTAGGCTGAAGCTGTTGGGATCTTCCCAGAGACAGGGAGAAGTCTCTCCTAGGTTCTGCAGGAGGAAGAGGAAGAACTCCAAGGCAGTCTCTTTCTTGAGGTCTGGGGAGAAGCCTACTCCTGAAGAAATGAAGGAACCTGGGTTTAGAAAGGAGTCCATAGATGGTGCAAACTGTTAACGCACTCAGCTGCTAGCTGAAAGGTTGGAGGTTCAAGTCTACCAGAGGCATCTTGGAAGAAAGGCCTGGAGATATACTTCCAAAAAATCAATAATTGAAAACCCTATGGAGCACAGTTCTACTTTTGAGCACATGGGGTTGCCATGAGTCAGAGTGGACTTGATGGCAACTGATTGGATGGTTGGTGGGTTGGCTGGGGTTAGAAAGCCAAACACTGCTATGTAAAGAACTGAATGGATACTGAGATTTGTTCTAGAAAATTAAAACAGCTGCTCAGGAGAGTGTCTGAGATCCTGACAGTGGGAAAACAGAGGTTCAGAAAAGTAAAGAGTCTTGACCAAAATTTTATAGCATAGAAGTGGTGGACCTGGGATTCTAACCCAACTAGGACTATAACCTGTTGACCCTGAGCCGATTCTGACTCATAGTGACCCTATAGGACAGGGTAGAACTGCCCCATAGGGTTTCCAAGGCTGTAAATCTTTTTTTTTTTAATTGTACTTTAGGTGAAGGTTCATAGGACAAATAGTTTCTCATTAAACAGTCAGTACACATATTGTTTTATGACATTGATTAACACCCCCCCGACATGTCAACCCTCTCCCTTCTCGACCTTTTTTTTTTTCTTGGTGAAAATATACATAACCAAAGATACACCATTTCAAAAATTTCTACACGCACGGTTCATTGACATCGATTACGTTCTTCCAGTTCTGCTGCTATTCTCACTTTAGATGAAGATTTACAGAACAAAATAGTTTCTCATTAAAAACAGTTAGTGCACATGTTGCCCTATGACAATGGTTAACAACCCCAGTACATGTCACCACTGTCCTTACTCAACCTTGGGTTCCCTATCACTGAGGGCTGTAAATCTTTAAGGAAGCACACTGCCACATCTTTCTCCTGTGGAGACGCTGGTGGGTTCGAACCACCGACCTTAAGGTTAGCTGCTAAGCACTTAGCCACTGTGCCACCAGGGCACCTTCAGACTGCAAAGGCTGTTATTTTTCCCGACAACACAGGTAGATTGAATCATTGGTTCATTCAACAAATATTTATTGAGCAACTGCTCTGTCTAGGCCTTAGAGATAGATTGGGAACTGTGTTTCAGATTTTGGGCTCTGGAGATGAATCCTAATGTTTTGGGTTTAAACCCTTTCTCCCCACTCCCCACTAGACTCACCCACCACTCGGGGGCCCTGCAGTTTTTGTTAATGGTGTCAAGGATCCATGTTGCTGATGTAGACACGACCCCACGATCTTGGTCTCCTATCGAAGGAATCAGTTACCCAGTGATGGCTGTTTAATGAAGAAATATGAGGAGGTCTCAAGAAGTGGAATCAGATAGAGAGAGCTAAAATGCCCAGCAGCTGAGGCATCTAGATTTCAGGGCCCAAGCTGATTAAAACACTGCTCACGTACTTTAAACCAAACTGCTGGAAAGCAAGTGTTTCTGACCAGTGCCCCATCACTTCCAGGCTTAAATTGTTATTACTGAGCACCTGCATTTCATACCTCAAGTCCTAGGCGGATGGCTGAATGTCAGAGATGTTGCTGAGATGGGCAGGGAGGAGCTGAGCACTCCACCAGACTGACCTCCTCAAGTAGATTGCTGACCCTCAAGTATCATTTTAAAGAGCTGGGTTGAAAAGAATCTTCTCTCACCCATTCAACTGTGGTGTGTGTTTGGGATCGTTGCCTTGTAAATGAGGTACAAGGTGTCACCTTTGTGAGGTACTTCTTTTCCCAATACAACGTGATATTCTGGATCCCTTCCTGAGCCTTAGTGAGTTCAGCAATTCATTATCATGACAACTCACGCCGTAGGCCCAGACATGAATGCACTGCAGGCACGCCAACCACCTGACATTTGGCAACTTTGCCAAGAACTTAACAACAGTGCATGATCATATTTGATATGCTTTCCTTAATTCATTATGGAGACTGTGGTTTGGAGATACATTGAACTTTGAAAATTGATTTGTTTTTTGAAATTATCTCTGGACAGGGGTGAGGGTGTAGGACTGAATCCAGCATTGCCGTATTTGGTCAGGTTTGGACAGGAGGAGGGACCACCATTTCCAATGGGTGTCAAGGCTGGGTCTGGTCTAGCCTTCCCTAGTGTTTGGCAGGGAGCTAAGCCTACTTTCTTCATTTGTATTTTCTGCCTGGCCCTTGAAGCATTTAAGTTTGAGATTCCCCGCTTTTGGGAAATGGATTAGATAGCTAACTAGCCAGCTAGCTGCTGTCAAGTTGACTCTGACTCATGACTGCCTCATGTACAACAGAATGAAACGTTGCCCAGTCCCGCGTCATCCTCACAATCGCCAGCATGTTCGAGTCCATCATTGTGGCTATTGTGCCAATCCATCCCACCGAAGATCTCTCTCAACTCACCGGTCCTCTGCTTCGCCAAACATGATGTCCTCCCCTAGTGATTGATTCCTCCTATTGACGTGTCCAAAGTAAGCATGCTGGACAGTGTTCTGTTGTGATCCATAAGGCTTTCATTGGCTAATTTTGGGAGTAGATAGCCAGGGTTTTTTTCTAGTCTGTGTTAGTCTGGAAGCTCTGCTGAAATCTGTCCATTGTGGGTGACCCTACTGGTATTGGAAATACTGGTTGCGTTGCTTCCAGTATTACGGCAACACAAGAGCCACCACAGTAAGACAGACTGACAGATGGGTGGCGGAGGAAATGGATTAGGAGACAAAAACCTGGGTAACCAAGGCATTTACTAGTGCCTTTAGGAGCCCTCTGGACCCCCATTTCATCACATTCATTCATTCAACAATTGTTTACTGAGCACCTACTTCATGCCAGGGTCTGTGTGTAATAGTAGTTAATACATAGTGATGGTTACTATGTTCCAGAAGCTGCTTCAGTGCATTAACCCATTTACTTCTCAAAACAACCCTACAAGGTGAGTACTATTATTCCCCCCATTTTGTGTGTGGGGACACTGAGGCTCAGAGAGGTGAAGTAACTCGCCTCTGGTTACACAGCTAGGGAATGAATCCATGTTCTTAACCACCACATATCATTGTTTCTCTGGAAAGACTGGTTCCCAAGGAGCTTATGTTAGCTCTCAAGAATCCGTCTGGCTTTAAACTCCTGCTGTCCTCCAAATCTCTCCTCTGCAGATTTAAGAAATGCAATGCCATACAACCGCTTTTTAAACCCAATAAAACTGCAGAGCTCTTCCGCCCATCTCCCTCTAGGAATGCTGTTCTTGTCAGCCCTCTGCTTACAATTTTCACCCTTTTCTGGGCTTAAAGGGTGACTTACTGAGAGATGAACCTCAGTGCTTCATGCATTGTAAATCTCTTTAAAATTTACACTGCAAGCATCTTTTTGTCTCCAAATATGGCAACTTCTCAGGCCTGGGTTTAGCGTTGGTCCCTCTAGTGGAGGCAAGGAAGGCCCCATATAAGGTCATGCTTGTGTGGTTTTCATTTCCTTGAACAAACCTGCCAGCATGGTTTTTATCTCCCTCACAGCAGCGAGTTCTATCAGCCGCGACTCCACTGTGTGGTCGGATGTGGAGGCTTTACCTTTCCACAGTTCTCAGTCTCTCACTGAAGAGAGCAGTTTCTCTCTCTTTTCTTCCTCCTCTCAGGATATTAGGAAAAGCAAGAAGAGGGAAAAAGGGGAATAACCACTGCAAAGTAATCGCGTTAATACCAGTAGAGGAGGAACAATAATTAGGGCCGATGAAATTTGGGATATTAATGAAATGGAGAGTAAGTGGAGGTTAGCCTGAATGGAAGATCAGTGAAGCCACCCCAGCCACGTTAATTAAGCACCGGGAGTCTCCATGGAAACCCAAGTTGGGCACATTTGTGAACTCGTGTTAATTATATGGAAATCTCCACACTGGAAACCAAGTCAGAAAGGGCAGGAGGAAATGTGCTCCACGCCCGAAGGCTTCGCAAATCAAGGCTTCCTAGCTGCTGATGACAAACTTAATTTCAGGTGGTTTCTCTCGTGGTTGCAACCTCTAAGATTTGAAGTCTGAAGACGTTAATTCCTTACTGGTTGGCAAACAGTCCCGAGCCCCCCTGGCCACCCTGACTCCTCTCCTGCAGTCCCTCTGGACCTCCACACATCCAGCCACAAAAGGTGAATGGTTGGGCCAGTGTTCTTGCTAAACCTTTTAATATAACTTAATACCAGCCTCAGCTATTACTAGACAAGAAAAGTGAGGCCCAGTTAACTAGCTTGAGGTTACACAGCTTTATAGTGGCAGAGCCAGGGTTTGAACCCAGTCAGTCTTGCTGCAGAGGCCACATCTTAACTACATCATGCTAAACTCACTCAAGGTCACACTGAAGGTTAAGTCAAGTGTTTACACTCATGCCCAGAAACACTAAGATAAACCAGTACCAGTTGCGACTGAGTCGGCTCTGACCCATGGAGATCCCATATGTGTCAGAGTAGAACTGTGTTCCATAGGGTTTTCAATGGCTGCTTTTTTGGAAGTAGCTCACCAGGACTTTATTCCAAGGCACCTCTGGGTGGACTCAAACATCCAGCCTTTTGGTTAGGAGCTGAGCGTGTTAACCATTTACACCACCCGGGGACTCCTAGATAAAGGTCTCATTTCACAGTATTTAAGAAAGATGTGACCTTCCTGTACCTCAAATGCAGAGTTTGGGGGATCCTGGATGTAGGATGTAGATTACCATGTAGGGAAGGACAGCTACCAAGTGACCAAGAAGGAACCAGGGGAGAAGGAGACTTGACAACTCTCTCTGAAGAGGTGGAGGGCTTTCATGCAGAAGGTGAGGGATAGACTTGCTCACCTCAGAGGGTGGGATTATGAGCCTAAGTGACCTCGAACAAGTCTCTTAACTTCTCAGTGACTCAGTTTCTTCATCTGTAGATTGGGGATAATCATAGTACCCACCCTTTAGGGTTGTTTGGAGGCTAAATGTGTTAATCTTTCTAAAAGTGGTTAGAACAGTGCCTGACACATAAGTGCAAAGGAAGTGTTTCCTATTATTTCTATTATATAGGATATGTCTCCTGGGTGGCTTACCTTGGTTCCTCAGGTACACGGAGTGGGTCTCTGAAGGCTGTATTTGTTCTAAGAGCCCGTCATTGCCCCCACCATCCTTGTTCTGGGTTTCAGTTTTTCTATCCATCAAATTAGGAGAATGGGCACATGGCTTCTAAGAATGTTAAGATTCTCTCTCTCTAACTGCTTGGGTTTCCTCATGGAGCCCTCCAGGGCACAGTTTTCTCGGTCTGTCTGGGAGTGGAGTTTCTCAGGCCCTCTAGTGGGGGAGGGAGTGTCATCCTGTGTCCCACCCTATCACTGCTCTGCTCTTCTCCCCTATGAGGCATAGATGCTGTTGTTGTTGGCGGCCATTGAGTCAACTCTGACTCATGGTGACCTTATGCGTAATGGAACGAAACGTTGCTCAATCTTGTGCCATCTTCATGATCATTAGTATGTTTGAGTTCATCGTTGCGGCCATTGTGTCAGTCCATCTCATTGAGAATTTCCATTGCCTTCTCTGGCCCTCCACTTTACCAAAGATGAAGTCCTTCTCCAACAATTGTTCCTCCCTGGTGACATATCCAAAGTAAGCGAGCCAAAGTCTTGGACAATATTCTGTGATCCATAGGATTTTCATTGGCTAATTTTCAGAAGTAGATCACCAGGCCTGTTATCCTAGTTTTTCTGAGTCTAGAAGCTCTGCTGAAACCTGTCCACCATGGGTGATCCTGCTGGTATTTGAAATACCAGTGGCCTAGTTCCAGACTCATAACACAAGCCACTATAGTATGACAAATTGGTCGACCCCTATGAGGTATAGAGGCAGGATAGAGCAAAAGTTAAGAGCAAGGGCTTCGGTGAAGGGCAGAAAGGGGCCCAGGTCCCACACACATAGACCAAGTTAATTGAACCTCTTTTAGCCACAGTTTCCTTATCTCTAAAAGGGAGATAATATGATCATCTCCCTTCTATAGCTGTTTGAGAATGAAATGAATCCATACTTGTAAAACACCTTAGCACAGTTGCTATACAGTAAGCTGTCAGTGTGCTTTAGCTATTTATTGTTACTGTGAGGCCAGCACTGCAGGTAGGAGGTCTTGGGTCTTTTAAACATTGTAATCCCTGCTCCCCATGCCCTCCACTCATTCCTAAGCAGACTGTAGCCCCTCAATTTGTGAGTTTACTGGAGAGAGAATGTCTCTGATTTCCATCCACTGCTAGGTGCCTGCCTGCATGTCTTCCATCAAAGTGAGCCAGTGCTGGTATTCTAATCACATCTCTTCATTAATAACATATTTCTATGTAAAAAGGAACAAATTACATGCAGACAACACCAAATATGAAAGCTTGCTGCAATGCTTTCATTGTTCAGAGGACATTCTCTGCTCACTGTTTCTGAGAATATAAAGTTAATTGGCAGTTCTGTTTATCTTGCTTTGGTTAACTGATATATCTCTCTGCCCTTTAGTTTGTAAACACATCTGGGTATTTCTCTGATCTTGCTTTCTTCTAGCTCTTGCTTCTGACCACAAAAAAAAAGAAAAAAAAAAGAGTCTACATTTATATAATGTGATGTTGTAAGGTCAGAATTTACAGGATTTGATAACTTTGGCATTGACAAGCTCCTTTATTTTTATTTTTTAAGCAGTGAACTAAATAAAAATGAGGAAAAACAGTAACCTAGAGGGTTTTTTCTTGAACATTTATTCATTCAACAAATATTTTGTTTCAGTGTCCATTACGTGCCTGGGATGTGTTGGTCCTTCTTTAATCTGTCCCTTTCTTTCCGTCTCTCTTGTGATCAGTCTAATCAGGTCCTTCAGCAGATGGCCTCAGGTTATGAGTGAAGTTTTGAGTTTTGGAGCCAGACAGACCTGGGTTCAAATCCTGTGTAGAATCCTGAACTTGTCACTTTGGGCAAGTTATCTCATCTTCCTGAATCTCAAGTTTCTCCTCTGTAAAATGGAGCTAATATACTTCTCACAGTTGTTCTGAGGATTACCTGAAATAATATTTTTAAATATGTCTATCATACCTTCGGAGCTCAGTGATTAAGAGCTCAGCTGCTAACCAAAAGGTTGGCAGTTTTGAATCCATGAGCTGCTCCTTGGAAACCCTATGGGGCAGTTCTCTGTCCTGTGGGGTTGCTGTGAGTCAGAATCAACTCGATGGCAACAGGTTTGGTTTTGGTTTATCACAGTGTCTGCCTCACTGTGTGTAGATATTCAGTGATGCACGAATTTTCTTCTGTCATTGAGTTTTCTATTACACCCCAGCTCCTGCCTCCATCTTTGCCTAGCTCATTTCTAGTCATTCTTGATTCTCATCTCAAATGCTTCTTTAGGGAAGCCTTTCCTGAAGCCCTGGACAGAACTAGATCTTCCTGCTGTTTGTTCTCATGACAACCTGTGCTTGCCTTTCTGCATTGCTCATCATTCTTGAAATCACTTGTTCAACATGAGTCTCCCCCACTAGGCTGCTGCTTATACAAGGACCAGAGCTGTGCTCTGTTCACAGGTGTGAACATCAGTTATAAGGATGCACCAACAAACTACCTACAACATTTCAGATTTTAAAAAGAAAAACTGAACCAACCCAAATGCCCATTAACAGGTGAATGGATAAACTAATATAATCATACAGTGGAACATAATTCAGCAATAAATGAAATAAAATACTTAAAATAACTTTAAAAAGGAAAAAACTATTGATCAGCACAACAATGAGATCGAGTCCCAAAAACATGCTGAGTCGAAGAAGCTAGCCACACACAAAAACCCGTTGCCGTTGAGTTGATTTTGACTCATAGCAACCCTATAGGACAAAGGAGAACTGCCCCATAGGGTTTCCAAGGCTGTAATCTTTTACGGAAGCAGACTGTCACATCTTTCTCCCACAGAGTGGCCAGTGGGTTCGAACCTCCAGCCTTTCAGTTAGCAGCATGAACACTTAACCACTGCATCATCAGGGCTCCTTAGACACACAAAAAAGTATATACTCTATGATTCAATTGAGGAAGTTCTAAATTCTAAAGGAATTCTAAAGCAAGTGAAACTAATTTATAGTGACAGAAAGTAGATGAGTGTTTGCGTGTGGCTGGGAGTGGGAAGAGGGGATTGGCTGCAGAGGGACATGGGGGGACTATTTAGGATGATGGAACTGCTCTGTATCTTACTTGAGTAGTAGTTACATGGTTACGTACATTTGTCAAATCTGATTAAACTGTACACTTAAAATGTGTGCATTTTATTGTATGTAAATTATACCTCACAATGTTGACTAAAAATCAGTGACTAAGAGAGAGAGAACAATTTAAAAAGAAGGGGAGGAGGAGAGAGGAGGGAAGGGAAGGGGAGAAAAGGAAGGAAGGAAAGAAAATATCCTAGCTTGGACTCTGCCCAAATCAAAACCCAATTTCAACTTCTGAGTAGGATGTGGAAGTTAGTGGAAACCAATTGTTCTCACTTGCAATAACAAGAAAAAATACGTAAATTACAAAAAAAAAAAAAAAGGTATTTTCAAAGCCACTGGAGAGCTGTGAAAGTAAAAGATGATGAGCTGAGGTAGAATTCCGGGAAGAGAAAGAGTTCTTCCTAGAAATCATGAAAGCCATTAGACGGTAGAATGACATCTTTATAAAGTGCTCAACAAACACAAAACACCTGCCCATCTACAGGATACAAATATCCTTTAAAAATGACAGCAAGATAGAGGCATTTTCAGACACAGAAAAGCTGAGGGAGTAATTCTAGTACAAAGACCAGACTTCATGGTTTGACTGAGACTGGAGGGACCCCAGAAGACATGGCCCCCAGACTCTCTGTTAGCCCAAAACTAAAACCATTCCCGGGGCCAACTCTTCAGACAAAGATTAGACTGGACTGTGGGACATAAAATGATACTCGTGAAGAGAGTCCTTCTAAGCTCAAGTAGATACATGAGACTAAACGGGCTGAATGAACACGGAAAATCTGGGGTAGAAAGGAGGAGTGTGCTGTCACAGTATAGGGAGAGCAACAAGGGTCACATAACATTGTATGTATAAATTTTTGTCTGAGAGACTGACTTGAATTGTAAACTTTCACTTAAAGCACAACAATTTAAAAAAAAAAACTGAGGGAGTTTGTTATCAGCAGACCCACATTACAAGAAATATTAAAGCAAGCCCCCTGGCTGAAGGAGTTGATCCCAAATTGGACGATGGACCTTTAGAAAAGAATGAACACCATAAAGAGTGTGTTTATGCATAGATACGCTTCTGTTGTTGCGTGCCATCAAATCTATTTGGACCCATAGCGACCCTGTAGGACAGAGTGGGACTGCCCCATAGGGTTTCCTAGGCTGTAATCTTTACGGGAGCAGATTTGTCAGGGTTTTGTCCTGCGGAGCCACTGGTGGGTTTGAACTGCCAATCTTTGGTTAGCAGTTGAGTGCTTAACCATTGTGCCACCAGTGCTCCTTGTAAGGAGATGCAAAGTTGACTATTTAAAGTAAAACTAATAACTGTCTTTGGGGCTTTATAATACAAATCCAGAAAAAAAACCCTACCAACTATAATAAAAAAATCGATAGACTTGACTTGGTTAAATTTGAGAACTTCTGTTCATCAAAGGTACCATTAAAGGAGTGAAAAGATACTGGGTGAATATATATACATACATATGCAAAGGACTCCTGCCCGAAATATGTAAAGAACTCCTATAAATCAGTAATAAAAGATTAAAAAAAAAAAAAAGTCTCACATGGGCACTTCACAAAAGAGGAATCCTAATGACCAATAAACATATGAAAAGATGTTCAACATCATTACTCATCAGGGAAATGCAAACTTGATCGGAGCGCTTAGATTTTCCTCTTGGGAACTAACGCTTTACCATCTCCAGTGCGTACAGTTCATGTGTGGGTGATCCTGGCCTCTGGGCACTAGGGGTGGCATTCTCAAAGTGGATAATCAGGGGTTCTTGATGGCTCTTTTGGGACAGGGAAGCTTCTTTTTTCCTGCTTTTTCCAAGTGTCATGGTTTGAATTATGTCCCCCCAAAAATGTGTGTATCAGTTTGGCTAGGCCATGATTCCTGGTACTGTGTGATTTTCCTGTATGTTGCAAACCTGCCTCTATGATGTTAATGAGGGAGGATGGGTGGCAGTTGTGTTAGTAAGGCAAGACCTGATCTACAAGACTGGATTGTGTCCTGAGGCAATCTCTTGAGATATAAAAGACAGAAGTGAGCAGAGACAGGGGGACCTCATACCATCAAGAAAGCAGTGCCGGGAGCAGAGCCCGTCCTTTGGACCGGGGTCCCTGCGCAGAGTAGCTCTTAGTCCGTGGGAACACCGAAAAAGAAGAAGGCCGACAGAGAGAAAAAGCCTTCCCCTGGAGCTGACGCCCTGAATTTGGACTTTTCGCCTACTTTAACTGTGAGGAAATAAACTTCTCTTTGTTAAAACCATCCACTTGTGGTATTTCTGTTATAGCAGCACTAGATGACTAAGACACTAAGCCGGTATAATTCCAGCCTGGAGCTGCTAATAGCCGTTTTGACACTCAGTGGAGTCCTTGCCTTACAATGAAACCATCACAGATGGAAATAGGGACAATGGATATAGAAAGGCAGATTCCTGATGCCTTTGTCTAAGTTCCTGGATCCAGCGATGCCTAAAGCCATATTCCCAAGTTTTTTGTAATGCGAGCTTCTGGGTCCTTTTTTTTTTTTTTTTTTTGGCTTGTGCAAGTTTGAGGAGGTTTCTGTCACTTGCAACTGAAAGATTTCTGACCAAATACAGCTGTGATAAGCACCGTGTGTGTGTGTGTGTGTGTGTGTGTGTGTGTGT
>NW_004443997.1:6708435-6737152 GCF_000243295.1 Trichechus manatus latirostris
TTGGTCAGAAATACATATATACATATACATATATATATAAATACATATATATATATACTTGAGTATATGTGTTCTTGAGTACATACATATGTATCTTCTTGAGAATAGAACTTACAGGAGCATTTTTGTGGAACCAACACCTAAATGTGCAATGGCTGAATAAAGGATCTGCAGGTATTTAAAACCATGCTCCAAAAATACACAGTTCACTCCTACCTACAGTATTGGAAAGGGCCAGTTTCCCCACACCTGGGAGTGGATCTTAAATGTATGTGACAGTGGGAAAATGAGCAAGAGATTTGAACTAGCATTTCACAAAAGAGTATATCCAAATGGCCAATAAACCTATGCAAAGATGCTCAACCTCACTAGGCATAAGGGAAATGCAAATTAAAACCACAATGTGGTACCACTAAACACCAATCAGAAGAGATGAAATGAAAAAGACCGACAATACCAAGCTTGTTGAGGATGTGGAGCAATGGGGACTGCTGGTGTGAGTGTAAATTGGTACAGCAACTGTGAAAACTGTTTGACAGCATCTTCTAAAGCTGAACATACGTGTATACTATGACCAACAGTTCCACTCATGGGTATACACCTAACAGAAATCTGTACATTTATTCACCAAAAGACATATATAGAAAATGCTCATAGCAGCATTTTTGTAATAAATCCATCCCCTTCTCCCTTCTCAAAAGAAAACCACAACCCAAAAGTTTGTCAACAGGTAAATGGATAAACAGATTGTGGTACATTCCACACAGTAGAATACCACTCAGCAATGAGAATGAACACACGACAGTTACACATGAAAACATAAATGAGTCGCCCAATGTTGTGCAAAAGAAACCAGATCTAAAAGAGTATATATTGTATGGTTCCATTTATATGAAGTTCAGAAAACAGGAAAAACAAATCAGTAGTGATAGAGGTCAGAATGGTTGTTACCTATGGGGAGAAGGAGGGTACTGGCTGGGAGGAAGCCCGAAGGGTTTTCTGGGTTCGGGTAATTCTCTATATCTTAATTTTGGTGAAGAGGTTGCACGGATATGTTCACTGTGTGAAAATTCATCAAACTGTACACTTAAATTTGTGCACTTTTTTCTATGTATGTTATACTTCAATAAAAATTTTTTAAAGGCATTTTAATAACAAAATGATTTTGAAAGACCCTAATGGTGGACAAGGAGTTCAGAACACATAGACAAATGTAAGAAATTACAGAATTGGTCCTGATGCAAGATACTGCAATGATGAGAGGCCGGTTTTTCAGGCCTTTGTTACAAACCCAAAGGGAAGCATCTGATATATTTCTCACTTGCAGTGATGGGAATTTAACTTCTGGGCAGACACCAGAACAGTAAGTGGCATGAAATAGGTGTGCTGCAAATAGTTGTCGAATGAATGTTGTTGTTAGTTGCCCTCAAGTCAATTCTGACTCATGGCAACCCCATGTGTGCAAAATAGAACTGCTCCATAGGGTTGTCGAGGCTGTAACCTTTCCAAAGCAGATCACCAGGCCTTACTTCCAAGGTACCTCTGGGCAGGTTTGAACCTCCAACCTTTCGGTTAGTGGTAAATGGATTAAAAGATCATTAGAGTCAGTCCCTGCCTCAGTGGACCTCACTGCTATTGGAGACACAGACTTATCATTATCAGCAGGTGTGTGATGAAGGCTATGGGGAAGGAGTTGACAAGGGGAAGAGTCAGATAAAGCTTCTTGAAGGGAAGAACTTGTTAATCTGTCTTGTTTTAAGAAGTCCCTGAATATCTGCCTGGACTCAAGTCAAAATTTTTTCAACAAGAATATGTAGAAGATCAGACCACATCTAAGTACTGTACCTACTTCTGGCGAGCCCTGTTGCAGAGACCAGGATATTCTGGTTACCCAAGTTATGAGGATCCTAGGTAGGGACTGTCTGTATCCCCATTTTGCAGATAAAGAAACTGAGGTTTAGAGTCTGATGTGGTTTTCCCAATGTCATCCAGCTGAGATATAGCAAAGCCATAGCTCATACTATATTAGGCCAACTCCAGAGCCAGCAAACGTTACCATCACATTCTGCTTTGGATAGGAAGCTGGTTACGTACCCCTCAAGATTTCTCTAGGACTCCTCAGTTCTAGGTGGTGGGTCCCCAGCTTTAGAGTTTCTTAGTACTAGGGGAATCAGTTGGTCTGGATTATTCTGCCTTCTTAACTCAGAAAAGAAATTCTTTGTCGGGGCTCCCTTGGCCTCAACTCCACCTCTGCTTGAAAACGAGGAATAGCTGAAGGCTTTGTGACCCTGGCTGAATTATCAGCAACTGAGCTAGGTAAATTCCTGCTTTCCCCACAGCTGTGCTCTTCCTGCCTCCAGCCCACTGGGCTTTTGTGGCATTTATGCTTTTTTTTTTTTTTCCTTTCAATTGTATTCATTTGAGGCCAGTAATATGCTTTGTTGAGAACCAGGCTTTGTAAAATGAGGAAGTTAGCTGCAAGAACATTGCATGGTCTACATTAATGAGTTGTAACTTGGTATCAAGTTATTTATGAAAACAAAGCCCCATCTATTTGCCTGAAGCCCTCTGTTCTCTGTGGTGGCTGGGAAGAAAGCCTTCCTTTTCTTTGTGAAAGCAGAAAGACAACCCTTCAGAAAATGGTGATTTATGCTGAAAAGCCCTGACAGACCCTGAACTGAAACAGCATGAATTGTGGCCGTCATTTGCAGTGGGAGACACCCGCCTGCTCTTCTGTCTTTGGTTTAAAATATTACTTGGGCGACTCTGTGATCAATCCTATCTAACACCTGTTTACCTAAAGTATACAATTACAGGACAGACTTTGCTTATGATCTGGAGCAGACAAGAGCCCATTAATGAGACTACTGAGTCCGTGGGATTGGATTGCTTAGCAGTTGGTCCGAAAGGCTGTCTTCCCTGGTGTCCGAGTGGCCTGACTGTCTAGGATACTTTCTTTGCTTCTTTTAAACAGGTGAAATTGTTAGAATAATTAAGAAGCTCAAAGGAAGCATGGAAAGAGCTAACAAATATCGTTGGGCGCCATGATATAAAAAGGAGAGAGGGAGAGAGAACAGGAGAAAGAGAAGAACCTTTCAAAGCACAGCTTCCAAACCTGTATTGAAATACAAACTGCTTTCTGCAGAGTGACAGTTTTGATTTCCTTGAATCGGGGGCTGGCTGCTTAGGGGGTGCCTAGCCTCTGACCTACACCCCCCACGCCTTCATTAAGTCCCCTACAACGGATTACATCAAGGTCCTTCAAGTGCCAAAGTAGCTCTTTTTCTTCACAGGCAGGCAGGGAACAATGGGGCCTGGCTTCCTTTCAAGTCAGTTTTCAGGAGGACTGGGTTCTAATATCAAAAAAGAAGACAAGGGGCCACTTCGTATTGTGAGTAACTGTGACATGGCTGTACTTGATGTGACTTCTGTGGCCAGTGTGACCTCCTCCCCAAGAATGCTCCTATAACTCCTGATGAGCTCAGAAAGGCTTTGGTATCAATGAGAATGTGAGATATGCAAGCACGGTCTGGAACTGGTCTTGGAGAGACTCAAGAGGGCAACCAAGTCTCAATTCCAGCAAATATTAGTAGTTCTAGGCATAGTGCCAAAACCAAACTGTACCTGTTGCCGTCGAGTTGATTCCGATTCATAGCTACCAGAGGGGGAGAAAAATGGGACTTCGCGGCCAGACTGGCCTGGTTTTGAGTCTTGGCTTCTCTACCCACTAAGCAGTGTGATTTTACACATATCAGTGTTTGTTTCTGAGCCTCAGTTTTTGTATCTGTAAAATGAAGGTGGTAACAACTTTCTCACAGAGTTGTCACATAAGACCTCAAGATAATGTCTGTAAATTACCTGGCACATTGTGACCCCTCAGTAAATGGTAGGATGACAGGATAGACTGACAGGTAGGACAGTATAGACTGAGGAGCCAAGATACCATAGGCATCAGACTCCAAATGAAAATGAGTAAGGCTACCTTGGAGGAATCTTCAAGGTGAGATAGATAAGAATGACTTTCACAATTATTACCCACTTTGAGAATATACCAAGAGAGACTGGAATGGGAGAGAGGGATTTGTGAAGCTGTTTTCTTTGGCAACAGCTGTTGTGATGCTTTGACTCCTGCCCCCATAGGAAAGAGGGTGCTTCATCCTTCACCTAAACCAAATGAGACAGAGGCCTCTGTGGGATTGCTCCAGAACTTAAAATTCGACCCCTCGAGGGTGGTACAAATAGTTAATGTACTTGGCTGTTAATTGAAAGGTTGGAGGTTCACATCCACCCAGATGTACCTTGGAAGAAAGGTCTGGTGATCTACTTCTGAAAAATCAGCCATTGAAAACCCTATGGAGCACAGTTCTGCTCTGACACACATGGGATCACCATTAGTTGGAGTTAACTTGACTATAGTTGGGTTTTACTGTTTCTCTTCTAGGTGGGGGCTGGTGTGCTGGGACTGGTGGACTCTCACCCTCTTAGGAAATCCAGAGAACACAGGCAGGCTAGTGAGTGCTTCTGTGGCAGGGCAGAGAGAGGGACTAGCTGCTGCTGGGTCAGGAAGTGGTCCTAGTCTCAATGGCGTGTCAAGGGTGTGTTAAACCTGGAGGCCAGATGTGACACCTGACGCAGGAGTATCAGCCCACATGGCTCCCACCAGAGGTCTGGGAGACCCCCATGTCAGGACTTTGGGGAGGTGGACTGTTGGAAAACCAGAATCTTTGGGGATTGGAGAGCTGATAGAAAATGTCTACATTTGGAGTCAGAGGGCTGCAGCAGAGAACTTCCAAAGAGCCAACAAAAGTACCTACAGGAGAAGGGGCCACGCTTAGCCATCAGCTGAGCCCAGAGAAAAGAGAGCCATCTTACGACAGTACCAGTATGACCTCCCCTGTGCCCCTGAGTCAACACAGTTTGAAAGCTAAGGGGAGTGCGGGGATTCTTGGTGGGAAAAAGGGCATGCCCCCACATCTCCCTCCTTGGGCCTGGAGGAGAGGAAGAACATTCTTCTCCTGAGGGAAGGTTAAAGTTGATACATTGATTAATATATGGTGTGTCAGTGTTATGTGAAACCTGAAGACCAGATGTAACCCCTGAGGCAGGAACATCCATTTAGGATCCTGCCTACTGGAGGGCTGGGAGGCCTCAATGTTAGGAATCTGTTTCGTTTAATGTATTAGTATCTTGAATGGACACTTCTAATTTTTAAATTGTGACTATGTTTTGTGACTTAAAGAGACCATGAAACTGGCCGTCGCCCAAGGTAAGCAGAAAAGGCCCTGGACACACCAAGTTCCCATTGCAGGGGCTGGAGAAGACCTTCCTTCACTGAAGATATTTTAAGAGAGCAGTGAGAAGAGCAAAGTTGGGTTTTGATTAGATAACAGGCTTTTTTCAATGAACAGGTTACATTTGTGATTCTCGACATTACAAAAGGTAGGATGGAGGCTTCTTGAGGTTTTTGATAGTGGGCTGGAGTGGATTGAGAATCCCATGGAATGCTTGTTAGTTGCTGATTTCAGGGACTACTGGGGTGAGCGTGGTGTCCTTGGTGAGTAAAGACAAGTCAGAAGTAAATACCCTATAGGATGCAGTCAGTATTTTCACCTTCTCCAAAAGCCTTCCTTCCTGCTCTTCTTCAGAGAGTGGGGCACATTCCCTGTCACCCCACCCACCCCCAGAAGAAGTCAGGCTTAGCTTGTTAAATAATACAGGATAATGGTTAAGAGTGAGGACTTTGCAATCTGACCAGCAGGTTTGAATGCCAGATGGTTTACTAACTAGCTTAGTTATTTAACCTCTCTTGGCCTCAGTTTCCTTACGTGCAAAATGAGATGAATAGTGATTACCTATTAGCATTGTAGAGGGAATGACATTGGATAATTCTCATAAGGGCTTCTTTAGCATGTCACATAGTAAGTAAGCCAAAACCAAACCAGTTGCCATCGATTCCGGCTCATGATGACCCCATGTGTGCAGAGTAGAACTGTGCCGCTGTAGGGTTTTCAAGGCTGTGGCTTTTCAGAAGCAGATCGCCAGGCCTTCCTTTTGAGGAACCTCTAGGTGGGTTTGAACTGCCAGCCTTTCAGTTTGTAGTCCACTGCTCAACCATTTGTACCACCTAGAAGTACTTCCACATTTGAAGTACTCAACCAGTAATACTGTTTATTTCTGTTATTATCATGACTATATAATGTCTCATTTATTTATGTTTAAAGCATCAACGTCACTTCTAAGCTCGTGGAAGATATAAAAGCATGCCTCATTTTGCTATCTTCAAGAAAAGCCTGGAGAGAATGATGACCCATTAGGAGATAGATTTTTTTCAATACTATACCATTTTTCTGTGATGAAAAACTAACGTTGGCATTATGCAAATGGAACCAGGAGGTGGCTGGGTTATGAACACAGAGCACAAAAAGGTGGAATGATACTAGTCATAAATCAGTGTCAAGAATTGTTGTGGACCCTGCCATTCACAGACATTATGCCATTGCATATTCACAAGATTCAATTAAAGGTGAGAACACAGACAGCATCAGGGAGGTGAAACAATAGCCTCAGGTCACAGGGCAGGCAGAGCAGCAGAAGCAGAACTCAAACTCTGGAATGACCCCAAGACCCAGGTGTTAAGTCAGTCAGCCCTGGCATGAGTTTATATGGCCAAAGGAAACTGAAGAATTGTGCTTTTTTTGAGACAATGTAAAGTCCAAGCCCTGGAGCTGAGGAAAAAGTGGAGGGGGTGGGGGTGGTGAAGGTTATTTGTTGGTTTGGGGTAGGGAGAATGTGTGGAGGCTGGTTGGGGTTGAAGGATAGTCAAGCTGCCTGCTCTAATTCCCACAGATCCTGTAGAATGTTCCCCCATTCCCACTATTTTTCCATCCCTTGCTGGTGTGGTTCTACTCCATCACATGAGATGCTATGAGTCGAAAACTGACTCGACTGCACCTAACAACAACAACAATGGAATCACTGAGTGGCACAAACGGTTAAGTACTGCACTACTGTCTGAAAGATTGGCGGTTCAAACCCACCCAGAGGCACCTCAAAAGAAAGGCCTGGTAATCTGCTTCTGAAAGGTCACAGCCTTGAAAACCCAGTTCTGCTCGGCAACACGTGAGGTCTCTGTGAGTCAGAATCGACTCAAAAGCACAGGTTTGTTTTTGTTTTTTTGGTTTGGTTTGGTTTCATGAAGATTCAGGATTCAAGTTCTCTTAAATTTCTTGGTCCTTGTCAACAAGCATTGCTTCCTGAGTTTGGAGAAGCCTCTTTTAAGGAGTCTAAAAATATCATAGAAGCATTTTGAGTAGTACAGGATGGGATCAGCTAATAAGCAATAGCAACATTGGTGACAGTCATGCGCTAATTGCCCTTTGGGCACTTTCTTCAAGGGCGTCTTGGAAATGAAACATTTTAGTCACGTTACCCTTTTGGCTGCCTTTTCCTAAATGCATAAAAAATGATCAGCATGAGAGTCATCATCTCTGAAAATGTCAGTATTTAAGTATTTTAATTCTTGATATTTGAGAACCATTGGCTTCAGTCCCTAAGTGGAAATTTTAAGAGCTAACATTTAATGAGCAATTACTACGTCCCTGATGCTTTTCTTGGTGTTATCTCATTGATCCTCACAACAAGCCTATGCAGAAGGAACTGTCATTATTTCTATATGAGAGATGAGGAAACTGACGCACAGAGTAATTCACCGAAGGTCACATAGCAACTGTTAGGATGAACTGGATGAAATTTCATAGTGAGTGGCAGGTGACTTGAGAGCACATATTCTTACCCATTATGCTATACTGCTTTCTGGTAACTCATTTATATTATTGACCAGCTGATTAAAACGGATAGAACTCTGCTTATTATGTATTTATTTACTGAGTGCACATCTCCCCACCAGAACATAAGCTACCTGTTGGAGAGATTTTTTTTATTTACTGTAGGAATGTTCCCATCACAGTGGCTAGCCCACAGCGGGCAGCCAATAGGCATGTGTTAGATAAATCACTATACTACAGACAAATTAGTCTTGGAAGAAATACAACAAGAATGCTCCTTAGAATCGATGATGGTGAGACTTTGGTTCAGTTACTTTGGACACATCATCAGGAAAGGCCGATCACTAGAAAAGGACATCATGTTTGGTAAAGTAGAGGGTCAGCAAAAACAAGGGGAACCCTCCATGAGATGGAGTGACCCAGTAACCACTACAGTGGACGCAAATATAGCAAGAATTATGCAGATAGTGGAGGACCCAGGTGTCCTTTTGTTCTGTTACGCATACAGCTGCCCTGAGTCGGAGCTGACTCTACGGCAGCTAACAGCAACAACTCAGTGCCAGGTACCATGTTGGGCTCTTGGGATAGAATCACCCACAAAGCACGGTCCCTGCCCTTAAGGGTTTCCTAGCCTGTGGTGGAATCAGACAAACAAGCAGGCAATTATGATGCAAGATATTTTTTGTAGAAAATAAAAAAATTCAGCAAGTCAAAGCTTGGGTTCAGAGTGGAGTCACTTAACTTGATATTTACCCAAATTATTCAACCCAGTTAAGCTGTTTCTGATTATTAGCATCTCAGCTGCACAGAGCCAGAGCCGCATCCCTCATCAGCTGGGCCTGTCTTTCTCACCACGGTGTTATCTAGTAGGTCTTGGCAGTGTATTGACCCAGAAGCAAAATATGCCTTCCTTAGAAATGTGCCTCTAATTAGAAATCGTTTATAAATCTTCAATGAAATGAGCATTATTTACAAAGATGAGTCTAAGCCACATACAGATTTTTTTTTTTCCCCATCCTTTGCTGCCTTTCTCTTCCAGAAAAACCCACTTGCATATTTTAGCAAGAGCTCCAGAAAATGCAAATATCCTTGTCTGTGGTCACGGGCAGTCACATTCTTGTTTGCATTGCCTATAGCTAAAATTGGTACTTTCCTTCTTCTGCCAGAGACTTTTAAATATACTCTTTAAACAAATGCATCAGCAGATGCCCTTTTTAGAGGGATTCTTGTCTACTGCCCCTTCTTACTGTAGACAACCAGGGCGACCTTAAGAACACAGGGTCTCTGTAGTTAGTCAGGCCTGGGTTCATATCCTAGTTCCATCACCTGCTTATCTGGTGTCTCTGGGCAAGTTGCAAAACCTCTCCAAGCCTCAGTTTCCAGTGGGGGTAATAATAGCACCTGCCATACAGAATTGGGGAGTTAATTTGAATAATATATGCAAAGTACCGGCTACATAATAGATGCTAAGTGGGCATCATTATTTTGCTCGCTAGAGTCACATGACAAGGAGAACACCCAAGAATCACTAATTTAGATTACTTGGTTCTTCAGGTGAAGAAATCAGAGTGGTTAAGTGAGTTCTCCAAAGTCACACATCCAGGTAGTGAGAAAACTGAGGTTAGAACAGGCCTCCTAACTGCAGGCGAGGGCCATGCCTGTCCCTCCACTGTTCAGAGCTCTTGAAACATCTTGCCATGAATGCGAGCCAGGATTAGGCTTTTTCAGGGGGAGCTGTCTTGAGAGACATCTCTGACCGATTAGTTCTCTTCTTATGTGCCACCTGGACTGCAGTCTCCTGGGACCTTCTGTCCCAACCAGGATTGGTTAGACTTTAATAATAACTGGTTGCTGCCTATGAGGCAAGGGAGCCCCAGGTAGGTCTACCTACTCATCTAAGTCTTACATGAACACCTACTCTGTGGCAGACCCTACTGGGCACCGGGGTTATAGCAACAAACAAGGCAGATATGTTTCTTGCCCTCAAGGAGCTTATAGTTTACAAGGGAAGATACCTCTGAATAGGTAATGATATGTAGGGAGTGTTATGAAGGGGAGTTTCATAGTGTAAAGGAATCATGTCACCTAGATTGGGAGGGGGTGTCAGGGAAGGCTTCCCTAAGGAAATGACATTTAAGCTGATGCTGAAAAAAGTAGGAGTAATCTGTATGTGTGTGTGTGTGTGAGAGAGAGAGAGAGAGAGAGTGTGTGTGTGTGTGTGTGTGAGAGAGAGAGACTGTGTGTATGTGTTCTAGAAGGATATGCAAAAACCACTTTGGCTCCCGAGTAGGTAACAAGTGATGAGAGAGTAAGTTGGAGAAGCTGGTTGGCAGGGGCCAGATCATGCAGGGTCTTTTAAAACTCGCTGAAGATACTTTTACTTTTGAGGGCGATGGAGGGCTGTGAATTGTTTTAACCAGGGGAATGACAATATCATACTTGCATTTAAAAAGAATGGATTGGAAGAAGGCCAGATTGAAGGCACAGAGTGTACTTAAGGGGGATGGAATAGTATAGGCTAGAGATGATGGTGCCCTGGACCAGGTAGTAACCTTGGGGAAGGAGGAGCAATTGGGTACAAGATGGCATCATTTAATCGGATGGAGAAGGTTTCACCATCAAATAAGCATTCAGTGCGGGGTTGTGGGGGTGCTAAATCCAGGACTTCAGTAGTCCTCTGCCACATTGTTTCTCAACCAGGTACCATTTTGCCCATCAGGAGACATTTTGACAATACTTAGAAACATTTTTTGTTGTCACAACTGGGGGGAGGGGGAGAATATTGCTGGCATCTACTGGGTAGAGACCAGGAATGCTGCTCAACATCCTACAATGCACAGATATTCCCCACAACAGAATTATTTGACCTAAAATGTCTATAGTGCTGAGATTGAAAACTTTGCTCTTGTGAAACCTTCTCAGTTATTTAAATCTTTAGTGGAAATTCATGGAGCATAGTGCTTCCCAAGTTGACAGCCATCTGGGAGAGAAACTCGGGTAACTTTGTGTATGAAGGGAGAGTACGAAAAGATTGACCTGCTGGAGTCCTGTGCGGGGGCATTTTATCAGACAGGGTATTAAAAAAGAACTTAATCCTTGGGGGAGAATGGTAATACCCTCCCACCCCCACACACATATTGGATAATAACTTCTAGGTTTGGCTTAGGGTCTTACATCATCCCAAGTCTACAATCTACCTGAGTTTCAAGATTTAGATCAGGTGATGACTCTACATTTCTTCCCATAACAGAAATTGTTTCCATGTCTAAGTTCCTATATATTGCTCATCTTTCTCTTTGGTATTTCTTATTCGCCACCTTGATTCATTGGTGTTTATAAGTTTGTTAACCAATAGAACTGTGGGTTCCTTGAGGGAAGACCCCCAGGTCTAATTCATCTTGTTGTTGTTAGCTGCCCTCAAGTAGGCCCAACTCATAGCGACCCCATGCACAATGGAATGAAACGCTATCCAGTCCTGCACCATTCCCTTGATTGGTTGTGGATCGAACCCTTGTCACAGGGTTTTCATTGACTGATTTTTGAAAGTAGATCGCCAGGCCTTTCTTCCTAGTCTTTCTTAGCTTGGAAGCTCCACAGAAATCTGTTCAGCATCATAGCAACAAGCAAGCCTCCACTAATAGGTGGGTGGTGGCTGCGCATGAGGTGCATTGGCTGGGAATCCAACCCAGGTCTCCCATGTGGAAAGCGAGAATTCTACCACTGAACCACCACTATTCCCTCCCCGCTGATTCATCTTAGTGCCCCCTTAACATCTGTCATATCATAGGTGTTCAATGTATGCCTTGGAAGATGTCCTTGACTTTTTACAGTGCTGCAGTGGGGCATGTTCTCTGTTCCCTTGAAACCTCTGACAATACTGGACCCATCCCAGAATTCATCCCAGCCCCATAATCTCCCCACTTTGTGAAACCCAGAAACCCTGAGGCATCCCCAGGCTTGCAAGCAGATCGCTGGCTAATTTTTGGGTTATTAAATAAACCACTGATTGCATCAATTCCATTTAGGCAGAAATACATTACATCAGAACTGAGACGCATAAGACATTTTCTCAGCAGGGTCTGAAACAGGAATTCAGAAGGGAAAATGCCACCACCTTATGATAGAGGGTATCCCATTACCAGTGATTATGATTTTGAATTTAGCTGTCAGAAAGATCACCGAGAGAAAATGTGCTGGTGTATTCAGTCCAATAAGGGTTTGATTGGCTTCTGTTGGATTTTGTGTAAGAGCTACTTGCCACTGAGCCCCATATGGATTCTTGTGGCTTTTGAATTTAATAGCTGAATGGCTGAGTCTTTGGAGGCTGTGGGAATGTTGAAAAGGGGTCAAGAATAGGTCTTTCTCCACAGTTGTGCAGGGGCTGGTCAAACCGGAGTTTCCTGGAGCCTCACCAAATGGTGAAAGCAGATGGGGGTCACAGAAATAAGGATGGCCCACATTCCACTGGCCCAGGTTCCTCTTCATGTTCTTCCCAATATGCTTTTTTTCCCCTGGAGTTTCCAGAAGAGCATCCCATGTGTTCGTCTTTATACACATCTGTATCCCCAACACCTCAAACAATGCTTGGCACATACTTGAAACGCAGTAAATATTAGTTGAATGAATGAATGAATGGTCCTGCTGTGGAGGGGAGGGGCTGGGCTTTCCTCCTGGCCCTCACAGCCTTCTGCTGGGCACTGCTGCTGTTTCATAGGATACCATTGTGAACAAGAGGGTGTCCTTGAGATTCCCAAGTCATTGTAGTGAAGGAACAGGGAGGCTTCCTTTTTTGGTTACTTGGTCAGTGTGTCTCTTGGGACCACCAGTGTCTTACTGAGTTTTTGTGAAGTCATTTGTGCCAGTCATTTCTGGGTGGTCAGTCCAATGCCCATCTCCAGTACCAGCTCTCCTTAGCCCCTGATTTCCACACTAGTGTTTGATACACGCTTTCCCAGCCATCCTTGAAGTTAGAAGAGGCAGGTGACACAGTTCTGGCAAGGGATGCATTAGAGGAACTGTGCTGGGAAGGTTCCTGGGAAGCCTTTGCTTTCCTCACCTAACCAAACCTGTTGTCAAGTCAATTCTGACTCATGGCAACCCTATGTGTTACAGAGGAGAACTGCTTCATAGGGTTTACTTAGCTGTAATCTTAATGGCAGCAGATAGCCAGGCTTTTCCTCTGTGGTACCTATAAAACCAAACCAAACCTGAAACCTGTTGCTGTCGAGTTGATTCTGGCTCATAGTGACCCTATAGGACAGAGTAGAACTGCCCCATAGAGTTTCCAAGGAGTGCCTGGTGAATTAGAACTGGCGACCTTTTAGTTAGCAGACATAGCTCTTAACTACTATGCCACCAGGGTATCCCCCATAAAGATTAGAGCCTAGAAAAACCTTATGGGGAAGTTCTACTCTGTCACATGGGCGTGCTATCAGTCAAAGCTGACTCAATGGCACCTGACAACAACTCTTCAAAAGTCTGTGCATTTCATTACTACAATCTACTGCCTCCTAAATTAGCTCAATATTGGGATTATTTTGTTTGCAACCAAATCATGCACTGGCCAATCCATAATCTGAAATAGGCCCACACTTTTTCCTCACCAGTAGATGGGATTGATATAGTCAATGAAGTTCCTTTAATCCTGTGACTGTGTGCTAAGGAGAAATTGGTTAGCAGCCGAGCTCTTAACCAGTGCACCACCAGGGCTCCGTGGTACCTATAAACCCCTTGCCGTCAAGTTGATTCCGACCCATAGTGACCCTATAGGACAGAGCAGAATTGCCGTATAGAGTTTCCAAGGAGCGCCTGATGGATTCAAACTGCAGACCTTTCTAGTGAGCATCCAAATTCTTAACCACTAAGCCAGCAGGGTTTCCACGTACCTATAGGTGAGTTCAAACCACCAAACTTAAGTCAAGTGACAACAATTTGAGCTGCCTAGGGACCTTTGCTTTACTCATAAAAGGGATTAATATAGCCATTATTTCCCCTTCTTGCCTATTTCTGCTGGAATATAGAAGTGATGCCTGGAGCTGGGACAGCCATTTGTGACCATGAGGGAAAAAGCCATGCCATCCCTGACATTAGTGAGCTCTTGGAACCAGTACCAGCATCCACCACTTCCGTACTTCTTAGATGAGAAAAATAAATTTATATTTGTTTGTGTCACTGCTTTTCAGTTTTTCTCTTACTTAGACTGTTCCAAATTGGCACACAGTTTTCCTTTTGTTTTTTTATCACTACCTTCTGGTTCTCCATGGGGATCAAATATGATTAATGGGACTGGGTTGAGAGTCAAATCCAAGGGACCTCAAACCATGCTCAGCCCTCCCCTCACTTGCCACCACCCCAACCCCCCAACACCACATTTCCTACAGCTGAGGTTTTTAACTGGGTCAAACATTTCTGCCATCAGGATGAACTCTCTCCAGCAAGGAGCCACATCCCTTATGCAGATACACTCTCAAGCCAGTTCTAAAAGTAGCCCCAGACCTGCCTGAGCCCGTACTACCCTTAACCCGGGACCTGGCCTCACTAATGATGGACCACACTCTATGACTTAGCTTCCCTTATACCTCATTTCCGGGCTGAACACTTCTCCAAAATGGTGGTGGCAGCACTCATGTCCTGTCGGAGAAGGGCGAGGGGCACAAGTAAATAATAATAACCACCTTCACCACTTACTGGGAGTTAACTGTACCAGGTATTGTGCTCAGTATTTCCCATGTGTTATTTTACTTAATCTTTCCAAAACACCTGTGCCAGACTCTATTCGTATTCAGATCCCTGAGTGGTGCAAATATTTTGTGTTCATCTACCAACCTAGACGTTGGTGGTTTGAACCCACCCAGCAGTGCTGCGGAAGAAAGGCCTGGTGATCTGGTTCCATAGATTACAACCAAAAGTCCAAATCGACTCGACAGCAATAAGTATTATTATTCAAACCATTTTATAGAACCCCACACTAGAGATTTGTGAGGGGATTTGACCCCATCTTTGTCTGACTTGAAGAACGGAGCTCCTAATTGGTCACTAAGGTTAGATCACATTATCAAGCCTCTTTGATGTGCTGCTGCTGTGCTCTCTCCTGCTCCACCCATGCAGAGCAGTTGTCTGTTTGCAGGTGGGACAAAGAGCTTGCTCCTTTTTGTCTAGCATAAAGAAAGTGCCTATCACAAATGGTTAAGCGCTCACCTGCTAAAGGTCAGAGAGCCTTGAAAACCCTATGGAGCCCAGTTCTACTCTGCACACATGAGGTTGCATGAGTCTTCCCCACCCCCCGCTCTTCTCTTGTCAGGAGGTAGTGAACATGCGTCTTCCCCGCATCCTGATTTATTATGGAGGGGAGCTGACGTCACATGGGCTGCAGTTAGACACAGCAAGACTCGCCAAGGCAAGCATTACCAGTCCAAAGCATTGGGACATAAAACAAAAAAACAACCAAAAACCTTGAAATTCTGCAGCTGTCTACCACAGTAACAATGGAGCCAGAAGAACCCCTTGGAGACGGGAAAAGATCGCTTGCTATTTTCCTGCCCTGAGTCATGGGTAATATAAAGACGAAGGTGTAGCCAGCTGGGATTCTTTAGAATTGAATCTCAGATGGCTGTTAGGTCTTTTTTATTTTCTCAGGGTCATCAGTGATTCAGTGTGTGGGGCATGGTCTCAGTGATTAGAGTCCACAGAAATCACCCAGCAGCTCTGAGCTCACTTCCAACAAAGACCGATGACTCGCCACAGCCTGGCGCTTAACTCTTCAGGTCCAGTTTCACCCATCTGGACAAGGAGAATAATCATTTCATGTTTGCAGTGGGAACTTACTGTGCTGGGAGGCAAGGTTTCTCTTTCTAAATGATGTTGGGTCTCCTTTCCTGAATCCAGACAGCCCTGCCAGGGGTATGGTGGGCTGAGCTTCTGGGTCCCTCTCTGGGCTTATCCATCCTCAACTACGCAAAAGCTCAGACCATGTTCTTCTCACACCTGGGGTTCTTCCTAGTTTACCCTCTTCTCCTCAGTATCTGTTGGCAGGTTCTCCTTGTAGCAGAGAACAAGACCTTGGGGGTTCTTCAAGGCTCAGTCTCCCCAGGTGGTGGTGTTCCTGTTAGCTGATATGGAATCCCCGTCAGCTCAATGCCTGTTGGCAGGTTCTCCCTGTAGCACAGAACAAGACCTTGGGGGTTCTTCAAGGCTCGGTCTCCCCAGGTGGTGGTGTTCCTGTTACCTGATATGGAATCCCTGTCAGCTCAATGCCTGTTGGCAGGTTCTCTTTGTAGCAGAGAACAGGACTGTGGGGTTCTTCAAGGCTCAGTCTACCCAGGTGCTGTTGTTAGCTGATACAGAATCCGCTTCCGACTCACGGCAACTCCAGGCACAGCGGAACTAAATGCTGCCCAGTCCTGCACCATCCCTATAATTGGTTGCAGATCAGATGGTTGTGATCCACAGGGTTCTCACTGGCTGATTTTCAGAAGTAGATGATCAGCCCTTTCTTCTAGTCCCTCTTAGTCTGGAAGATCCACTGAAACGTGTTCAGCATCATAGCAACATGCAAGCCCCCACTGACAGACAGGTGGTGGCTGTGTATGAGATACACTGGCCAGGAATTGAATCCAGGTCTCCTGCATGGAAGGCGAGACTTCTACTACTGAAGCACCACTGTCCCCACCCAGGTGCAAAAGGGGTTAATAACAACACCTCTATTATAAAGTTGTTAAAAAGATTAAACAGCAATAACATAATAATGGCTGACATTTAATAGTATTTACTCTATGCCAGGCTTTGGCATATTAACTCAGCTAATCCCCACAATATCTATTCTAAGATGTTATTTTCTTTCCACATTTTAACACCTCTGAAATTGAAATACACCTTATAATTGCTAGCAGACTATGGCTTATTTGCGAGAGTTTTTCTTTCTTACTCGCACACACACACACAAAAATTATGATGCATCTTACAATTAAAGGCTTCTTGGATTAGATAAAATTGGATGTGCCCATTTTACAGAGGGACAAACGGAGGCACAGAGGCACTGATTTGCCCAAGATCACATAACCTAGTAAGTGGCAAAATTGGGGTTTGAATCCACATAGTTAGCTCAAGAATCTGCTCTTTTAATCGCTATGTATGATATGAGCAAAGCTCCCAGCATGGTCCCTGGAAATTTTAGGATCTGTCCAAATTAGGGATGCTTCATTTCTCTCTGCACATTTAATCATAACAAGGTGGAAACTTCAGGGCATCAGAAGATAGGCTTTTAAAGTTTAAAAGATTCTAAACCTTTCTACTTTTTACCAAAAGCAATTTCTATGTTTCCATTCTGGAACATGGAAGGGGGTGTTCTACGCGCCCTTATTTTTAGCCTTTTCCAAGGCAGAGATTGTGGGTCGATGATACATATGACCACCTCCCCCTTCCACCATGGGTAATCCCATTAGGCTTCTCTTTTGCTTCCTTGGGAAACAAAGAGAAAAGGGGCTCGCTAAACAGATTAAGGAGCCCAACATAAGGGCAAGCTAGAAGAATTCCTAAATAAAAGACCTTCGAGCAGAGGATTTGCATGTATTATTCATTCTCCCTCAGTTGAAAAAAAGTACATGAAGATATAATACAAGGCAGAGTGCCATTGTAACACTGGTTATGATATAGCAACCTCCATCCCATGAAAAGGAAAAACAGCTAGCTGCAGAGGGCTTCGGGACCCTTTTGGGGTTTTTCCACGGGTTACCCATTACAGTAGCACACAGCCAGTTAAAACCAGTTGCCACCAAGTCAATTCCAACTCTTGGCAACCCCATGTATGTCAGAACTGTGCTCTGTAGGGTTTTCAAGTGCTGATATTTCAGATGTAGATTGCCAGGCCTTTCTTCTGAGGTGCCTGGGGTAGACTCAAACCTCTAACCTTTTAGTTAGCAATCAAGGGCATTAACCATTTGTACCATCCAGAGACTCCACACTAGCACACAGCAGACTCTTAATCAGTAGTGTCACCATGCAGCCCAGTGTGGCCATACCTTCCTCCTCTGAGATGCTGGACCACTCCTTGTTGGACCGTTCCCAGCTGCCTAGTATTTTGTTATTCTCTTTTGTGCGTGTGTCATCCACCAACAAACTGAAGCCAGTGATTCTGCCTTACACCTTCTTTTTGTATCTCCCATGGCACTGAACATGATAAACCCTTATCACTGCTTGATTGGCATGGTGAAGTGGAGAGGGCTTGAGTTCTGTAGCCAGGCAGATCCAAGTTCAAATCCCCACTCTGCTCCTTGCTGGCTAGGTGTCCTTGGGTAAAGGACCTGTCCTCACTCAGCTTCCCTGTACTGTCTCATGGGAGGTTATAGTTCATATTTTGTAGGACTGTAGTAGGTTCTGAAATATCACATGTAAAGACTTCAGCTCAGAACCTGGCATATGGTGAATACTCAATACGTGTCAACCAGGGGCAGATTATCCAATAGGCAAGGTAAGCACAATACTTACCTTGCTTATCACATCATCTGTAGTGAACAGTTTCACATTTTTTCACCACATCAAAGATTCTGCTTCTAGGTATGGCTGGCATCTGTCTCTCTCCCAACCCTACAGTACCTTCCTTCAGAATCAAGGCCTCTTTTTAAATTTACAGTCCCTGACTGTGATGGATGACTCAGTAAGCAAGGTAAGCATGGGCTTAGTTGTGCTTACCAGATCGTCTGTAGTGAAGAATTTCACATGGGTTTCATCAGGTGTGCTGAAACTCATGTGAAATTGTTCACTATAGATGTTCTGGTAAGCAAGGTAAGCACCGTGCTTCTTTGCTTACTGGATAATCCACCCCTGGTGTCAACTGTCATCATTATTATTACCATGACTGCAATTATTAGTTTGATTTGCACCAGAAGTTGATTCTAATCTCTACATATTTTCTGTGGCTTGTCACTTTCTAGTTAGCCTGATTTAGCTTAATCAGTGATTTACTGTAGCTCTATTAAGTCGAAATGCTTTAAGGCATGATCCTTTGACTGTTTTGTCAGGGACACCCTGGGGTCTTCATCAATATTTCCTAGAAACTGGGGTGGGGCAGTAGGATTTCTAGCAGGCATTTGTGCCAGAGGCCTTAGGTTTATCCAACAGTTCCCAAGAAGCTTGCTTCTCATACTCTGACCTTTCTCCCTGATTTCTAAGATGGAGATGATCATTCCAACCTCTGTATCTTCCTCCACGCTTCATCCTTCTGTTAAAGAAGGAAAAACTTTATGGATACATGCGACTGAGTTAGCTGTCTCTTCTCTGTGCTCCCACAAAGCTTGTGATACTTCCGAGCACATGGTGAATCACTTTACAGTATAATTATCTGTCTCTTTTCTCTTTCACTCCTCATCCCCCCACGCTAGAATGTGAGCTTTTTCTCTCTTTTTTTAAATTGTTGTAAAAATATATGTAACAAAATATTTGCCAGTTTAACATTTTTCATGTGTACAATTTAGTGACATCAATTACATTAATCATGTTGGGTAACCGTCACGAATATCAGTTGCCAAGTTTCCCATCACCATAAACAGAAATTCACTGCTTCCTAAACAATGGCTCCCCATTTCCCCCTCCCTCCCACCCCTAGCAACCACTAATCAACTTTGGTCTCTATACATTTGCCTGTCTAGATATTTCTTACGAGTGAGATCATGCAATGTTTGTCCTTTTGTGACTGGCTTACTTCACTCAGCATAATGTTCTTGATGTTCAAACATGTTGTAGCATGTATCAGGACTTTGTTTCTCTCTTGGGTTGAGTAATATTTCATAGTACATATATATCACATTTTGTTTATCCAGTCATCTTTTTATGGACATTTAGGTTGTTTCCATCTTTTGGCAATTGTGCTGCATTGAACATTGGTGTACAGGTGTCTGTTTGCATCACTGCTTTCAAGTCTCTTGGGTAGATGCCTAGGAGTGGAAATTACTGGGTCATATGGTATTTTATGTATAACTTTTTGAAGAACCACCAAACTATTATCCACAACAGCTGTAGATTGTGAGCTTTATGAAGGTAAGTCTTTCATTTTTTACAAATACAGGTGTGTAGCATGCAATAGAGGTTCGACAGGTATTTGCTAAATTAATGAAATAAAATAACTAAAATCTAGGGAGTTTTACAATATGTCAGGCACTATTCTAGGAACCTCTGGCATAAATTAACTCATTTGATGCTCATGGCAAATCCATGAGGAGATACTGTGATATCCCCATTTTGCAGATGGCAACTTTGAGGCAGAAAAGTTACGCAGCTTGCCCAAGATCACAAGGCTTGTAAGAGGCAAATCCAGTGTTCAAACCTAGGCTGTTTGAGTCCACTGCCCATGCTCTCACATTAATCTGTGCTTCTGAAAAGTCAACCTTACTCCTCATTCTGTTTGCTCATCTCTGCTCTGTAGGAAGTTCAGTCCCTGAGGGGCCTGCTACACTTCTGTGTAGCATGTTAAGATGAAAGGAGATGCGTAAAGATCACATCTTGCAAAGTGATCTCACATAATGGGCCAAGCAGTGAGGGGCACATAAAGATGTGTTAATTGTCAGAAAAGACAGGCAGGAGGAGGTGATCCAAAATGACAGCATAGTCAGATGCTTCACAGCATCCCTCTTACAACAAAGCCCTGCGAAAACAAATGAATCAGATCTAGATGACAACTTTGGAACCTTAAGCATCAAAGGAAAGGCTGAAGAATCAAACCAAGTGCCAAGTGGAAGGAGAGACTATACAAAACTGTGGACACAGGGAATTATGGATCACTGGTGCCCTGCCAGCCTAACCTGCACAGTGTGACCGTATTTAGACAAAGCAAGCAGTGTTCCCAGCTGATGCCCTTATCACTTGGTGCAGCCAACAGGAGTGACTCTGCACCAATGTCCAGAGCCAGGCAGGAGTGCTCCCTACCCTGCAAAAGTTAAGTGCACTTGCCTCATCCACCAAATCCCCCCAACCCCCTATGCCAGAGACCTGCAGACCTGTCGTGCCCCTCCTACCCCGCTCATCCATCCCCCCAGCATTTGCTTCATCGTGGTCTGGTGGTACCCACCACCACCCTGCCCCCTGAGCCGGAGGCCCGTGGACCGTCAGCGCCTGCCCCTTCACTCATCCGGTTGTACCAGGGACCTGCAGACCGGTGGCACTCGCCTCTCCACCCGGCCACGGGCACGGGGAGTCCATCCATGGAATGGCGGTGCCCGCTTTTCTGCCTAGCCATCCACACCGGGGCCTGTGGACTTAGAGTGTCCCTGCTTCTGCCCACCCAACCATGCAAGGGGTCTGCGATCCAGTGGTGCCCACTTCTCCACCCAGCCAGCTGTGCCTTCAGCCTGTGGGCGAGTGGTACCTTCTCTTTTACCCACCCACTCACACTGGAGCCTGAGGTTCAATGATGATCCCTTTTCTACCTACCCACTCACACCGGGGGCCAGTGGACTGGCAGCACCTGCTCCTAAGCCCAACCACCTGAGCTGGTGCCTGCAGACTGGTGGTGTCTGCTTCTCTGTCTAGGTGCTGGCACCGGGGGCCTGGGGACCAATGGTACCTCCTCGTCTGCCCAGCTAACTGCACCAGGGACCCAAAGATTGGCAGCACCTGCTCCTATGCCCAGGCACCTACAGCGGGGGCCCACGGATTGGTGATGCCTGCTGCTCTGCCCAGTCACTGACACCAGGAGCCCATGAACTGGAGACACCCACTCCAATGCCCAGCCATCTGCACTGGGGGCTTGCAGACCAGCAGTGCCTCCTACTTCCTCTAGCTACCTGTTACAAGGGACCCAAGGACTGGCAGCACATCCTGCTCTGCACTGTACTCTAGGGGAGTGGGGTATGCCCTCCTAGTGGGCATCCATGGACTAGCGGCATCCCACTTGTCTCACCCCCTGTATAATCCCTCTGCAACCAGAGGCTTGTGCCTGTTCTCACCACCCCCACAGAGCCCTGCCCACCCAGGACCATCAGTGAATTTCCATACCACCCACCCGGTGAACAACGACCCGGGCACCCTGGCCCTGAACAACCAGCAACCAATGGTGCACACGCACAACAACCAGCCCAGAAACCAGTGAGAACACTCACTGCATGCACGCCCAGGTAACGGGCCAGACAGACACAAATAACCTCATCAGCAATGCCAGCTACAGCCTCAGCCATCCCCTAAGACCAGTGAACAGAGACCTGCACTCACACACCCAGCTGCTGCCCCACTCACCTTGGAATAGGTGGTGAGGGCTCCAATGTGGTCTGACTACTGTCTAGAGTAGCAGGCATGCCCTGTCTACTTGGATATATCAAAACAAAAAATCAGGACGCAGGAAAACAAATACAATAACTAAATAAATGTAATAACACCTTAATGCCTTGGGAGATAACAAACAATATTAAAAAAAATTATATACATATTAAAAAATACATAAAGAAGCAGGACAAGATGGCTGCAGTAAGTAAGTGACCAAAATAAAGAATGAGAAAACCTTCTGGAGGAAGAAATGATAATGGAACTACCTGATAAAGAATTCAAAAGACTAATATATAGGGTTCTCCAGGAGATCAAGAAAGAGATCGAGGAAAACACAGACAAAATCAAGTAAAACACAGACAGAGCAATAGAAGAATTCAGGAAAACAGTACAAGAACAAAATGAAAAAATAAACAATTAAAAACCATACAAAAACAACAATTAGAAATCCAAAAGATTAACAGTAAAATTTCAAAAACAAACAACTCAATGGAAGGATATAGGAGTAGAATTGAATCAATGGAACACAAAATCAGCAAAATAGAGGACAAATCCCTTGACACCAGTTTGTTTGAGGAGAAATCAGAAAAAAGAATGAAGAAAAACGAAGAAAGCCTAAGAATTATGTGGGACACTATCAAGAGGAAAAATTTGCATGTGATCAGAATTCCAGAATAGCAGGAGGCAAACAACAAAAACAAAGAAAAAAGTGCAGAGAGAGTTGTTGAAGACTTGCTGGCAGAAACTTCCCTAATATCAGGAAAGATGAGAAGATATCCATCCAAGAAACTCAAACAACCCCATATAGGATAGAGCTTGTCTTAATCATCCAGTGCTGCTATAACAGAAATACCACAAGTGGATGGCATTAACAAAGAGAAATATATTCTCTTTCAGTCTAGTAGGCTACAAGTCCATTCAGGGCACCTGCTCCAGGGGAAGGCCTTCTCCCTCTGTCGACTCCAGAGGAAGGTCCTTGTCATCAGTCTTCCTTTGGTCTGGAAGCTTCTCTGCACAGGAACCTTAGGTCCAAAGGACATGCTCTTCTCCAGGCACTGCTTTCTTGGTGGTATGAGGTTCCTATGTCTCTCTGCTCACTTCTCTCTTTTATATCTCAAAAGAGATTGGCTTAAGGCACTACGTAATCTTGTAGACATCATCAATGTAACTGCCGCTAATCCATTTATTACATCATACTGATAGTGTTTACAACACATAAGGAAATCATATTAGATTACAAAATGGTGCACAGTCATACAATACTGGGAATCATGACCCAGTCAAGTTGGCAGATACTTTTGGGGGACACAATTCAATCCATGACAGACTCCAAAAAAAAGTCACCAAGACAAATCATAATCAAACTTGGCAAAACCAAAGGTAAAGAATCCTGACAGCAGCTCAGGAAAAACAAAAAATCACCTTCTAAGGGAAACCAATAAGACTTAGTTCTGATTAATTGGCAGAAACTATGCAGGCAAGAAGGGAATCGGGTGACATACATAAAACCTTGAAAGAAAAGAATTGCCAATGCAGAATTATATGTACAACAAAATTGTATCTCAAATACAATGACAAAATTAGGACATTTCCAGATAAACAGAAATTAAGGGAATATGTAAAAACCAGACCAACCTTATAAAAAATATTAAAGGGGGTCCTTCGGACAGAGAACCAACAACATCAGACAACAACCTGAGATTAGGACACAGGAAAACATCAGCCAGATACCAACCCAGGTAAAGAATTTTCAAAAATACAACAAAGCTAAAAGACTGAAAACAAAACCAGAAACATCAATCTATAAATGATAACAATATCAAAACAAAAAGGGAGAATAAATGGTGTAGTTATAGAACTTTAATATGGAGAGAAAATCAAGGCAATATGAAGAAATAAAAGACTGGTTTAAACTTAGAAAGATAAAGGTAAGCTTAAAGGTAACCACAAAAAAAGTTAACAAACTACTCATCAAAATAAAAAAGTAGAAAAACAAAGACTCAGTAAACACAAAATCAACAACAGTGAAAGAAATGGGAAAAAAATCCACAAACAAGAAGAACTCAGCACAGAAAACTAAGCAGAGCAAAGAAACTGTCAATACCACACACACACACAAAAAGCACAACAAAATGACAGCAGTATACTCATACCTATCAATAATCACACTGAATGTAAATGGCTGAAATGTACAAGTAAAGAGACAGAGAGTGGCAGAATGGATTAAAAAAAAAAAAAACAGCCCATCAATGTGCTGTCTGCAAGAGACATACCTTAGACACAAAGATATACGTAAACTAAAACTCAAAGGATGGAAAAACATATATCAAGCAAACCATAACCAAAAATGAACAAGAGTGGCAGTATTAATCTGTGATAAAATGGACTTGAAGGCAAAATCCACCACAAAAGATAAGGAAGGACACTATATAATGATTAAAGGGTCAATCCAGCAAGAGGATATAACCATAATAAGTATCTATGCACCCAATGACGGGACTCCAGAATACATAAAACAAATTCAAGCAGCATTGAAAAAAGAAATAGACAATTCCACAATAATAGTAGGAGACTTTAACACACCACTTTTGCTGAAAGGCAGAACAACTAGAAAGAAACTCAACAAAAATTTGGACGATCTAAAGGCCAGTCAACCAACTTGACCTCATAGACATATACAGAACACTCCACCCAACAGCAGCAAAGTATACATTCTTTTCCAGCACACATGGATCATTCTCCAGAATAGACCACGTTAGGCCACAAAGCAAGCCTCAATAAAAATCCAAAACATGGAAATAATACAAAGCATTTTCTCTGATCAGAGTGCTCTAAAAGTAGAAATAATAGGATGAGCAAGGGGGAAAAAAATACATGGAAACGGAATAACACCTTGCTTAAAAACCACTGGGTAATAGAAGAAATCAAAGATGAAATAAAAAAATTTCTAGAATCAAATGAGAATGAAAACACAGCATACAAAAACCTTTCGGACACTGCAAAAGCAGTGCTCAGAGGTCAATTTATAGCAATAAACACATACACCAAAAAAAAAAAAGGGGGCCAAAATCAAAACGTTAACTCTACAACTCAAACAAATAGAATGAGAGCAGCAAAAGAAGCCCACAGTCAACAGAAGAAATGAATTAATAAAGATTAGTTTAGAAATAAATGAAACAGACAACAGAAAAACAATAGAATCAACAAGACCAGAAGTTGGTTCTTTGAAAGTATCAATAAAATAGGCATACCACTGGCCAAATTGACAAAAGAAAAGCAGAAGAAGCAGATAACCCAAATAAGAAATGAGATGGGTGATATCACAACAGAACCAACTGAAATAAAAAGGATCGTAACAGAATACTATGAAAAATTGTACTCCCAACAAATTTGAGCAAATTTGGGCAAATTTCTAGAATCACACTACCTACCTAAACTAACATCAACTGAGGTAGGAAAACTGAACAGACCCATAACAAAAGAAGAGATTGAAAAGATAATCACCGCCCCCCCCCAAAAAAAGCCCTGGTCTGGATGGCTTCATTGGAGAATTCTACCAGAAATTCAGAGAAGAGCTCACACCAGTACTACTCAATACTATTCCTTCTATTTCACAGCATAGAAAAGGAAGGAATACTTCTGAGTTCATTCTGTGAAGCCAGCATAACCCTGATACCAAAGCCAAACAGAAACACTGTAAAAAAAAAAAAAAGAAAACTATAGACCAGTATCCCTCAAGAATATAGATGAAAAAATTCTCAGCAAAATTCTAGCCAATAGAATTCAACAACATATGAAAAAAATAGTATGTCATGACCAAGTGGGAGTCATACCAGGTATGCAAGGATGGTTCAGCATTAAATCAATCAATCAACATAATCCACTATATAAATAAAAGAATCACATGATCATCTCTGTCGATGCAGAAAAGGCATCTGATAAAGTCCAACACCCATTCCTGATTAAACAAAAAGCTCTCAGCAAAATAGGAACAGAAAGGAAATTCCTCAGCAAATCAAAAAGGCATTTATACAAAACCAACAGCCAACATTATTCTCAGTAGGAAGAGGAGAAACAGACAAGAATGTCCTTTATCACCACTCTTACTCAACATTGTACTGAGAGTTCTAGCTAGAGCAGTAATGAAAGAAAAGGAAATAAAGGGCTTCCAGATTGGGAAAGAAGAAGTAAAATTGTCCCTATTCACAGATGATATGATCCTATACATAGAAAATCCCAAAGATTCCACAAGAAAACTACTGGAACTAATACAAGGATTAAGCAAAGTAGCAGGATACAAGATAAACATACAAAAATCAGTTTGATTCCTCTACACCAACAAAGAGAACTTTCAAAAGGAAATCAGGAAAACAACATTTACAGTAGCCCCACTAAAGATAAAATACTTAGGAATGACTCTAACCAGGGACATAAAAGACCTTTACAAGGAAAACTACAAAACACTACTGCAAGAAACCAAAAAAGACCTACATAAATGGAAAAACATACCATGCTCACGGATAGGGAGGCTTAACATTGTGAAAATGTCAATCTTCCTAAACTGATGTATAAATATAATGCAATCCCAATCCAAATTCCAACAACATTCTTAATGAGATGGAAAAACTCATCATCAACTTACGTGGAAAGAAAAGAGGCTCCGGATGAGTAAAGCATTGAAGAAGACGACGAAAGTAGCAAGCCTCACGCTACCTGATCTCAGAACCTCCTATAAAACCACGGTAGTAAAAACAGCCTGGTACTGCTACAGTGACAGACATACAGACCAAAGGAACAGAATTGAGTACCCAGACATAAATCTATCCACCTGTGACAGCTGATCTTTGGCAAAAGACCACAGTCCATTACATGGTGAAGAGATAGTATCTAACAGATGGTACTGGCAAAACTGGATGTCTATCTGTAGAAAAATGAAACAGAACCCATACCTCACAGCATACACAAAAACTAAGTCAAAATGGATCAAAGACCTAAATATAAAATCTAAAACTATAAAGATCATGGAAGAAAAAAATAGGGACAATCCTGTAGGCTCTAGTATATGGCATAAATACAATAGTCATCATAACTAAAAATACACAAACAATAGAAGATGAACTAAATAAACAGGACCTCCTAAAAATTAAACATTTATGCTCATCAAAAGACTTCTCCAAAAGAGTAAAAAGAGAACCTACAGATTGGGAAAAAAATTTTGGCTATGACATATTCCACAAGGGTCTAATCTCTAAAATGTATAGAAAACTTCATCACCTCAATAACAGAAAGATAGCCCAGTAAAGAAAACAAGCAAAGGATATGAACAGACACTTCACCAAAGAAGACATTCAGGCAGCTAACACATGAAGAAATGTGATAATTAGCCATTAGAGAGATGGAAAGCAAAACTATAATGAGATACTATCTCACCCCAACAATAATGATGCTAAATAAATAAATGTTGGAGAAGTTATGGGGAGATTGCAACTATGACGCAGTGCTGGTGGGAATGTAAAATGGTACAACCACTATGGAAAATGATATGGTGCCTCTCTAAAAAGCTAGAAATAGAAATACTATATAATCCAGCAATCCCACTTCTAGGTATATACCCTAAAGAAATAAGAGACATGACACAAATAGACATATGCACACCCATGTTCATTGCAGCAATTGTTCACAATAGCAAAAAGATGGAAACAACCTAAGTGCCCATCAATGGATAAATGGATAAGCAAACTGTGATACATAACACAATGGAATACTATGCAATGATAAAGAACAATGACAAATCTGTTAAACATCTCACAGTATGGGATGAACTTGGAGGACATTATGCTAGTGAAATAAGTCAATCACAAAAGGACAAATATTGGTGAAGGCGGGGCAAAACGGCACTCTAGGCAGAAGCACCACGCCGTCCCTCCACAGCAAAGATCCGAAAAACTAAGCTGAACAGAGAATACAACAATCCTGAAACCCTAAAACATCAAATGAAGAGATAAAGAACTCAGTCAAGCACCAAATGGAGTGAGAAAACTGACAGAGAACAGAGAGTAGAGATTCATGCAGAGGTCCCCTACCAGCTAACGCAGCGCGGATCTGCCATCTTGGACTCCTATTGGAGACCAGCAAATGGGGTATGAGAAAGCAGCCTCACGGAGCTTCCAGTGGGAGACAAAACAACCGGTAATTGGCTATATACGCTTTCCCACCCCCCACCCTTCTTGACCCCGACTTGGCCTCCTCTGCTTCCTGTGGCCACAGTCTCTTGACCGGGAAACAGCGGCTGCTTCGATTCCACACACCCGAACAGGTGGCTCTCTGAGTGCCATTTGTTGACTGCTGGTGTTGCTTTTCTTAATGCTTCTTTTTATTTCTTCCTTGCCTCTCCCCACCTCCCCCTCCTTTCACTCGAGTACGTCGCTCCGTGCGCCATCTTTGCTTCTTCCTGAGGGGCTACAGAGCTCCGGTAATTTGTGATATACACTTTCCCACTCTCTACCCTTCTTCACCCACACTCGGACCCCTCTCCTTCCCACGGTCACAGTCTCTTGTCTAAAAACACCAGCCCACACTAGCTGGCTCTCTCAGTGCCATTTGTTGGCTGCTAGTGTTGCTTTTTTTTTTTTTCCTGCTTCTTTTGATTTCTTACTTGCCTCTCGCCACCTCCCCCTCCCTTCACT
>NW_004443997.1:6741224-6768164 GCF_000243295.1 Trichechus manatus latirostris
GCTGGTGATAGGGAACCCAAGGTTGAGTAAGGATATTGTTCATGTGTTGTGAGATTGTTAACCATTGTCATAGGGCAATGTTTGTAGTAACTGTTAAATGAGAAACTATTTTGTTCTGTAAGCCTTCATCTTAAGTGAGAATAACAGCGCAATTGGAAGAGTGTAGTCAATGTCACCGAACTGTGCATGTAGACATTTTTGAAATGGTGTATCTTTGGCTATGTGTATTTTCACCAAAAAGAAAGAGTTTGAGAAGTTAGAGGGTTGATATGTTGTGGGGTTGTTAACCAATGTCATAAAACATGTGTACTTCTGTTTCAGGAGAAACTATTTGTTCTGTAAGCCTTCACCTGAAGTACAATAAAATAAAATTTAAAAAAAGAAACAAAAGGACAAATATTGTATGAGACCACTATTATAAAAAAACATGAGAAGGTTTACCCACTGAAAAAAAAAAAAATTCTTTGATGGTTACCAGGGCAGGGAGGGGCTGTGATTACAAGCTAGATAGAAGACACGTGTTAATGCTGGTGAAGGGAAGGGGAATGCACAGTGTGGGGAAGTCAGTACAACAGGACCAAGGCAAAGGAAGACACTGAGAGGAACGCTAGGATAAAGGGCAACTACGGTAATTACTATACCATGGACAATCCTGCAACAATAGAATTAACAAATAATTTACAAATGGATACGTAGGTAGATGGGCATACGAAAGAGGCGTGGGAGGGGGCAAGGGAGCACACTCACCTGCAGTTATGGTTTGGTTGTGGATATTTCTATATATATAATTGTAGGTGCTGCATGTATATTAATATAGACAGTAGAGAACACAAGGGGTACAGTGAAGGAAACTTCTTAGACATAACCAAATACCTCGAGGAATGAAATTTCTGGGCTTGAAGGTGAAGGACCATAGACTCGAGACGTCTACATCAGTTGGCACAAAAGAGTTCATAAAGACAATGTTCTACATCCTACTTTGCTTAGTAGTGTCTTGGGTCTTTAAAGTGGCCAGCTAAGATACAACTATTGGTCTCTTCCCATCCAGAGCAAAGGACAGTAAAGAAGACCAAAGACTCAAGGAAGCAATTAGTCCGAAGGAGTAATGGACCAACGACATGAACCACAGCCTACAATACACTGAGACCAGGAGAACTACATGGTTCCTGGCTACCACTACCAACCGCTCTAACTGGGATCACAACAGAGGGTCGCAGACAAAGTGGGAGAAAAATGTTGAACAAAAAATCAAATTCACAAAAAAAGACCAGACTTACTGGTCTGACAGAAACTGGAGGAACCTCAAGGACTGTGGCCCTAAGACACCCTTCTGACCTGGAACTGAAGCCACTCTAGGTGACCACCTTTCAGCCAAACCATAGACAGGCCCGTAAAATAAACAGTAACACCCTAGAGGAAAGTCTTCCTTAAAACAATCAAGTATACGATATCAAAAGGACAACATTTTCCTAAAAGCAAAGATGAGAAGGCAGGAAGGGGTAGAAAATCAGGACAAAAGAACGTAGAGAACCCAGTGCAGAAACTGGTAGAGTGCTGGCACATTGTGGGGAATGCAACCAATGTCATGGAATACTTTATGTACCAACTATTGAATGGGCAAATAAATTGCTCTGTAAACTGTCACCTAAAGCACAATAAAAAATGTTTTTAAAAAAAGGCAGGGGAGCACTTTGGACAACCACGTAAAAAGCGCCTTTAAGTTTTAAGCTTTACTTCGCACACTGATTTCCCCCAAGCCCTCCTACCCGGGCCGTGGCTGTGAGCGCTTGGCATACCAGAGTGAGTAGAGTAGAGGGGACCTGCATTGTTTCTGATCCTTTCTCCCACTGTTCCCCTACCTTGGCCATTCTGTGGTGACATCAGCGTTTGAGTGTACAATAACAAAGACACTTTTTTGTTTGTGGCTTACTGTAGTCATTAAATACATACTGGTTTTTCTTTGTCTTTCAAATCAACGAGAGTATCTCATGTCACATATACAAACTGTCTAGCATTGACTATGTACTAGACATCATGCTGAACAATTTCCATATCTTCATTTAGTCTTCGTATGATTTCTGCCTAGTTGTTACTGTTCTTACTTCATTATTGTTGTTAGACTGCCTTTGAGTCAGCCCCCAACTTATGGCAAACGCATGCACAATGGGATCAGACCATTGTGATCCGTAAGGTTTTCATTGATTTTCAGAAGTAGATTTCCAGGCCTTTCTTCCTACTCTTAGTCTGGAAGCCCCACTGGAACCTGTTGAGCGTCACAGCAGCACACAAGCATCCACTTACAGAGGAGTGGTGGTTGCACATGAGGTACATTGACTGGTAATCGAACCTGAGACTCACACAGGGAACGTGGGAATTCTACCACTGAACCACCTGTGCCTCTTAACCAAACTGATGCCGTCAGGTCAATTCTGACTCATAGCGACCCTGTAGGACAGAGTAGAACCACCCTATAGCATTTCCAAGGAGTGGCTGGTGGATCCGAACTGCTGACCTTTTGGTTAGCAGCCTAAGCTCTTCACCACTGCGCCACCAGGGCTTCAGTGTGTCATAGACACAAGTACTTAAAGGTTCAGGGGTGCTCAGCAACCTATTCAGTGTCATATAGCTAGTGAGAAGCAAAGTCAGGCTTGGAACCTCTAAGTTGAACACTCTGCAACCTCTTTATAAAGAAAGGATGTGCACATCCCCTAAGCCCAGCAGATCTCCGAAAATAATCTCTACAATGGCAAACCTACAATCCATCTTAATTTTTTTCTTATGTTCTACAGTGTCACTGCCGATTTATTCCATCATTTTGGAATTATCGGCTAATAGGATGGCCCGGCTCACTGTTCTGTCTGGCGTTTTTATTCTCTACGCAAAACCAACCATTGATAGCAACAGGGATGTGTCTGGACAACTTAATTACAGTCTGACTCTTCTCTCATCCCCTCTCCCTTGTTGGTCTGGATGCTAATTCCTATTCCACTTGTTCTTGGAAACATGATTGGTTTCCGCAGGCAGAAAAGACTTACCAGTGTCGGGTGATCTGAGGCATAAAAGGGCCGCAGGGCCCCCGAGTTTGGGGAGCTATGGGTCTTCTTGGTGGCTGGTACCTTGGTCATCTCGGAAATCCTTCAGGCTGGGCCTGTGCCCCCAAGGGAAGGGTTTATCCAGAGCCGCCTTAGTCTGCTGCCACTGGTGTAAGACGCTCCAGCAATTTCTCCCTTATTCCAACTCCCAATTCCTCAGACCCCAAAGGAATTTCTGTCCAAGGAGTACTGGGAAAACAAGTTGTCTGGATCTTCCACAGACAGGAAAAGGAAGGCCGGGCAAGGTGGAATCCAGGAGGTCTGCAATTATTTACTTTTCAGAAAGTTACAAACTTTTATGAGCTTTTGCCCCTCTTCAGAGGGGGATATCTTTCTTTCTTATAAATGAAAATAAAATATGAACTAAAAAAATAAAACTCCACTGACAAAGTGTGAGGGGCCCCCTGGAGGGGCCCCCAGAGCCCCATCTTCCAGCCGCCCCGGAAGATCTGGACTAAGGCAGCCCCAGGACCAGGTTCAGCGGGCCACTGCAGGGAGGAAAAGCGGCCAGTAACTGTGAAGCTGGGGCCAATGGTTGTCTGGCAACGAGACGCTGTGGAAGGCTTCCTCATTGGTTGGGATTGGTGGGGGCGGGGTCGCGAACTAGCCCCGCGAAAGTGACTAGCACTCTGGCTCGTAGCAGGCAGCAAGGAAGCCAAGTTCTCCCAACTCTGATTTCCCATCCCAGGCCTGAAGACCTCTGTGCTTTCTCTATGCCCAGCTACAAGCTACTCCTTCCTTTCATATGGTTTGCTCCCTCCTACTGCTTCTTCAGGAGCCCTAGTGGTGCAGTGGTTAAAGCACTGTATTGCTAACCAAAAGGTTGGCTGTTTAGAACCACCAGTCATTCAGAGGGAGAAAGATGTGGCAGTCTGCTTCCTTAAAGATTTACAGCCTTGGAAATCCTATGGGGCAGTTCTACTCTGTCCTATATAGTCGCCATGAGTCGGAATCAACTAGATGGCCGTGGGTTTGGTTTTGGGTTCTAGCTGCTTCCTCACAAGTGACTTCCTGTGCCTTGGTTTGGTAGCTTAGTATCCATCTTTAGCCCCATAATTATCTTAACCCGAGATGCTTATTTCTCCCCTTTATCCTTCTGACAAACTCCTACTTATCCTTCAAAGCCTCCTCCCCCAAAATGTCTCTCTCTCTCTTTCTCTGTGTGTGTGTGGCATTTATTGAGTGCTTGGAATATGCTATATACTGTTCTAAGTGCTTTTATATGTATTAATTCAACTGTCACAACCTCTTTTTTAATAAAGGTGCTTTATTACTCTATTTTACAGACTTGGGAAACTGGACCACAGAGAAGTTAAATGACATGCTTAGGGCCACACCTCAAGTGCCTGAGCTGAGATGCAAAGCCAGAACTGTCTGATTCTAAAACCCAAGCTCTTCCCGACTTAGCTGTATGACCTTTGGTAAGATGCCTAACTTTACTAAACCTCGGCTTCCATATCTTTAAAATGGAGATAATAACTTTATCACAGGTTGTCAAGAGTTAAAGCAGATAATGCATATAATTTCTTGACAATCCCTTCCCCAAGAAGAGTTAGTCATTCTCTCAATGCAGTATTCATTTCATAGACTGTGTTAATAATAACTGATATTTATGGATTACTCGCTCTGTGCCAGATACTCTACTAAGTACTTTATTACATTAATTCATTTAATCCTGCCACGGATGTATTGCACACATTGTGATTTGCAAGCCTTATCTTGGCATTATTTCACACTGGCTCAATCTGATTCATGTTTGAATGTTAAATCTCAAGCTCATGGGGATTATGATGTCATCGTGGCCACATAGTGACCTCATCTTCTCCTTAGAAGGCATTCACTGTGAGAAGACATCCCATAGAATACAAAACACCTCGGCATACAGCTCCAGATGCCGACGCCGGGAAATCATTATTTTCTCGCCATTGTCTGAAGCCTGAGCCTGACCTTCCCTTTCATGGGAAATTTTCGTTCTCCTGCTTCGTTTTTGGGCAACATTAAGCAATCAGCAGGCACTCTCAGAAGAACGCAGCTAAACTGAATCGTGTTCAGAGGATGGGATTGGGGATGAGAAGAGATGAGAAAACCAGACAGAATAGAAGATGTTAAGCCCCAAGCAGAACAAATGGCTGTCTTCCTATGTCTTTGAGAGACAGGCTTGGTGAAGATTGATTCAACTAGCTTTATATGAGTCCGAGGAATAGGAGGAGGATTTTGACTCAATATGAGGAAGTATTTGCACAGCAGGGCATAGTTTTAAAAGGCATGAGCTCTAGAATCAAACTGACTTGGCCACTGAGCAGCTTCAGTGAGAATAACCCTCATAAGACTATGGTGAAAGTAAAATAGGATAATCCATCTGAAGTACAGTGCCTAGTACAAAGGAAGTGCTCTATAAATGTTTGAACTTAATATTTTTGTTATTAATACTCAACCGTTAGAGCCAGGCGACAGGTGGAAATAGTGAGGGCGCTGGAGATGAAGAGACCTGTGGCCAAATACTGGCTCTCCCATTTACTAGCGATGACACCTTGGACAAGTCACTTCATTGAACCTCAATTTCAACGTGAATAAAAATGGTGGTGGTTATGCCCACCTCACACAGCTGGAAGGACTAAGTGAAATGATGAATATATAGAGCCTAGTACTCAGTAAGGGCTCAATGAATGTTATTTCCCTTCTCTGTCCGTGTTGTTGTTGTTACTGTTAGGTGCCATCCAGTCAGTTCTGACTGATAGCGACCCTGTATATACAACAGAATGAAAGCACTGCCCAGTCCTGTGCCATCCTCAGAACTGTTGCTATGTTTGAGCCCATTGTTGCAGCAACTGTGTCAATCCATCTCGTTGAGCTTCTTCCTCTCTTTTGCTGACCTTCTACTATACCATGCATGATGTCCTTCTCCAGGGACTGGTCTCTCCTGATAACATGTCCAGAGTACCTGAGATGAAGTCTTGCCATCCCGGCATCTAAGGAGCATTCTGGTTGGACTTCTTCCAAGACAGATTTTTCGTTCTTCTGGCAGCCCATGGTATATTCAATAATCTTCGCCAACACCATAATTCAAAGGCATCGATTGTTCTCTGGTCTTCTTATTCATTGTCCAGCTTTCCCACGTCTATGAGGCGATAGAAAATACCATGGCTTGGGTCAAGCACACCTTAGTCCTCAAAGTGACATCTTTGCTTTTCAATACTTTAAAGAGGTCTTTTGCAATAGATTTGCCTGATGCAATACGTCATTTGATTTCTTGACTGCTGCTTCCATGGACGTTGATTGTGGATCCAAGTAAAATGAAATCCTTGACAACTTCAGTCTTTTCTCCATTTATCATGATGTTGCTTATTGGTCCAGTTGTGAGACTGTTTATTTTCTTTATGTTGCGCTGTAAACCATACTGAAGGTTGTAGTCTTTGATCTTCATCAGTAAGTGCTTCAAGTCCTCTTCACTTTTCAGAAAGCAAGCTCGTGTTATCTGCATAAAGCAGGTTGTTAATGAGTCTTCCTTCAATCCTGATGTCCTCATCTTCTTCATATAGTCCAGCTTCTTGGATTATCTGCTAAGCATACAGATTGAATAGGTATGGTGAAAGGATACAACCCTGACACACACCTTTCCTGACTTTAAACCATGTGGTATCCCCTTGTTCTGTTCAAACGACTGCCTCTTGATCTATGTATAGTTTCCTCAAGAGCACAATTAAGTGTTTTGGAATTACCATTCTTTGCAATGTCATGATCCACATAGTTGAATGCCTTTGCATAGTCAGTAAAATGTTTACACAGGTAAACATCTTTCTGATATTATCTGCTTTCAGCCAGGATCCATCTGACATCAGCAGTGATATCCCTGGTTCTACGTCCTCTTCTGAATCCAGGTTGAATTTCTGGCTATTCCCTGTCTATGTACTGCTGCAACCATTTTTGAATGATCTTCAGCAAAATTTTACTTACGTGTGATATTGATGATATTGTTCAATAGTTTGCACTTTCTGTTGAATTACCTTTCTCTGGCATAAGCACAAATATGTATCTCTTCTAGTCAGTTGGCCAGGTAGGTGTCTTCCAAATTTCTTGGCTTAGACCAGTGAGTGCATCTGTTTGTTGAAACATCTCAACTGGTATTCCATCAATTCCTAGAGCCTTGTTTTTCATGAATGCCTTCAGTGCAGCTTGGACTTCTTTCTTCAGTATTGTTGGTTCTTGATCATATGCTACCTCCTGAAATGGTCGAACATTGACCAATTCTTTTTGGTGCAGTGACTCTGTGTATTACTTCCATCTTCTTTCGATACTTCCTGCGTTGTTCAATATTTTGCCCGTAGAATCTTTCAGTATTGCAACTTGAAGCTTGAATTTTTTCTTCATTTCTTTCAGCTTGAGAAATGCCAAGCATGTTCTTCCCTCTTGGTTTTCTAACTCCAAGTCTTTGCACATTGCATTATAACGCTTTACTTTGTCTTCTCAAGCCACCCTTTGAAATCCTCTGTTGAGCTCTTTTGTGTGATCATTTCTTCCATTCCCTTTAACTACTCCATGTTCAAGATCAAGTGTCAATGTCTCTTCTGACATCCATTTTGGTCTTTTCTTTCTTTCCTGTCTTTTTAATGACCTTTTGCTTTCTTCATCTATGATGTCCTTGATGTCATCCCATAACTCGTCTGGTCTTTGGTCATTAGTGTTCAGTATGTCAAATCTGTTCTTAAGATGGTCTCTAAATTCAGGTGGGATATAGTCAAGGTTGTACTTTGACTCTCGTGGACCTGTTTTAATTTTCTTCAACTTCAGTTTAAACTTGATTAGCAATTCATGGTCTCTTCTGCAGTTGGCCCCTGGCCTCATTCTGACGGATGATATTGAGCTTCTCCATCGTTTCTTTTCACAGATGTACTCGATTTGATTCCTGTGTATTCTATCTGGCAAGGTCTATGTGTATAGTTGCCGTTTATGTTGTTGAAAAGGTATTTTCAATGAATAAGTCATTGGTCTTGCAAAATTCTACCATGATATCTCTGGCTTTGTTTCTGTCACCAAGGCCGTATTTTCTAGCTAATGATCCTTCTTCCTTGTTTCCAATCACCAGTAATTATCAATGCCCCTTCATTTCATGTTTGATCAATTTCAGACTGCATCAGTGGTTGGTGGGTAAATTTGAAAAATAGTCCTATTAACTGGTCTTCCTTGTAGGCATTGTATTTCAGGATAGGTCTTGAGATGTTCTTTTTGACTGTGTCTCTGTCCTTAAAGGGGTGTTTTCCACAGGAAGGTGATGAACTCCCTAACAACAGAGGAGTTCACCTAGATGCTAGACCTCTTGATAGGTGGAGGAGGCTCAGATTATCACTTGGGGTATTAAAGTAGATATTATTGAAGGCAGTTTCTGAACAGAGCTTGAGAGACAGTATGGAGTACTAGTTGAGGCAGTATTTAAATCCCAGCTTGGCCTGTTACCAACTGTGTGACCTTAGGCAAGTAATTTACCTTCTCAAAGCATTAGTTTTCTCATTGTGGAATGGGGATAATGGTACATACATCAGAATAACACAGGGTACATAAAACATGTAGAACAGTACCTGACACATAATCAGTGCTCACTAAATGTTGGCTATTATTGTTTCATGATTATATGAACCAAAATACATTCTGGAATCATGTAGTACTCTTTAAGGTCAATTAGAGTTAATAAGAAAAACTCCCAAGTCTCATGGACTCTCCCAATCTATATGGGTAGAGAACACACACACACACACACACATACACACACACACACACACACACACGCACACACGTGTGCATACACAATGAGAGCATATACAAGAGGGCATACCAGTTGGGATCCTCCAAGAAGAAGAAGCCAAGATGAGATTATATAAGCAAGAGATTTATTGGGGAAAATGCTAGTGAAGGATAAAGGGGGAGGGAGCATGAGTAGGCAAGAGAATCTGTTGAAGGAGAGCAGGAAGGAAGGAAGGAAGGACTGGGTAGGAAGAGGCACACACTGCAACACAGTTCTGAGAAGGTCTGGGCCATGCTGATGGGTACTTCCCAAGCCAAAGTTGCCTGTTAGATTAGTGCCCCATTGGGCAGGAATAGCCTGGTTCTAGGACCCCCACTATGCTAAGTGATTGGCTAGGAGCAACTGGGATTGGGGGTGGGGGAAGCATACAGTGGAGACAAAGGTACAGGAGCTATCAATCCGCTATGCTCTTGATGGGCATCTGAGCTGGAGACCTCTATTGTCTTGATGGACCAGCTGAGCTGGAGACCTCTATAGGGCCTTTTGTGCTGCCCAGACCCACTTTAGGATGCATGTCCAAGGAACAGCTCCTCAATGGTTCCCATGGGCCTTCTTCCTTTGGGGAACCTTAGGGGTCGGTGGGACAAACTACAGCCCCTATCACTGCAGTTGGTATTTGTGCTGCAACTGGTGCTCATTCTTCCTTTCACTATCCATTCTAAATTCTGCTTATCCTCAGCTCTGCCCTTAGCAGATCCTGGTTGCTTATCTGCTGGTGGGACTGAAATCTTCATTCTTGAGGGTCTGAGCCCTTGGTAAATATATGTGCTTTGGATCGTGCATATGTATGTGTGTATATCCCAAGTGGATCACCTATGTTGCATACATATTCCTCCCTAGCCCTATTGCATAACAACTGATTAATTACACCTGCTTAGATGATGGCTCCTCTTCTAGTTCCTAGACATGAGTCCTGTGTGCCCTTTGGCTGCTTAACTTATAGGTCAACACAATCCTTGTGTGTCCCCTGGCAAAAGTGCTCCTACTTTGGGAACCAGGGCCTCTAACCCTGCAGAGCCTGGAGTTGCAGGAATGGGAAGCACACATTCCCTCGGTGAGTCACTGGGAGAGATGGGGAATAGGGCCACTCCTGTTTCTGCTCTTTGGTTCCTGGATCCGTGTATTGGTCTCATTGGGGAAGCAGTGTCATACAGAGGTCTCTGATTTGATGCACACATTTCAAACTGTAGGAGAGCACCCCATCCTTGCAGAGCCTTGCTTCTGAGCTGGCATCCCCACCGGGCTTTTAGTGGGCTGGTCCAGGACTCCATGAGGCCCGCTGCTCTTGAGTGGTATGGTCTGTAATATGAGTGGACCCCAGGGTCGCTGTGCAGTGGGTTTCTAGTGCTTAGTGGTTCCATGGACATAGAGGTTGGCGATGGTAGCAGACATTGTCAGCTCCCAGTCCATGCCCCCTCAACACTCAGTTCCCAAGGAGGGCCCCTTGCTGCCTTTCTGCCTGAGAGCTTCCTCTGGCTATGGCAGAGGTTCCCAAACTTTCTTGATTCTCAGCACCCTTCGTGTCTCTTTTCATGGCACCCCCAAGCCAAAAGAAGTATGTAAGAATCCCATTTATGAAGTAGTTAGGTCCACATAACTTAAGAAATACTTATATCCTAACAATGTAGTAGCCATTTGAAAAAATAACGCATAAATTGGAAGAAAAATAATATTTGTATTTTATTCTTAAATAGCCACAATTGCTTTCTAATGGGATGTGTACACCTGTTAGGCACCATACAGTATCTCATATCTCGAAGTCAGATTGGGTACCATCACCCTCATTTTCTCCAGCACATTGGTTTTTGTGCAGTACTCACTTTTTATCACCGTCACTACCCAAAACCTAGCTTTTCAAAGATAGCATATCATGAAAGGAATATTGCACTATCTACTGTTGAAACTGAGCTACCTCAAGCTAGTAGTTCATGCAGTATTCAATAGGTGTCGCTGTGTTTCCCTTGAAAATTTAAAATATCCCCCACCTCTCCTGTGGATTTGCTTTGGCACCCCGTGGCACATAGTTTGAGAACTACAGGGCTATAGGAATGTGTTCTGCCTTTGAGTAGAGTAGTGTGGAAGTTCTAGGAAGTTAACAACCATAGAAGTAGCTTCCAAGCAATGACTAAGGGAGTTCGTGGATAGTTACCCTGCTTCTCGCTCCTCATGTGAGGTATCTCTAGGGTATATCCTACACCTGTCCCTCAGAGGTCCCCTATAGTGCTGACCTGTGGATAACACCATTGCCTACAGCGTTTGTCTGCTCACCAATGCATCCAGCATTGGCGTATTTTCTTTTCTATTTCACTTCTCCTCTCCTTTTCTGGTACTTTTTGGATCACTTTCCAAATAAACTACTTATATCCAAATCCTTGTTTTGGGGTCTCCTTCTGGGTAACCCAACTTGGATCATTGCTGAGTGGAATAATCTGAGTAGCCAGACTTGAGCGTGGTCCTAAAGACTGGACCTTAGCTCTCTGTCTGGGACACTTTAATTTTTCCCTCTTCCCCATCTCATTACATGAGCTTGTTACCTTCTTTGACCTCCTTGTCCCATAATCACCTTCTTACCATCGCTGTCATGATATCTTAAAGAGTTTCTTGATATTCTCCATATTCTTTAAATGCTGAGAAGCCAACATGTTTTCAGATATGCAAATACATCCCCCAGCAGTGAAATACTTGACAACTGAGATATGAAGTGATTGTTTAATTCTTAATTCCTGGTTGATTTAGGCAAAATATGAACTGAAGGAATTGAAGCGACAGGTAGTCTTTCCTCCCAGTTTGCCAAAGAGAAAGGCATCCGAAGGGATTAAAAATTAGATGTATCAAGCAGAAGAAAAATTGTAGAATATGTCCAACGCCAGCTGCGGTAGCTGAAGTGAAATTCAAAATCTGGTAAACACTCAAGTTTCAGTCAGTAATACAGATGTTTGGCATTAAAAACCTATTGGGAAAGTCATCATTGTCTGAATATCTTTAATATGCTTTTCTGTGTTGCATTTAGCACCCAGAAAACTCCTGGGTATTTTTGCTGAAATGTCAGCCCTGGATTTACAAATCTTGTGGCCCAGGGCAAGAGTAAAACATGGGACTCCTTTGATACCTGGTAGCTGGCAATCTATTGATGAATTGGTGCCAGGAAGAAGTACCACTGGATAATGTGTATTCGTGCCACCTCCACGGATTCCTCTACTTCATTAGACTAAAAAAGGATTACTGCGTGTTGCATTGCCCCTCGGGGGCTCAGTGGCCTCGCACCTCATTTCTACCCTGTCCTCCAAACTACACCCTACAAGGGAGAGGTGAATTCGGCTCTTTATAAACAAACCCGTTGCCACTGAATCAATTCCAGCCCCTGGCAACCCCATGTGTGTCACAGTAGAACTACTCCATCGGGTTTTCAGTGGCTGATTTTTCAAAAGTAGATCACCAGGCCTTTCTTCCATCCTGCCTCTGGGTGAACTCATACTTCCAGTCTTTCAGTTAGCAGCTGAATACCTTAACTGTTTGTACCACCCAGGGACTTTTCTTTGTAAAGAAAGAAAAAAATAATAATACTATCCTTTGTCTACTGTCGTAGGGGAAAAACATCACAAAGTTTAGTAAAGTAAAAAGAAGGTTTTAATCGGCATATATTCAAAAGGACAAAAGTGGGAAGCGGACAACCATGCTGCTAGAGGCATGTCTGCCCGAGTCCAGAGAATATTACAGAATAGGCAAGAATGGGAAAACGGACAAGCATGCTGCCACAACCATGTCTGTCCAAGTCCAAGGAAGGTTACAGAATCATCAGTATATATCAACATCACAAAATGGGTAGAATCATTGAAAGCGTCACTTTTTCACTGATTGGCTAGAAATTGTAGTCTTACATTTTGAATCATCTCTCTTAACAATCATTGGTACAGGTTTCAGTTACAAAGTCAGGAGGGTCTCCATTGGTCCAACAAATTCCTATTCACTAAATGTTAACAGAAAAAGACAAAAGGTGAGAAGTCCTTTGGGTTAGGTTTTATTGGCCTTTTGTGAAAACTTCCTTAAGATAATTTCTGAGATTGTCCCATCTGTTGTCTTATCTCAGGGCCCAGTTGATGTGTCTTTGTGAGTCTGTGAGGGCTCAGCCCCAACTGGGTCACAATTCTGCATGCTCAAGGAGAGGGAATAATAACTCCAATATTATTTCCTAAATCACTACTCTTCTTTCTTTTCTCACTTCAGTGCACAAGGCCCAAAAGTGAAGGAAGGAGTATGGCCTCCAGGAAGGTGTCAGTGAATTAATGAATTTCCCCCACTGAAGATCAAGGATGTGGTTTAAGCTACCTCTATGAGTAGTGCCTTCTATTTTTATGTATTTCATCTCACAGCATCCTGGGAGCTAGGCCAGATTAGAATTAAGCCATTATTAATCTCCTTTTGCAGATGAAGAAATTGAAGCTCTGGGGATTTAGAAATTTGTTGGTAGTGAATGTTGTCTGAGAACCCAGGTTTATGACTCCACATTCGGTGATTTACTTCAGCACTGTCACACTGCGTTTGACTTAAAGGTATATGGGTGTGTTTAGTTCATGTGAACAATGTGGGAGTTACTTGTACAAACCCTGCCGAGACAATGGGTATTTCCTAGCCACTTGGATGACTTTAGGTTTTTCAGCCTTCAGGGGAAAGTGTTTAATATGCAAATAAGACATCTCGAACCCCCTCCCAGGGAGCAAGGCAGCCTCCCCCAAATATTTCCATGAATTTTCAAGTAAGTCATAATTTCCTGTTCGGTACACACTCTAGCCTGCTTCCTACCATCTTGGCTCCAGCTGCATTCTACTCTGCACCCCGTTTAATTATGTTTTTAAAATGCTGTGTTCCCAAGGTTGTCTATAGTAGACTTTTACTGAAAGTTTTGGATAAGAGAGGAAGCCTGCAACCTAGCTCTGTAGAATCAGTGACTTTAAATTAAATATTAGGCCACACTGAATTTTCAATTAAATAAAAATAAAGTTCTCAAGTGAAAGCTTACAGCGCAAATTAGTTTCTCATTCATAAATTTGTACATAAATTATTTTGTGTCATTGGTTGATATCCCCACAATGCGCCAGCACTTTTCCCCTTTTCCTTTACACCCCAGGTTCTGCTTGTCTGTTCTTCCAGGTTTCCTGTCCCTTCCTGCCTTCTCGTCTTTACATTTGGTCAGGTGTTGCCCATTTGGTCTCATATACTTAACTGAACTAAGAAGCACATTCCTAATGTGTTTTATTGTTTGTTTTAAAGGCCTGTCTAATCTTTGGCTGAAGAGTGGACTTCGGGAGTGGCTTCAGTTCTCAGTTAGTAGGATGTCCAGGGGCCATAGTCTCGGGGGGTTTCTCCAGTGTCTGTCAGACCAGTAAGTCTGGTCTTTCTTTGTAAATTTGAATTTTGGTCTACATTCCCCCCCACCCCACTATGTTTGGGACCTTCTATTGTGATCCCTGTCGGAGTGGTGGGGTGGGGGGGTGGTGGCAGGTAGTAGCCAGGCACCATCTAGTTCTTCTGGGCTCAGGCTGGTGGAGGCTCTGGTTCATGTGATCCATTACTCCTTTGGACTGATGTTTTCCTTGTGTCTTTGATTTTCTTCATTCTCCTTTGCTCTGGACAGGATGGGACAAATGCATGTATTTTAGATGGCCACTCACAAGCTTTTAAGACCCCAGACACTTTCACCAAAATAGGGTGTAGAACATTTTCTTTATAAATTATGTTATACCAATTGACCTAGATGGCCCTGAGACCATGGTCCCAGCCTTCAGCCCCAGTAACTCGGTCACTGAAGGTGTTTGGATTTGTCTAGGGAACTTCTATGGTGTTGGCTTTGTCAAGTTGTGCTGACTTCCCCTATATTGTGTGTTGTTTTTCCTTTCATCTAAGTTCACATTTGTCTAATATCTGGTTAGTGATTTAGCCTCCCCTCATCTCCATAAAAATTTTTTTTTCTGTGTGTAAACCTTGAGTTTTTATAATAGTGGTCTCTTACAATATTTGTCCTTCTGTGATTGACTTTTTTCACTCAGCATAATGCCCTCCAGATTCCTCCACTGTGAGATGTTTCATGAATTCATCATTGTTGCGTGGCATTCAGTTGTGTGTATGTACCAGAATTTGTTTATCCATTCATCCACTGATGGGCACTTAGGTTGTTTCTGTCTTTCTGCGATTGTGAATAATGCTGCAATGAAGATGAGTGCGCGTATGTCTATTTGTATGATAGCTCTTATTTTTCTAGGATATATTCCTGGGAGTGGGATTGCTGGATCATGTGGTATTTCTATTTCTAGCTTTCTAAGGAGGGACCATATCAGTTTCCATAGTGGTTGTACCATTTTACCTTCCCACCAGCAGTGTGTGAGAGTTCCAATCTCCCCACAACCTCTCCAACATTTGTTATTTTCTGTTTTTTTGATTCGTGCCAGTAATGTTGGGTTGCGATGGTATCCCAGTGTAGTTTTGATTCACATTTCATTAATGACTGATGATCGTGAGCATTTCCTCATGTATCTGTTACCTGCATGAATGTCTTCTTTGGTGAAATGTCTTTTCATATCCTTTGCCTATTTTTTTAATTGGATTATTTGTCTTTTTGTTGTTGAGATGTTGAAGTAGTCTGTAGAGTTTAGAGATTAGAGTTTGTTGGATATGTTGTAGCCAAAATTTTTTTTCCTAGTCGGTAGGTTCTCTTTTTACTCTTCTGGTGAAGTCTTTTGATGATCATAAGTGTTTAATTTTTAGGAGCTCCCAGTTACCTAGTTTATCTTCTGGTGTTTGCTCATTGTTAGTTATGGTTTGTATTCTATTTATGCCGTGTATTAGGACACCTAGCATTGTCCCTGTTTTTTCTTCCATGATCTTTATCATTTTAGATTTTATATTTAAGTCTTTGATCTATTTTGAGTTAGTTTTTGTATATAGTGTGAGGTATGGGTCCTGTTTCATTTTTTTCAGATGGACAACCAGTTTTGCCAGCACCATTTGCTAAAAAAACTATCTTTTCCCCCATTTAATGAACTTTGGGCCTTTGTCAGAGATCAACTGACCGTTGGTGGATGGATTTACTTCTGGGTGATTGATTCTGTTCCATTGGTCTATGTGTCTGTCGTTGTACCAGTGCCAGGCTGTTTTAACTACTGTGACTGTAGAGTAGGTTCTCAGATCAGATAGCGTGAGACCTCCTACTTTGTTCTTTTTCTTCAGTAATGCTTTTCTTATCTGGAGCTTCTTTCCTTTCCAGGTAAAGTTGGTGATTAGTTTTCTGAATCTTGTTAAAGAGTGCTGTTGGTATTTGGATCGGAATTAGCATTATATCTGTGGATCACTTTGGCTAAAATTGGCATTTTCACAATGTTGAATCTGTCTATGAGCATGGCATCTTTTCCATTCATGTAGGTCTCTTTTGGTTTCTTGCAATAGTGTTTTGTAGTTTTCTTTGGGTAGGTCTTTCAGGGGCATGCCTGTCATCCAAATTGGACCAATCAGACTATTTTTTTATAAGACGTTCAAGGAAAGGAGACTTTCTTTCAGGTTATAGAACTGGAAGGATGCAAGTTGGGCTCTGTCAAGGCTGGGTTTTGTGCCACGAGGAAATGCCTTTGTGTAGTAGAAGAAAATGAGACCAACTCAGAGAAAAGCAAATTGAAGCGACTGAATTCTGATGAAATTTGTTTGAGTGCTTGGATCCAGGTGGGTTTGAGGCTAACACCATCCAAAAAAAAAATTCCATTTACATGAATCTCTGAATACCATTTTGTTGTTGTTGTGCTTGGTTGTTGTTACTATCTTCCTTAAGTTGATTTGAATTGAGGTTTTGTCATCTGCACTGGAATGAATCCTGACTAATTTAACTCTTTTCCACATACAGCGTTGGTCTTGTCCCGGTATCCCAAAATCCTTTGTGGGATTTAAAAATACATTCTCATACAAGAGGCTGTCCATCTGGACTGGTAGGATGATGAGAGCTCTGTTTTGGGGGTCAGGGAGGATGCATCCATTCAAAAGGCAGTGTAGTATGGAGAAGTAGCCCCGGGGGCACAGTGGTTAAGTGCTTGGCTGCTAACTGAAAAGGCAGTGGTTTGAACCCACTAGCCGCTCCACAAGAGAAAGTTACGACAGTCTCCTTCTGCAAAGATTGTAGCCTTGGAAACCCTAACGGGCAGTTCTACTCTGTCCTGTAGGGTCGCTATGAGTTGGAATCAACTGAGTGACAATGGATTTGGTTTTGGTAGTATGAAGGGAAGTAGCCTGAGATTTTGAGCTAAACAGAACTGAATTCAAATTTTGCTTTTGAATTCTATATATTACCTGTGTGTTGTTGGACAAATTTCTCAACTTGTATAAGTTTCAATTTTGTCATTACATACAAAGAATAAGAATCAAATTACCAACTTTATAGGATCATTGGGCAGGTGTAAATGACATAATGATGTATCTATGTATCTATAATTATTAGATTAAAAAAACATATGATATACAAAACTTCTCAGGCATCATTCTTTAGGCAATCTGAATGGGGTGGCCCAGTTTTTCAATTTCCTGGCACTATATCCTTTGAAGAGACTGTCCTTTTTCATTTTGTCCTCTACTTCCTGTTCAAGGACAGCCTCAGAAGTACACAGCTGTTTCCTATCTAGCAGTCACCTGACTTCTGGCACTTTTGTAGAAACTGTCTGTCTTTCTCTTGGCGCCAGTGACACTTCTTTCTCAGTAAATTACGCTCTTTCAAACAGGTGTTGAGGAGTATGACATTTGGAATTTATAATAGTTGCATTCTAACATGTACCGTCATCAGACAGTAGCACAAAGAAGAAAAGGAACTCATTGATGTGCAAAATCAGTTCAGAGCATTTGCATACCCCCCACCCCTGACCCACCTGCCACTCCCAGCTTTTTCTTCCCAGGACTGTCTTCTGATTTTTCAAGTTTTATTTTCAGACTTCTTTCTCCCATTAAAAAATCATATAATTAATAAAAAGCAAAACAAACTTTTCCATCTTACTTTTAGTGGTAATACCTGTTTGTTGTTGGAAATTAACAAAATGTAGAATGTTAAAAAAAAAAATGAAAAATCACCTCTAATCCCACCACCTAGAAATTAACACTGTGAATATTTGGGCATATTTCTTCTTAGACGGTTTTAAGAAGTATACTTACCTTTCAGAATAAAAATAGGCTTTAAAAAATTGTTGACTGTTGAAGTAACGTATGTCTATTTTTTAAAAACCAGATAACACAAAAAGTATACTTAAGAAAATCAGTAACACCATAGTCACTCCACCCAGGGATGGTAATTTAGCTTTTGGTTTATGTAATTCCATATTTTTTTTCAGATACATCTTTATCTACACCTATATCTTATCCCTTCTGTTGTTTTTAACAAAAGTTGTTGTTAAGAGGCTTTGAATCAGTTCCGACTCATAGTGACCCTGTGTACAACAGAATGAAACAATGCCCAGTCCTGTTCCATCCTGAAAATTGTTGTTGTGCTTGAGTCCATCATTGCAGCCACTGTGTCAATCCATCTCATTGAAGGTCTTCCTCTTTTTCACTGACCCTCCACTTTACCAAGCATGATGTTCTTCTCCAGGGACTGGTCTCTCCTGATAACATGTCCAAAGTACATGAGATGAAGTATCACCATCCTCGCTTCTAAGGAGCATTCTGGATGTACTTCTTCTAAGACAGATTTGTTCGTTCTTCTGGAAGTCCACGGTGTATTCAATATTCTTCACCAACACCATAACTGAAAGGCATCAATTCTTCTTCAGTCTTCCTCATTTATTATCCAGCTTTCACATACATACGAGGCTATTGAAAATACCATGGCTTGGGTCAGTCACAACTTAGTCGTCAAGGTGATATCTTTGTTTTTAATACTTTAAAGAGGTCTTTTGCGGCAGAGTTGCCCAAAGCAATACTTCGTTTGATTTCTTGACTGCTGCTTCCATGGGTGTTGATTGTGTATCCAAGTAAAATGAAACCCTTGACAACTTCAATCTTTTCTCTGTTTATCATGTTGCTTATTGATCCAGTTGTGGGGGTTTTTGTTTCTTTATGTTGAGGTGTAATCCATACTGAAGGCTGTGGTGTTTGACCTTCATCAATAAGTACTTCAAGTCTTCTTCACTTTCAGCAGGCAAGTTTGTGTCATCTGCATAATGCAGGTGGTTAATGAGTCTTCCTCCAATCCTGGTGCCGCATTCTTCTTCATATAGTCCAGGTTCTCGGATATTTGCTCAGCGTATAAATTGAATAAGTATGGTGAAAGGATACAGCCCTGACACACACCTTTTCTGACTTTAAACCACGCAGTATCCCCTTGTTCTGTTCAAATGACTGCCTCTTGGTCTATGTATAGGTTCCTCATGAGCATAATTGAGTGTCCTGGAATTCCTGTTCTTTGCAGTGTTATCCATAATTTGTTATGATCCAAACAATTGAATACCTTTGCATAGTCAATAAAACACAGGTAAACATCTCTCTGGTATTCTCTGCTATCAGCCAGTATCCAGATCTAACATCAGCAATGATGTCCCTGGTTCCACGTCCCCTTCTGAATCCAGCTTGAACTTGTGGCAGTTCCTTGTCGATGTACTGCTACAACTGCTTTTGAATGATCTTCAGCAAAATTTTGCTTCTGTGTGATATTGATATTCTTCGATAATTTCTGTATTCTGTTAGATCACTTTTCTTTGGAATGGGCACAAATATGGATCTCCTGTAGTCAGTTGGTTAAGAAGATGTCTTCCAAATTTCGTGACATAGGTTAGTGAGCACCTCTAGTGCTGCATCTGTTTGTTGAAACATCTCAGTTGGTACTCCATCAATTCCTGGAGCCTTGTTTTTGCCATTCCCTTCAGTGCAGCTTAGACTTCTTCCTTCAGTATCATTGGTTCTTGATTATATGCTACTTCCTGAAATGAATGAACATCGACCAATTCTTTTTGGTACAGTGATTTTTTTGTATACCTTCCATCTTCTTTTGATGCTTCCTTTGTTGTTCAATATTTTCTCCATAGAATCCTTCAATATTGCAACTCAAAGCCTGAAATTTTTCTTCAGTTCTTTCAGCTTGAGAAATGTCAAGAATGTTCTTCCCTTTTGGTTTTCTAACCCAGGTCTTTGGACATTTCATTATAATACTTTGCTTTGTCTTTTTGAGCTGCCTTTTGAAATCTTCTGTTCAGCTCTTTTACTTCGTCGTTTCTTCCTTTCACTTTAGCTACTCGACGTTCAAATATAAGTTTCAGAGTCTCTCCTGACATCCATTTTGGTCTTTTCTTTCTTTCCTGTCTTTTTAATGACCTTTTGCTTTCTGCATGTATGATGTCCTTAATGTCATTCTGCAACTGGTCTGGTCTTTGGTCATTAGATTTCAGTGTGTCAAATCTACTCGTGAGATGGTCTCTAAATTCAGGTGAGATATACTCAAGGTCATATTTTGGTTTTCGTAGGCGTGCTCTAACTCTCTTCAGCTTCAATTTGAACTTGTATATGATGGCCCCTGATCTTTTTCTAGCTGATGATATTCAGCTTCTCCATCATCTCATGGTTGATTTGACTCCTGTGTATTCCAGCTGGTGAGGTCCATGTGTATAGTTACTGTTAGTGTTGTTGAAAAAAGGTATTTGCAATGAAGAAGTCATTAGTCTTACCAAATTCTATCGTGTGATCTTTGACATCATTTCTACCACCAACGCCATATTTTCCAAAAAGTACTAATTTTTAGCTTACTGATATCTTTCCCTGTCAATAAGTACTGACTTCCACCATTGGCTGTCCAGTTTTTGGACTCTAACATATAGTGAGAAATACATTTTAAACTATGATCCAGTACATTGTGTGCAATACATATATATTTAATATTGAAATAAAAGTTTCATCAAACAAAACTCACCTTGATTATGTATGATAATACTGTTATTTTCTATTCTATTCTCTTTTTCATTTTTTAAAAGCATAAGTTATGACCCAGGGCAAATTGATTTCAAGACCCACTTGCATTTTGATTTTAGTTGTTGTAACTTGTATTTTGAAAAACATTCTCCAATTTGATAATTTAAATTGCTGTATTGTGTTTTGAACTCCAGAATTTTTACGTTGAATGGAAGCATAGAGACAGTCTTGTCCAACCTTCTCATTTTATTTGCTGAATAGTGCAAATTTGATTTTCTCAGTAATTGGTACAAGAATTCCTTTCAGGGAGGGGATTTTCTTTGTTTAGGAAAAGACCTTTCTAACTATTCGGAGGTGGGAGTAAATAAGCCACACTACACAGGGAATAAACAGAGATTTGAGATGGAGGACATTGAGCTGCATGTCAAGGGAGTAGAACCCGGGTTAATAAAATGAACAAAGGACTTTCAGAAACAAGAATATCTAATATTGAATTTGTATTTGCATTGTTGTGCTATAAATTGATCTACCTTCCGTAAGGCTTAAGGAGCCCTGGTGGTGCAGTGGGTAAAGCACCTGGCAGCTAACCAAAAGATCAGCTGTTCCAACCCACTAGCCACTTTGCAGGAGAAAGATGTGTCTGTCTGCTTCCATAAAGATCTACAGCCTTGGAAGCCCTATGGCGCTATGAGTCGGAATCTACTCGACAGCAGTGGGTTTTGTTTTGGGTTGTGTAAGGTGTAGTGCTAGTCAAGTCTCTCTTGGGAGCAAGTTCTAGAAATACAAGTCAAATTAGATTAAGGAAAAAAAACCTAGAGTTCTTATTGGCTCATGAAATTAAATAAATCAGGCTTGGCTGGATCCAGGGGTTTAAACAATGTCATTGAAACTTAGTCTTTCTTTATATTTCTTTTCTCTATGTTGGCTTCACTGTCAGATATTGATCGTGAATAGTTTTTCCCAAAAAGACCAGGACTAATTCTCATTTGACTGACTAGGATCACATGCCTGTCTTTGAACCAATCACTGTGGCCAGGGAGAAGGAATGCTCTGATTGGCCAGGCTTCAATCATGTGCTTACCCTTGGATCCAGAGATGGTGTCAGCCCTACCTGAACCACTTGGCTTGTTGTGGGAGAGGAATGATTTCTAGAAAATTGAATTCATATGAGGAAAATCAATGGTGAGCAGCAAAAACAATAGATGCCCACTAAGAACGTTTTTATAGAAATACACCACGTGAGTGGTTAGCTAGGTGGTTGTAAAAATGGTGCGGCAGGGCATCTGACCTACTCAACTAACTTCGCAAAGAGGAGGGAGAATCAAGATCAACAGCCCAAGGCTGATTTCTCTGAGGTGGAGATCAGACATACCTCCTCTCTCCGCCATCTTTACCAGCCAACTCTAACACCAACCGTCCCTACCATAACATTCTCTACGCTGGAAACTCTGCTGGTTTGGTAATTTGTTGCAATGACCACACAGAACTCACACACCGTACTCACAGTTATGAAGCTTACCAGGGAATTAACAGGTTACAATTCATGTTCAGGAACGGTCAGAATACAGTTCTTCGACCAAGACAGCGTTTTCTCAGCCGTGCCCACAAGCGCACCTCTCTCTGACCCCTCAGTCTCTGCCCTGCTTGGGGAAGTGTTGCAAAGCTCTTTTCCGCACTGCCGGTAAGTGCCCTGAGGCACCTCATTCTGCCAGTAAGCCTGAAGATGCTCAGCTCTAGCTCCACAAACCTAGCTTCACCAAGTGCCTGGAGGCACTCCACTCCACCAATAATCCTCCTCTAGCTTTCTTGCTCCATGGGCCCGGAAGCCCACTGTGCCGTCTCTTGCTGGGTATCCTCCTTTTGCTGCCACCTTTTCTCTGCCACCGCTTTTCTCCATCTTCAGTATTACAGCTCTCTCTCTCTCTTTTTCTCCCTCTCCCTCTCCCTGGCTCTGTGTCTCCTGGTTCCAGGAGCTTCTCGGCACAGGGATCCCGGGTCCCAAGGACACATTCCGTTCCTGGCTCTTCTTTCTTGGTAGTAGTGAGATCCTTTTCTCCCGCCTGTGGGATGGCTCATTTTAAGCCTAGCGGGATGGCAGAACTGATGAATCCCTTAGGTAGGGTTCCATATACCTTATTTTCATAGTCCTACTCAATCATTGTGTGTGAGTCACAAAGACTATGGCTAGAAGGGTCATGTTAAGCAATCCATTGCACTGCAGTGGTGATTAAAGAAGGGGCTGAATTCCTCATCTGTTTGCCATAATGCAGAATAAGACCTCAGGAGTGAGTCAACAAAACAAAAAAAAAACCAAACCCATTGCCGTGGAGTGGATTCCAGCTCATAGTGACCCTATAGGAGAGACCAGAGCTACCCCATAGTGTATCCAAGGAGCAGCTGGTGGATTCCAACTGCCAACCTTTTGGTTAGCAGCCGAGCTCTTAATCACTCTGCTGCAGATGATCCCTAAGTAGAGTTAAGACAGTAGAAGCTAGAGGGGAGCTTGAGATAAAGACACCCCTGGGGGTTCATAGAAATCTTGGGGAGGGCACCAGATTTTCCACAATTTGTACAAAAGGCACCTGCATCAATCTTGTGAAGATCCTAAGGGAAAGAGGATTCCTGAGGATATCTGGATTACACAAAATGGGGAAACTGAGGCCCAGAGAGGTTCAGAGCCCTGCCCAAAGTCACACAGCTAATCATTAATAAATATTGTTAATTATTAGAGTCAAGACTGACCACAATTTCCTGCCATGGCTAAGCAATCTTTCCACTATAGCACTTATTGTAGCATTCCTTTTCCTCTGCTGCTTCCAACAAACCCAGAAATGTCCCCCCAGGTTTATCCCCCCTAACAGCGCTTGCTGTATGAGCCCTTGCCCAGTCCTTGCGGCTGCCTGGGAGTTCTGCACGGAGCTGGAAGGAGGAGCTAGCATGGGATTGAAGGAGCCAGGCTGCAGCCTCTTTCTGAGACTGAAACCTCAGTAGCTGAAAGAGAAGTGCAGGATGCGGGGACCAACAGAAGGAACAACCCCACCAGGAAGTCAGCCAAACAAGCAGAAATGACCAAGAGAGGACAGGCAGTTAACGAAAGGGAACTGATATTTATTGTACGTTTACTATTTACCACTAAACTGTTTTCCACAATAGACCAGGGTTTCGATTTTTCCATATCCTGCGCATACTTGTTATTTTCCATTACAAAAAAAAGACATTCTAGTGGGTGTGAAGTGGTATCTCATTGTGGTTTCGACTTGCATTTTCCCTATGAGTAATGAGGAGTCCCTGGGTGGAGCAAATGGTTAAGCGCTGGACTACTAACTAAAAGGTTGGTGGCTCACATCTACCCAGAAGCACCTCAGGAGTAAGGTCTAGTGATCTGTTTCCAATAGGTCACAGCCTTGAAAACCATAAGGAGCAGTTCTACTCTGCACACTTGGGTTGCCATGGGTCTGTATTGATTCCACAGCGACTAACAACAACAGTGACTAATGATGTTAAGCATCATTTCATGTGCTTATTGGCCACTTAGGATACTTTGGTTGGCACAAACGAATAAGCACTTGACTGCTGGTCAAAAAAGTTGACAGTTCAAACTCACCCAGAGGCACCTTGGAAGACAGGCCTGGCAATCTGCTTTCAAAAGATCACAGCCTATGGAGCACAGTTCTACTCAGCACACATAGGGCCATCTGGAGTCAGAATCGACTCAGTGGAAACTAATAACAGCAACAACATTGCCCACCTTTGGAGAAATGTCTATCCAAGTCCTTTGCCCATGTTTTTGATTGGGTTGTTTTGTGTTTTTGTTGTTGAGTTGTAGCAATTCTTTATATATTCTGGATATTAAACCCTTATCAGATGAATGATTTCCAAATATTTTCTCCCGTTCTGTAGGTTGTCTTTTCACTTTCTTGATAATACCCTTTGATGCACAAAGGTTTTTCATTTTGATGAAGTCCAGTTTATCTGTTTTTTCTTTCGTAGCTCATGCTTTTGGTGTCATATCTAAGAAACAATTGCCAAATACAAGGTCCTGAATATTTACCCCTATGTTTTCTTGCAAGGAATCGATTCGACGGCAATGGATTTGGCTTTTGGTTTGGTTGTCTTCCAAGAGTTTTATGAATTTAGTCTTTATATTTAAGTTGTTGATCCATTTTGAGTTGGTTTTCATATCTCCATTTTGTCTCAACAGAGGCGTTTTTGAGCATGGTATTCTGCAGAACAGCTTAGAAGAAGCTTGAGTATAACCGTTAAGAGCCAATGATTTAGAGTCAGAATCCCTGGGGGTGATGTAAACAGTTCATGTGCTTGGCTGCTAACAGAAAGGTTGGTGGTTTGAGTCCACTCAGAGGTACCTCAGAAAAAAGTTCTCACCATCTCCTTCTGAAAAGTCAGCCACCGAAAAACCCTGTACAGCACAGTTCTACTCTGCCAAACATGGGGTTGCCACGAGCCGGAGTCAACTTGACGGCAGTTGTTGGTGGAGGCCTGCAGACCGAGAGAAGCAAGTTCACCTTTTGTCCTCCTGGCAGGACTAGTTCCTGGCTGTGTGAACTTGAGCAATTTATTCAGCCTTTCTGAGGCTTGATATTTTCATCTATAAAGTGAAGGCAATCATACTGGCCCTGTTGACTGAAATTAAATACAATAAAATAAAATAAACCATGGAAATGGCTGAGCCCAGAATCTGGGCACATGGCAAATCCTCAAGAAATTTGCTATTTGTATTGTGTTGTTATTCTGTGAGGAGTAGGCCCCAGAATTTGGCATTCTGTGGTGCTGCTCTCCCTTTTAAGGTCCGAACTGTGATATTCAAGCCCTCATCTGACTCAGTGTTTGGAAGCTTCCCTCCCTCCACCTTTAACTTTTTTTCTTTTCCTTTTTCTTGGTAAAATCAGGCTTCCCCCGCTGGGAAACACGTGCATGTTTCACAAATTCATCTTGCTTGTCACTTCAGCCAGCAGCTGTTCTCTGGACCACTGCCCCTCGTTACCCGCGAGGCGCTGCTCTCTCTACTTCAGCACCCCTCTGGCTGCTGATGGTTTGCCCTGAGCAACCCGCTCAAGCTCAGGACAGACCCTCTCCTCATGTCCTCATGGCCTATGGCAGCAGCAAAGGGCAGGCTGCAACTGTTGGCCTGACTTGATGGAAAGTTCAGGATGGTAGAAGGGAAGCAGATGCAAAGTGTTGCTTATAACTGCTAGTGCAGGTAATGGGCTCAGAGCCTGTGGAGCCAGCTTCATGGTCAGGTACACAGCTACCCCCACCCTGTATGCACCTGCAGCAATCAGGGCCACAAGGAGAGGAGGTGCATTCTCTCCATCCTCATTGCCTGACCTGGTTCCAGGATGACCGGCGGTGGGCATTTCCATTCTCTTCAGGAAAACCAGGCCCGCCATCAGGGAGGTGATTTTGCCCTGTGGTCCTTGTCTTAGTCTCCTGGTGCTCCTATAACACAGATACCATAAGCGGGTGTCTTTTTTGTTTGTTTGTTTGCTTATTTTTGTAGTTTAAGTGAAGTTTACATTTCAAGTTAGTCTCCCATGCAAAAATTTATGCATAGTTTTGTTATGTGACCCTAATTGCTCTCCCCATACTGTGACAGCACACTCCTCCTTTCCACCCCTGATTCTCCATGTCCATTCAACCAGCTCGTAGCCCTCTCTGCCTTCCTATCTCACCTCCGGACAAAGGCCACCCGTTTAGTCTCTTGTATCTACTTGAGCTAAGAGGCACACTCCTCACGAGTATCACTCCATGTCTCACAGTCCAGTCCATTCCCTGTCTGAAGAGTTGGCCTCAGAAATTGTTTTAGTCTGGGCTGATAGAGAATCATCCGGGGGCCATGCTTTCCGGGATACCTCCAGTCTCAGTCCATTAAGTCTGTTCTTCTTTCTAGAATTTGAGCTCTGCACCTCACCTTTCTCCTGCTCCATCAGGGACTCTCTGTTGTGTTCCCTGTCAGGGCGGTCATTGGTGGTAGCCGGGCACCAATTAGTTCTTCTGGTCTCAGGCTGATGAAGTCTCTGGTTTATGTGGCCTTTTCTGTCTCTTGGGCTAATACTTCCCTTGTGTCTTTGGTGTTCTTCATTCTCCTTTACTCCAGGTGGTTGGGACCAATTGATG
>NW_004443997.1:6772006-6773793 GCF_000243295.1 Trichechus manatus latirostris
TCTTTCTAGATGTTCTGTCCTTCACTGAAAGTGGTGTGTTGAAGTCTCCTACTACTATTGTGGAGCTGTCTATCTCTCTTTTCAGTGCTGTTAGAGTTTGTTTTATGTATTTTGGAGCCCTGTCGTTGGGTGCGTAAATATTTATTATAGTTATGTCCTCCTGGTGTATTGACCCTTTAATCATTATATAGTGTCGTTCCTTATCCTTTGTAGTGGTTTTTACTTTAAAATCTATTTTGTCAGAGATTGATATTGCCACTCCTGCTCCTTTTTGAGTGTTGTTTGCTTGATATATTTTTTTCCAACCTTTGAGTTTTAGTTTGTTTGTGTCTTTAAGTCTAAGATGTGTCTCTTGTAGGCAGCATGTAGACAGATCAAGTTTTTTTATCCAATTTGCCACTCTCTGTCTCTTTATTGGTGCATTTAGTCCATGTACTTTCAGCGTAATTATTGATAGGTATGAGTTTAGTGCTGCCATTTTGATGTCTTTTTTGTGTGTGTTGTTCACAGTTTCTTTGTTCCACTTAATTTTCTGTGCTGAGTTGTTTTTCTTTATGTATTGTCTTTTCATCTTTTTCATTGTTGTTGATTTTGTATTTGTTGAGTCTTTATATTTTTCTAGTTTTTTATTTTGACTTGTAGGATTGTTAGTTTCCTTTGTGGTTACCTTTATATTTACCCCTATTTTTGTAAGTTTATACTAGCCTTTTATTTCTTTATATTACCTTGACTTCCTCTCGATATGAAAAATCTATCTACATTGTTTAAGTCCCTCTTTTTTGTTTTAATGTTGTCATCTTTTACATATTGACATCTGTTTCCTTATTTTCTGTGTTTTAGCTTTGGTTTATTTTTGTGACTTTCCTATGTAGGTTGATATCTGGTTGCTCTGTCCTGTGTTCCAGTCTTGGGTTTAATCTGATGGTACTGATTTTCTAACCAGAGGACTCCCTTTAGTATCTCTTGTAATTTTGGTTTGGTTTTTACAGATTCCCTAAACTTCTGTTTATTTGGAATGCCCTAATTTTGCCATCATATTTGAGAGACAGTTTTGCTAGATATATAATCCTTGGCTGGCAATTTTTTTCCTTCAAGGCTTTATATATGTCATCCCATTGCCTTCTTGCCTGCATGGTTTCTGCTGTGTAGTACGAGCTTATTCTTATTGACTCTTCTTTGTAGATAATTTTTTGTTTATCCCTAGCTGCTCTTAAAATTCTCTCTTTATCTTTGATTTTGCCAAGTTTGATTTTAATATGTCTTGGTGACTTTCTTTAGGGATCTACCTTATGTGGGGTTCTATGAGCATCTTGGATAGATATCTTGTCATCTTTCACAATATCAGGGAATTTTTCTGCCAACAAATCTTCAACAATTCTCTCTGTATTTTGTGTTATCCCCCCTGTTCTGGTACTCCAATCACTTGTAGGTTATTCCTCTTGATAGAATCCCACATAATTCTTAGGGTTACCTCATTCTTTTTTATCCTTTTATCTGATTTTTCCTCCAATAAGTTGGTGTCAAGTGCTTTATCTTCAGTCTCACTAATTCTGACTTCCATTGCCTCAATTCTGCTCCTATAACTTTCTATTGAGTTGTCTAATTCTGACATTTTATTGTGAATGTTCTGGATTTCTGATTGCTGTCTCTCTATGGATTCTTGAAGCCTGTTAAATTTATCATTGTGCTCCTCTCTAATCTTTTTAATTTCTTCTATTGCATGTTCTGCTTTTTGTTTAATTTCTTTCCTAATCTCTTGAAGAGTTCTGTATATTAATCTTTTGTAT
>NW_004443997.1:6775264-6834217 GCF_000243295.1 Trichechus manatus latirostris
TTACAATATACAGGAAAATCACACAGTACCAGGAATCATGGCCTAGTCAAATTGATACACACATTTTTTGGGGGACATAATTCAAATCATGATAAGGGGTGTTTGATCTGTGCGGTAGGCCGCAAATGCGGAAGGTCACAAGTACTTATCTTTCGCTGATCGAGCGCTGCTTCTCACTAGTTCTGGGTGGCTGAGTAGTCTCTCTGCTGCTGGGTGCTCTCTCATAGTGCGGAATACGCCTCCCGAGCACCTCTGCTTGCCTGCCTCACCGCTCACCCATGAGCTTATCAGGCCTGAAGGGCTCAGGCTCTCGCCGGATCAGGTCTGGCAACTCCTTGTTGCTTCCGAACCATCTCTCCCCCCCGCTTCCACTCAGTCGGGTTCCTTAACTTTCTTTCCCTTTGATGTTCAGGGCTCCTAGATTGTCACATATAATCGATTCACTTGTTTTTTCTGGTCTTTGTCGTAAGAGGGTCCACCGGAAGCATCTGACTACTCTGCCATCTTGGCCCCGCCTCCAAGCGGGTGGTTTTAAAGAACAGAAATTTATTTTCTCACAGTTCTGGGTGCCAGAAGTCCAAGTCATAGTCTCAGCTTTGTCCCAGACATTCCTTGGATGCTTGGCTTGTGGAGGATCCCCACATGGCATCTGTTTCCCCTGGGTGTGTCTCTGTGTCTAATCTCATCTTTTAGTATCTCAGAAGTGATTAGGTTTAGGACCTACCTACTTGGGTATGGCCTAATTAACGTAACAAAGAAAACCCTATTTCTAAATAGGTTCGCATCCAAAGGTATTTATAGAAAACAAAAAAACAGTTGATGTCCAGTCGATTCCGACTCATGGCAATGCCAAGTGTGTGGAATAGAACTGTGCTCCATAGGGTTCTCAGTGGCTGTGAACTTTCAGGAGTAGGTCGCTAGACTTTTTGGTTCGCAGCATAGTTACTAACCATTTGTGCCATCTAGGACCTCGTTTTTGTTGGGCCCTTTTTCCCAGACTGAGGCTAAGAGAAATGGGAGAGGGGTCAGAATGCCATTTCCACTTTCTAGCCCTCATGCACCTTCAGGACTGTGCTCTTACTGCCCTCCCTCAGAAGGAATTTCCCTAAGGTCCATTTACTCCTATCGCTGGATCATTAGAGATGAATCTGGAAAATCATGTAGAACCATACTGTTAGACACTGGAGCCATAGCCACTGTGGCTATTCCCTGGAAACATGACAAGTCCAAAATGAGATGTGCTGTAAGGATAAAATGCACACTGGGTTTCAAGACTTAGTACTGAAGAAAAGATGTAAAATATCACAACAGTTTTTTACATTGATTCCATGTTGAAAGACAATATTTTGGATATATTGGATTCAATAAAATATATTAATTTTCCCTATTCCTTTTTATGATTTTTAGTGTGACTCCTAGAAAATTTAAAATTGCATATGTGACTAGCCTTATATTTCTACTGGACAGTGCTGTTCTTGAAGGCACTCAGAACAGAATGAGAGAAGGGTACCTGACAGTTTCCAGTGGAAGAAACCTCTGAGTAATAGAGCTGGGTCTGAATGTGAACTTGCTGAAAGCCAGGAAGGGAGAGCTGAATCCACTTTCCCACCCTCATCCTGGACCGCTTACCCCTGCCCTCCCTGCACATCGGCTACTTGGCCCTCTGCACAGTGTTCTTGTCTTAGCTTTCACACTTGTCAGCCACATGTTCTCTCTTCTGCCTTCACATGGCTCACTCTGTCTTTTCTTCATGAGTCAGCCTCCTGACCCCCTTTGCTAAAAAAAAAAAGTCATTCCTGAAGTGCTTATTCTCATCATGGGACTTAGTACAGTCTGGAATTCTAGTGCTTATTTTACTTATCACCTGTCCCTGGAGAAAGACATCCTCCTTGATAAAGGACAGGGTCAGCAAAAAAGAGGAAGACCCTCAACGAGATGGATTGACACAGTGGCTGCAACAATGGGCTCAAGCATAACAACGATTATGAGAATGGCACAGGACCGGGCAGTGGTTCATTCTGTGGTGCATAGGGTCGCTATGTGTCGGAACCAACCTGACGGCACCTGCCGACACCATTACCTGTCTTCCATCCAGAACATGAGCTTCATGAGTGCAGGAATCTTCTTCATCCTGTTCTCCATAGCACCGTCTCATGCTTGCATCTGGCACAAAGTTGTTGTCAGTTGCCACTGAGTCACCTCTAACTCATGGCGATGCCACGTGCAACAGAACAAAACACCACGTGGTCATGCACCATCTTCATGATCGTTGGTATGATCAAGTCCCCTGTTGCGGACAGTGTGTATTTTGAGTGCTTTCCAACCTAGGGGGTCATCTTACAGTACTACATCAGACACTTTTCTGTTACAGTGCATAGCATAGGGTTTTCGTTGACTAATTTTTGGAATTTGATCAGTAGGCTTTTTTTCCTATTCTTAGTCTGAAAGTCTTGCTGAAACCTGTCCACCATGGGTGACCCTGCTGCTATTTGAAATACTGATGGTATAGCGTCTAGCATTATAGCAACACACAAGCCACCATAGTAGTACCAACTGACCAACAGGCGGTGGATGACATGGTTAAAGCCCTTGAATTGAGCCATGCCTGAAGGTAGTTTTGATGGTGGACTTTAAAGTTCCTTAAGCCAATAGATTCTCTTTTTTTTTGCTTAATGCTAGTCTGATGTAGGTTTTAATGGTTTGTAAACAGGAGCATTCTAACTGATATACAATGCTATCTTCCCTTGATTATGGCCCTCTGTCATTCCTAGCAGCTTCCAGTAGGAAAACTTCTCCAGGAAAAGAGAATGTCTTTCAGGCTTGCTGCTCTGGCTCAGCAGAGCCTGGTTTAAAGCCCCAGCGAAAGTGCTTATAATTGGCCAGTGAGAGCAAGGAGCTTGTGTGGTGATTGTGTGCCAACAAGTAACTCAAGCAGGCAAAACTCTTTGTGTTTTATAATTATGTGAAAAGACCTGAGATTTCTGTAAGGCAGAGGTCAGCAAATTAAAATTCTCCCAGGAGCTAAGGGCCTCTGAATGCCTGTTTCTGATAATCTTGTTTATGTCCTGGGGAAAATAAATCTCTCTTTTGTTCTATGTTGTTCAACTCTCAGCACTGTTGGTAATTAAAAGGGTAGAGGGTGGAGAAATGAATGAGTTCTTTAATTGGCTATGTTTTGGCTGACACAGTAAGGAAAAAAAGGACACTTTTGGGCATGGGCAGGGTGGCCTGCTCTGCCCTGGGAAAGGGTGATAAAACCCTGGGCAGCTGGTGATCAAGTGGCAAAGGGGCAGGAATCCATCATCATTAGTGTGACCAATGGGCAGAGGCTGTGAGCCTGCACTGGGCTGTGCCAGTGACTTCTGGAGACAAAGAGAACCAGAGAAGGCCAGAGTGAAGGTCCGGTTTCAGAAGTCACCCCCATGTCAAGGATTGCCTATTCAGTCATGACTCTGGAGGTGTGTGGGAGGGATGGGAAGGACAAAACAAACAGAATCCTACTAGATGGTCAGATACCTGTTACCAAACCCATTGCTGTTGAATCGATTCCGATTCATGGTGACCCCAAGTATTACAGAGTAGAACTTAGCTCCATAGGGTTTTTTTTGGCTGTAATCTTTATGGAAGCAGATGACCAGGACCTTCTGGGTTTGAACTGCCAACCTTTTGGTTAGTAGTCTAGCGCAAACCATTTGTGCCGTCCAGGCACCTGATGGTCAGATAACTTCTCTTACAACATGATATGGTAGAAGGATAATTGTAATAATAACAACAGATACGACAGCTGACATGTGCCAGGCACTGTGTTTAGAGCTTTCAGCTTTATGTCTTTTAATGCTATCAAGAATTCCATGATATAGGTGAAATGATCCACATTTTACAAATGAAGAAATGGAGGCATAGAAAGGTTAAGTTATTTGTTAGGTTTCCCAGGTAGCAAGTGACGAAGTCTGCGTTCATACCCAGGTCAATCTGTAGAGCTATGCTTGTATTGACTGCCCGCCTGTAGCTTTTTTCCCTCTTTGACCAAGTCTTATGCTCTTTCCGAGTCTCAGTTTTTTCATACGTAAAATGGGGAGAACAACACCTTTATGTAACAGAGTACTTGGATGCAAACAACAGAAACAGACTGCGGCTCACTTAAGAAAACGGGATTTACTGAAGGGATATTTGAGCTCTGGTCTATACTACTTCTGTGGGGGGAGATAACGTTTAGCTCCCACTAAGACTCACCCCCCTCTTAAAAAAATAAACCAGTTGCTGTTGAGTCAGTTCCAATTCATGACAACCCCATGTGTGTCACAGTAGAACTATGCTCCATAGGGTTTTTGACAGCTGATTTTTTTTGGAAGTAGATTGTCAGGCCTTTCTTCTGAGGTCTCTCTGGTTGAAGTTGAACCTCCAACCTTTCTTTCGGTTAGGAACCAAGCAGATTAGGCATTTTCCCTCAAAAGGAAATGTGTTCAGATGCTGAGTAGCCAAAATGTGCCCTCTCTCGGACTTTCTAACAGAGACTATGTGGTGATGGATGTCTTCAGCACCAGGCCTGGCACATAGGAAGTGCTCTGTGAAGTTGTTGTTATTATTATTATCATCATTATCGTCATCCAGGAAGAGGCAGCTCATTCTGTTGCCACACCCACCATACAAATTCTGGTCTGCTTTTCTTTTTGGATGATTTAGACTCCTTTATGAACAGAGACATAAACCAACTAACATAACCTCAAGACAGTAGCATGCTAGCATGTCTTCAGATTGGTCACTAAAGCGTGCCCTAAATTGGGAAGAAATCAAAACAGATTGCATCTAATTTCTCTTCGTTCCAAGCAAGAAATTACCTTTTCAAGGGAGACATGATGACTTGCAAGCTGTTTGCAGACTCGGTTTTCATGAAGTCTTGGGCTTGGCTTGGCTTTTCATTGACGGATTGCCTGGCCTGTGGAGTTAGCTGGGTTTTCAGAGGCAAGAGGCATATAGAAGCCGCTTTTCTCAGTTCTTCCTCAGACTGTTAGGAGCCTGGTGAGCCCTACTCTTCCTGCAGGTGGTTGAGTGGATTATTATGGGGACAGCATGGGCTTTGAAGCCAGGCAAGCCTGGGTTGGAATCCTGCTCTACAATTTCCTAGCTGTATAACCTTGAGGAAGTTGTTTTCTCATCTGAAAAGTGGGATAATCGGTATTTACTTCCTAGACTTTGTAGTGGTCTGCAGTAGCTGCTACCCAGAACTATGGGGCAGTTCTCCTCTGTCACATGGTGTCACTATGACTTGATGGCACCTAACAACATCAAAAACTGCTAGGCCATATGACGCTTTTGTATGAATTAAAAAAAGATATCCTATCTTCTAGCAGATGCATCTGGGACCGGAGTGCATAGCTTGCTGAGCAGAACACAGGCAGGATTTTATCGCCCACTTAACCCCTTAGTTTGCACACTTGCGTAGCGTGCAATTTGCACATCTGTTCATAGTGGTCCTGTTTTTTCTGCCTAGTTAACTTTTTAAAAAAACATTTCTTCTATTAACAGACACAGATCCCTTATCCAAAAGGATGGAAATATAACTCATCTATTGAGAAACCACCTGAACAACCAATAGTGATTGATACAAGAAATGCGCTTGTGACCCAAAAGAGGCCAGTCAGATTTTTTCCCCTGGGGCTGATACACACATGTTGGGAAAAAATAGAAATTTATACCCACTGAGTAAATGGCAGCCATGCTTCTTTCATATGGGATAGGCCTGTTTGTAGTAGGAGGGAATGTAAATCAACACGCGAAGATACACAGAGATAAGCAGAAATGATTGATGGAGAGAGGAACTTTCTGGAGCCAGTTGTTGAGGTTGGTTCCTGAATCTCTTCCCATGATTCTAAACTCTAACTCAGTTCTCCTGTTAGTTACGTGAGCATAAACATTCCCTTTTTGCTTAAGCTAGTGTGAGTTGGTTGTCTGACACTTGCAACCAGAATGGTCCTAATAACTGAGTAATTCCTGTAAGACTTTTTATGTATGGAAAACCCTTAGCTATTGTTATTGCATGAAAAGACAAGGCAGCCCCCATATGATATAACCAAGAGAGGTTAAGTGACTTGTCCACAGTCACACAGCTACTGAGTAATAGAGCTGGTATTAGGACTCAGGAGTGTGAGGATTTCACAAGGCTCCTTACCTCAAAATATCTCTGCCATAAGGCACACTATACTGCATGCAGTTCCCACCAGTTTGCTTCTTTGGAGTGAAAGGAGAAAGTACTTTATTAGATGAGGTCTGGATTTGAGATGTCAGATATTCCACCAGCTCTTAATCTCATGCCCATGGCAGACATCACTAATTCATTAGCAGAAAACATTAATTGATTAGGCTGTAGTGTTTTGTTTTGTCTGGGAATGGTTTCAGAGTCTTTCTTAACATGCTGCTCCAGGCAGTTACTGCTAATCATTTGGAAATGAAGTAGGAGATGAAACCAAACATCTTGATTTCAGGCAATTTGTGACAAAATTTCTTTCAGTCCTTTTTTTTCTTTTCTTTTTTAGGTCTCTAACTCATGGAGCAGTACCTTCAAAGGTGAGAAAATGTTGCTTTAAATTAATGCCAGAAAATAAGGGACTCAGAATAGGAGCACAGAAGCCTAAATGGCTAATGAAGTTTGGCAGAAGGCTTTTGTGAGCATGTGTAGGGCGTCTGGGTCAGCAGGCAAGCGAATTCCCAAAGACGCACGAACAGATTAGCTAGGCTCTGCCATTGTATGTGGGGTAAAGCTCACTTCCTCATCATCTTTTGAGATGGGGGTGGGAGTGTCTTGGTGAATTTTCCAGCCAGAGAAAGGCTTTGTGGTAGACTTAAAAAAGAAGAGAAGAAATTTGAATTAAACGAAACAAACTCAAAAAATTAAAAATCCTCAAGAGTTTCAAGTTTTGTGCCCACCTTCCAAGATCTCAAGTCTAAGGAAGTCAGAGGGGCCAAGATCTCTAGCAAAGGATGTACATAAATGTTTTGTTTCAAATGCATTTTCAGTTTCGTGTGTTTTCACATTGATTTCGAGTGGACTCGGCAGCAGCTGGGTTATTTTACTGGGGGTCAGCATATTAAATACAGTTACCCTCCCTCAAACGGGGAGGTGAGTATTTTTACTTCCATGTTACAGATAAGGAAATTGAATCTCAGAGATGAAATGAACTTGCCCAAGTTCACAGAGCTTTTAAACTGCAGAGCAGGGATTCAAATCCTGGTTTGTGTTCATTTAAAGTCCCCTCACTTTCTGTCATATTATCCCAGGCCCTGTGCTAGGTCCCAGAGATCAAATGATGAATTGAGACACATTCCCTGCCCTCAAGGAGTTCCCCCATCTTGCAGAAAAAGGAGCTAGTTCCACTCAAGTGTTCCTGTTGAACATCGGATCATGCACGGTTAAAACAACACATCTCCACTGCTCCCCAGCAAGCAAACAAGACAGCACGTGCACAAGTTGTGTGTAGGAATCCCTTTGTCTTAATTCTGATTTTGTTTTTCTAACACTTGCCTGAAGTCTCCAGTTGCAACTTCCCTAAACCCCAAAACAGTGATAGTTCTACCACTGTTTGCACCCCAGCTGAGGTCTGAGCTCTGGATGTGCAAGTCTGTGCTGGGCTCTGACGCTGCTGCAGGCAGCAGACCCTCCTGGCTCCTAGCCCCACTGCCCTCCCTAGTCCACCCTGAGGTCTGACTTCAGGAAGAGTCACGAGCAAGTCTCCCTTTCCAATTGCTGTCCAAAGGGAACAAGCAGAGATGCCCTCTCGGCAGCCAGCAGCACAAACCAGCAAACCAGCTTTCCTGGGGCTGTTGACCCACAGCAGTGGTAGGCGTGAAGGTCCCTCATGCTCCACTTGGGGGAAAAGACCCTGCTCTTGGCCTTCCCTCCCACTGGTTCAGCCTGGGGCTGATCAGCAAGTACAAACACCCTGAGATTTAGCTCTGACACTCTGGGGATACTGGCTTAAACTTTATCTGTACAACCAGCTCACAGGTACCGTTTATTGAATGCCTTCTAGATGCTCTCCATATACAATGCCAACTGGGTGCTTTTTCCAAATAACCTGTATACTGAAAATGCAGGACTTGTGGGATACACTCGTAAAGCTACTTTTATTCCTTCCTGCCAGTTGTTGTGCAATCCCAGGCCTGGTTCTTCCGTGTCTGTGGATAAATCTTGGACAAGCCCGTTAGCTCATCTGCTTATTTGTAGGGAAGAAAAAATGGCTTTGGTCCCGAGAGACAGAAAAGGCCACATAAACCAGAGACTTCATCAGCCTGAGACCAAAAGAACTAGATGGTGCTCGGTACCATGAATGACCACCCTGACAGGGAACACAACAGAGAGTCCCTGACAGAGCAGGAGAAAAGTGGGGTTCAGAACTCAAATTCTAGTAAAAAGACCAGACTTGATGGTTTGACTGGGACTAGAGGGACCCCAGAAGACATGGCCCCCAGACTCTCTGTTAGCCAAAAACTAAAACCATTCCCAAGGCCAACTCTTCAGACAAAGATTAGACTGGACTATGGGACATAAAATGATACTCATGAAGGGTGTGCTTCTTAGCTCAAGTAGATACATGAGACTAAACGGGCAGCTCCTGTCCAGAGGCAAGATGAGAAGGCAGAGAGGGAGCAGGAGCTGGTTGAATGGACACAGGAAATCCGGGGTGGAAAGGAGTGTGCTGTCACATTATGGGGAGAGTAACTAGCGTCACATAACAGTGTATGTACAAATTTTTCTATGAGAGACTGACTTGAATTGTAAACTTTCAGTTGAAGCACAGTTTGAAAAAAAGTCTTTGGGGTCTGTAGTCTCCCAAACCTTTTCAGTTTAGAGATGTCCAGGACAGTGCAGTGAGCAAATTCCAGGCCCTGTGCTCTCAGCCCTGCTGCAGGGAGAAACTGCTCCAGGAAAGGGGCACAAAGTCAACTTCTTGAGCTTCCCCTAAGTGAGTGCTGGTTCTGCCCTACGCCCGTCTCCCCAGCCAGGCTGCCTCTGCCACTCCAAGGTTGGTGAGAGTGCAGTGGGGAGAGATAAGGGGAGAAGCCTTTCTCACTTGACTGGGACTTCCATGAGCTGGGCTCTGCAGGTAGACACTCTCTCCTGGGTGTTTGTGTGAACTTTGGAACTCCTATCTCAGTTAGCTCCAAACACAACAAAACCTTTGTAGGAATTAGAAAAAAGATCTCCCCTGCCTTCAGATACAGCCCCATGGATGTACAGCTGGGCAAATGGATGTTATCCTTCTGCAGGTTAAAAAAAAATATCCCCTTCCTCTAGGGTTTTGCAAGCCCGGAGTCCCTGGGTGGTACAAATGGTTAATGCGCTCGGCTGCTAAGCGAAAGGTTGGAGGGTCAAGTCCACCCAGAGGTACCTTGGAAGAAAGGCCTGGCGATCTGCTTCTGAGAAACCAGCCATTGAAAACCCTGTGCAGCTGAGTTCTACTCTGACACGCATGGGGTTGCCATGAGTCACGATCGACTCGATGGCAAGTGGTTACTGGTTAGCAGAAGTTGTCAGAGTCGTATCCTTATCCTCAGGACTGCTCTCACCCTCTCACCGTGTCAGTGCCTGTAAGGTCACTTCCATCTGCCAGCGTTGGCATCTGTGTGCCTGTGGGCTTTCCTCTGAAGATGAGGAAGACCAGTCTGCCATCCCTGCAGCAGACCAGAAATGTCAGAGGATTTACACCCCTCAGGAGCAGCTCTCCACCAATGACTATGGGAGTGGATATACAAAATCCCCAGGTCCCTCAGTCCTCAGCTGAGATAAGTCTGAATGAGGCTTGTGCTTTGCATGGTTTCCCAGACTTCCCAGTGATTTGTGCTCTAGTGCCCACAGGGGTAGCTGGTTTGATAACATGCCCTTGCCTGGCTTCCTTCTCTTCCCTTCCTCACTTCTCCACTCCCCTGCCATCACGTCCCACATAAACTATTGCACTCAAATCCTTACCTGAGGATTCACTTCTGGTGGAATTCAAAGTAAGACCAAGTCCTGTTGTAGGACTCCTTACCAAGAGTCCCTAGGTAGTGCAAAGGGTTAGCACGCTCAGCTACTAACCGAAAGGCTGGAGATATCAAGTCTACCCCGAGGCGCCTTGGAAGAAAGGCCTAATGCTCTACTTCCGAAAAATCAGCCATTGAAAACCCTGTGGAGCAGTTTTACCCTGACACACATGAGGTCACCATGAGTTGGAATCGACTTGATGGCAACTGGTGCGAGTACTAGTTCTTACCACAGCCCTGATCCTCTCCCAGTCTTGCAAGATAGGTTTTCTTTTCTTCTCCCCCATCCCTCCCCAATTGAGGAAGCAGAAGATCCCTGGGCTAAAGTGGTTTAACCATCAAACATGGTAGAACTGAGATTCAACCTCAGATGCATGCAGACGAAAAACAAAACCCATTGCCGTTGAGTTGATCTCTACTCATAGAGACCCTATAGGTCAGAGTAGAACTGTCCCATAGGGTTTCCAAGGCTGTAGGTCTTTATGAAAGCAGACTGCCACATCTTTCTCCCGCAGAGTGGTTGGTGGATTTGAACTGCTGACCTTTCGGTTAGTAGCCAAGCGCTTAACCACTGAACCACCAGGGCCCCAAATCTGCTCTTTCTCCCAAACCGTCGTGCTCCCCAGCAGCTGTGAGCCATTTCCTCCAGCTGGCAAAATACAATCCTGGAAGTGGCCATCCCAGCCTCACAGTATGTGGAAATTAGCATTCTCTCTTGATGTTCATGGTCTCAGTTCTGAATCATTTATCTAATGCCATTCTTCACTAAGCACTCCATTCTGCTCTTAATCATCCCAGCTTCCGATCTTAACTCGCCCTGTGAACTCAGTGCTGGGAGCTGTGTTCCTGACCCTTGACCGTGGCTCACCATCTAGCTGCAGTGCCCTGTACTGTCTTGTGAAATACTCTTCCCAGTTGGACTGGACCCCAGGCTCCTGATGTTGCACTATCCATTATGGACGGTGTTCTGGTAGATTCATAATGTGGCTGTTACGCCCTAATAGCCCATGTCCTTAACCATAGCAAAATAAATTTTTATCCATTGCTCAAAATTTGAAAGCACATCTGGAAAGTTGTGCATACTAGCTGAGCAAACCTGAGTGCCTGTCAGAAGAACTTGGACACCACTTCTGGGAACCAGCTAAGTAGGAAGATTTTAATTGTTCCCAGGCTCGTCTCAGCCACCTAATTTCCTCTAACTAGCACACACAAAGCAACCAAGAGAGGTGTGGGATTGGATGGCAATTCAATGCCTCATAATGCCAGATGAATTGCAGCGCCTGCGCCACAGTATTGCATTTGCTGACGTCTGGGAGACGGTCTCCATGGATGCTAATTCAATTATGCTGAAACATAGAAGGAAATTGTCAGCCAAATTGCTGCCGCAATGCCAAGCTGTACCTAGCCCACGTCCCCAGTGCTGTTTCTTCATGATTCAGCAGCAGACAGCTCTTCTAGTCTGCGAATGACCAGAGGCTGTGCTCCACTTGGCCTGGCTACTTGGCTTTTTAGACAAACTTCCTGTCTTAGACCTCTAAATAGAGATACGGTGTTTGTAAATCATGTCCTTGCCTCCTTTCTCTTGTTACTTGTTTATCCATTCATTCAGCAACAAACATGTGACAAGTTTAAAAGAAAACATGTCATTCAACCAGTAAAGGTTGAGCACCAACTATGTACTAGGCACATTCTAGGCACTGAGAACTCAGCAGGGAACAAAATGGACAGAAATCCATACCTTCTTGAGTGTATAATCGTTCCCCACCTTCTAAGGAGCTGGTTTTTTCAGGCTAGCCTCAAGGCCTTTTTTGCTTTCTAGAATCTGGATATTCGGTGAATAAGAAAACTCTAGGTGAATAAGAAAACTTGAGGGAGACAGAAGGGCCAGATTGATTCGTAGGAGAAAGGGCTGCATCAGAAGAGATGGAGAATGAATGAAAAATAGCATGCATGGCTAATTTGGGAGACTTTGTTGTTGTTGTTAGCTGCTATCGAGTTGGTCCCCAACTCATGGCGACCCCGTGCCCAACGGGATTGGACCGTTGTGATCCATAGGATTTTCATTAGCTGATTTTTGGAAGTTGATTGCCAGGCCTTTCTTCCTAGTCTGTCTTGGTCTGGAAGCTCTGCTGAGACCTGTTTAGCATCATAACAACACCCAAGCCTCCACTGACATATAGGTAGTAGCTGCACTTAAGGTGCATTTGCCGGGAATTGACTCTGGATAGCCCGCATGAAGGTAAGGATTCTACCTCTAAGCAACTAAACCACCACTGCCCTCTTGGAGATTTTCAGGAGTTTAAAAAGTTGAGGAGAGGGATTTGGTGGAGTGGGCAGAGCAACAGTGATGAGGAGAAGAAAGTGCATTTCAAGCTTTACTCAATTTTATGAATGGAATGCCTCTGATATTTTTTGAAGATTTCATTAAATGTAAAATTCCTTTTTGTTTATTAAGAATCAGTCAGTCAATAAATACTTGTTGAGTGCCTATTATGTTGTAGCTGAAAGACAGATGCAGTCTTTACCTTCCTGAGTTTCTGGTTCCAAGGGAAAGACAGCCTGAACATGTGATAGGTGCTTGTACGGCAGGGCTGAGACTTCACCTGGGAAGGCAGAGAAGGCTCCACTGAGCAAATGAGATTTACTCTGAGCCTTGAGGATTAGGAGTTTGGCAGGCAAAGAGCTGGGCGTGGGGTGTATGGATAGTTCCAAACAGAGGTAATAGCTTTCGAGAAGACTTCATGGAATGAAAGAATGTACCGTATTTGGCCATTGCTGCCCCATCAAAGAAATAATTCTGGGAACTCCTGCACCAGACTCTTCTCGATACCTCATTTCCAGAAAACAAGTCAAATAGAATATTCTCAGGTGAGTTTCCGTAGTGTGGGCGTAATTCTGCCTCCCCCCTCACCTTGGCTGCTGCCTCTACTGCTGTTGACCATTGTCAAGGAGAGCAGAAGTCAGGATAAAGTTGATAGTGTCTGGGACAGTGGAATAAATTGCTTTTCAGACTGGTTGTTTGGATATCAGAACTGGGGTTTCTTCCTGTAAGATTCTGTGCTCTGGTGGTTTCAAGGCTGAACCAGGCCAGTCTGGCTTTATATTCCCGTTGCCATCTAGTAGATTCCAACTCTATAGGACAGAGTAGAGCTGCCACATAGGATTTCCAAAGCTGTAATCTTTACGGAAGCAGATTGCCACATTTTTCTCTTGTGAAGTGGCTCGTGGGTTCAAACCATTGATCTTTCGGTTAACAGCTGAGTGCTTAACAGCTGCGCTACCAGGGTTCCTTTGGCTCTTTATAGGCTACATTTATTAAGCACTGACTGTACCCACTCAGTTCTGTGCCAAATACTAAGGATACAGAAGTGAACAGCAGACATGGTTCAGTTCTTGCCAAGTGCACAGTTCATTTGGAAGGGATATGGTCAAGTAAAAAGGCATCTACAATATCTTATTGTCCTAAGAACTATGACGGTGTTAATCATTTGCTCTCAGAGTATTTTAAAAACAAAACAAAACCAAAAAATCAGTTGCCATTGAGTTGATTCTGACTCATGGCAACCCATGTGTTTCAGAGAAGAACTGTGATCTATGGGGTTTTCAGTGGCTGTGACCTTTCAGAAGTAGATCACCATACCTTTCTTCTGAGACACCTCTGGGTGGCTTTGAGTCACCAGCCTTTCACTTAGTAGCCAAGTGCATAACTGTTTGTGCCACACAGAGTCCCCAGGGGGAGTCAAACAGATCTGAGTGTGAATATCAGCTCTGCCAAGTAATAGCTGTATGACTTTAGGCAAGTTAACTCCTCTCAATCTGCATTTTCTCACCTTTGAAATGGGGATTGTTACACCCACCCTGAAGAACTAGAGTGAGGTTTAGAGATAACCTGTGCGTCAGCATCCTGTTGAACAAGCAGGATTCTATAGGGTGCAAGAAAGCAGCCTTATTCTTTCCTCCACTGTCTATTGACAAGGCCTTGGTGAGCAGAAGCTTTCTCTGCCCCTGGCTAAAATCTTAAGTTGCCTCCATCACTTTACTGGTCAGTTCTGGATAACAAAATGTCCTGTAGTCATTTTGACTCACAGGAGAGTTCCATCTCAGTAGTTAAAATGCCCTGTCTTAAGTAATGGCTAGAACTCTGGGTCTCATTTAGAGTTGAATCTTCTTTCAAACAAACCAGCTATAAAAAGACATTTTTGAAATAATTGGAGAAATTTGAACACTGGCTGAATATTTGATGAAATTAAGAGATTCTTGTAAATTGCGTGGAGCCCTGGTAGCACAGTGGTTAAAGAGCTCAGCTGCTAACCAAAAGGTTGGCAGTTCAAACCCACCAGCTGCTCCTTGGAAATCTTATGGGGCAGTTCTACTCTGTCCTATAGGGTCACTGTGAGTCAGAATCGACAGCAACGGGTTTGGTTTTTATGGTTGTTAAGTGCATAATGGTAGATCAGATATGTAGAAATTTATACTGAATTACTAAAAAATGTGATGTTTGGGGCTTGCTTTTCAATAATCTAGTGGTTTAGGGGTTAAAGGGTTGGGGCATACGTGAAGCAGGAATGGGCACGTTTGTTTTATTATTTTTCCTACTTCTGTAAATGTTTGAAACTTCCACAATAGAACATTTGAAAAAGGTGTTAAAGCTTCTCCCCTGGGCAACCACACTTGATTGGCAGATTGTATAGCACATAAGACCTAGTGGGTATTGTTCATATTGTAGACATTGTAGACCTATGTATTTATTACAACAATTCTTTGGCCTATGACAGTGATGTTTTGCTCTAATAATATCAGTGTATACGGACGTTAAACTTCTATGACGACCCACAGTCATCTCATCTTCTTGGTATTCATGCCCTCTGTAATCCCCTCCACTTGGGGCTGTACCTAGTGACTTGCTTCTAATGAATAGAATATGGTAAAAGTGATGGGATATCACTACTGAGATTAGATTATAAAAGACTGTCTTCCATCTGGCTGGCACTATCTCTCTCTGGCTCTGTTCTGTTGCTTGTTCAGATGAAACAAGCTGCCATGTTGTGAATTGCTTTTTGGTGAGTCCACATTACAAGGAACTGAGAAGGTAGCCTCTGGCCAACAGCCTCCAAGGCACTGAATTCTTCCAACAACCACGAGTGAACTTGGAAGTGGATCCTCTCCTAGTCAAGCCTTCAGATGAGACTGCGGCCCCAGCCAACTCCTTGATTGCAGCCTAGTGACCACAGGATCCAGCCAAGCTCTGCCTAGATGCCTGACCCATAGAAACTGTGTTGTTTTAAACCACTAATAGAATTGACATCTTTGAATTGTGGTGTTAGTGAAGAATATTAAATATACTGTGGACTGCCAAAAGAATGAACGAATCTGCCTTGGAAGAAGCACAGCCAGAATGCTTCTTAGAAGGGAGGATGTTGAAACCTCATCTCACATATTTTGGACGTGTTATCAGGAGTGACCTGTCCCTGGAGAAGGACATCATGCTTGGTAAAGTAGAGGGTCAGTGAAAAACAGGAAGGCCCTCAACAAGATGGATAGACACAGTGGCTGCAGCAGTGGGCTCAAGCATAACAACAACTATGACAGTGGCGCAGGACTGGGCAGTGTTTCGTTCTGCTGTACATAGGGTTGCTATGAGTTGGAACTGACTTGATGGCACCTAACAACAACAAATTTTGGGGAGATCAGTTATGCAGTGATAGATAACTAAGACAGTGTATTATGACAAAGTTCAGACAGATGGAAGTAAAGTTTCTTGCAGAGGAAACACCTGTTTTTAGTTCACACAAAGGTGTAGTATTAGTGTGTGTTAATAGTAGGCCTGCTTCTCCCCTCCCTCTGCTCAGGCATTGGGAAAGAGGATTGTGGTCAGCTTCCCTATGCTCCCACCTTCTCCCTGCTTGCTAGTCAAAGGTCTGAGAGAGGGGAGGAAGCAGAGGTGAGGGCAGGCTTCCTTGACTGATACTGTCACATTCTGATGTTAGCAGTCTAGGCTTGGCAGGTATTTAAAGTGCTTCTAGGCTAGGCGTTCAAAGATGACTATTTTTTGTGAGGTACATTGTGAGTTGTTTGGAGCCCTTTTAATGGCTTCTACACTGCATAGTCTCCCGATGATCCCTATGGGGACTCTTCATTCCTCCCCACCCCCCCACCCCCGCCCCTTGTGATGCTTCCTCTCCAGGTACCATGTTTCTTTCTGCTTCTTTTGGGCAGGGTACCTTAAAGATGCCCCCACATTGGTTTCTTCACATCTGCTTGGCTGATGGGAAACTCATGCATCATTGCCATCCCAACCATGGACATAGCATCTGCTTCCACTGCTACCCTCCCTCCTCATCCTGCAATCTTGAGAGTCTCCAGCCGCAGTCTGACTATACATTTTTCAAGTCTGAGTCAGACCCCAGACCCCAGACTCCAGGGCACTTGTAGCAAACTAGAAATAACTCTTTGAAGTTCCTCCCACAAGGCTGTTGTCAGGAGTAATTGCCTCTCCTCCCCCCTAGAGGGAGTAAGACTCAGTGAATATTGGATTACTTGCTCCAAAAACTCCATTCTCCAGTTTCCGACTTCAGTCTCTTTATAACCTGAAGGTGGGTGTTGGGCCAGGGTTCACCAGGCGCTTTGCAAGACTAGTATCTTGCTTTGAAATGGAGGATGTTTGAATATCTCATTTTACTCTTGGTCTGTGAGGACGCGGCTAAAACCAAGACTCAAAGCATCTCGTTTTAACATTTTGTTACATACATAAAACAGGCATGGAGTTACTGTTAAATAACTGGTGGTTATTACTTTTACATTGTTGTGGACCCAGTGAGTGGTCTCCATCTAGCCACGTTCTCTGCTATGCGACTTTGCAGCTGTTCCTGTCAAGGGGTGGAATCTACTTCCCAGCCTTCGAATGCCGGCTGGCCATGTGATTGCTTAGGAGTTCTTGGGTGGTGCAAATGGTTAACACACTCGGCTGCTAACCAGAAGTTTGGAAGTTTGAGTCTACCAGAAGTGCCTCAGAAGAAAGGCCTGGCAATCTAGTTCCAAAAATCAGCCGTTGAAAACCCTGTGGAGCACAGTTCTTCTCTGACACACACGGGTCACCATGAGTCATAGTTGACTCGGCGGCAACTGGTAACTGCTCATGTGATTACTTTGACCAATAGAAAACAGCAGAAGTGACATAGTACCTGTTCTGAGCCTGGGTACAAGAACCCTGCATGGTTTGGACTTTTCTCTTGGAACCCTCCTGCTGCCTTCTGAACAAGCCTCAGCTAGTCTGTGGGAGGATGAGAGACCATGTGGCGCAGAGCTGAGTCAGCCCAGTTGTCCCAGCTAAGATCAGCAGAGCCATCTAGCTGGCCACAGAGACATCCATGAACTCCACTGAGCCCATGTGTGTCAGAGTAGAACTGTGTTCCATAGAGTTTTCAACCCATAGACTTGAGTAAAAATAATTATTTGCTATTGTATGCCTCTGAGATTTCATGGCTGTTTGTTACACAGCATTATTGTTGCAGTAGATAACTGATACAATTGTACCAGCATAGCTAATGAGGGAATCGTGTTTGAGCAGAGGGCCCTCTCAAATACCAGATGACAAAGATGACTGCTAGCTTGGCCTTGTCATCCATATGCAACTGTCCTGGAGGAAGACTGTTTTCACTCCTTAGGCACTCTCGGCTTCCACCGGACAGATATCTCCTCAGCTTGTCAAAACTTTCCCGAATGCAGCACAGCAAACAGGGCTTCCTTTGGCAGCTTGTTAGGATAATTGAAATGTGGGTGGAAGCTCATTAAGCTCCCCTTCGTCAACAGTCTTCCTTCCCGGCCCTGGGAAGCTGCGAGTTCTGTCACATCCCATTAGCACTGTGTCTGGGTGGTTTCCACACCTTTCCAGGCAAATCAAACACGCAGGGTCCACATTGAAGGGAGGAATATATTTATTCCCACAGAGACTCTGTGTTTATAGAAATTTAAAGATACACATACATTGGCTGGAGTGGATGATGAGAAAGAGAATAAAAAGACAAAAATGCGTTGGAAGTACAGGAATCACGCAAGTTGCTATTGTGCATAGTAAAAAGCTGGCATTTGAAGTCTTTTCTAGGGGGGTCCTTAAGTCCTTTTCTATTCTTATCTCATGCTGCCCCCTCCCCCAAACCCTTACATCAGTAGAAAGGCTTTTGGAGTCAAGAAGACTTTTGTTCAAATCCTGGTTGAGCCACATTAATAATAGTAGTAATGATGTTGACTTCTATTGAGCATGCTTTTTTTGCCGGACTCTGTAATAATAGCTTTATGTAAATAGTCTCAATGCTGTCAGGAAGCTCCCTGAGGTCAGAGACGATGCCTGTATTGTCTTCTGTATAAATCCAGCAGCTGACACAATTCTTGGCATTAGATGTTCAAACAAATGAGTGAATGACAGTCCTGTGAGGTAGAGGTAATTGTTCCCAACTTCAAGATAAAGAGCTTCCATAACTGACGCAAGTTCCCACAGCTAGTGAGAGTCATGGGAGGGCCTTCAAGCATACCATTTACCAGTTGCTATAGAGTCATTTCGGACTCGTAGTGACCTTATGTGTGTCAGAGTAGAGCTGTGCTCTGTAGGGTTTTCAGTGACTGATTTTTCAGAGGTAGATCACCAGGCCTTTCTTCTAAGGCACCTCTGGGTAGACTCGAACTTCCAACCTTTTGCTTAGCAGCCGAGCATGTTAACCATTTATACTACTAGGAATGCTATTTTCAAGTGCCATTATATTAGTTAGTCCTCACAGTGTCTCAGAGATTCCTGGAAAATGGAGCTCATTTTCTCCCATGGGGCTGCTGTGACAATTCATAAAGCAAGAAAGGTAAACATATATGAGAGTGCCTGACAAATAAGAAGAACACATGTTAGTTTTGTCATTGTTGTTGCATCTTTGTTTTTCAATAAAGTGTATGTGGGGGTTGAAAGTTGAAAAAGACCAGAAGAGGCCTCATGGTACCATGGAACCAAAATATCGTGGGTTCAGATCTTGACTTCACCACATAATTGTAGTATCACTTGTTTAAACTCATTTAAAGCTGTGTGAAATTAAGGTCGTCATATCTGCTGTGTAGTGTTCTCCCAGCCCTGGGCTGGGACTCCCAGGGAAGAAAGTATGGGCACGGGAACTAAACAAACTCATCGTTAAATGCTTATATCAACAAACACCATATGCTTGCGCAAATCAATCAACAATTAGTTAAAAAAAATTAACAACACAAAACCTGCCTCATAGGATTTTTTTCAAGACACAATTAAGGTAATGCTCAGTGACACCTAGCACTTGGCAAATCCTTGATAATAAGAGCTAATCATAAGTAAAGCTTATTGATCACATACTGTGTACCAGGGTTTTCTAAGTCTCATCTCATTTAATGCTCTCATCAACCCTAATAGATAGGTACTACTTTTAAAATGATATTTTATGATGTTTTTTGTTAAAGTTTACACAGCAAATTATGTTCCCATTTAACAATTTCTATACATATTGTTCAGTGATATTGGTTAGATTTTTCACAATGTGTCAACATTCTCATTTCCTTTCTGGTTGTTTTGTTTCCATTAATCTAGTTTCTTTGCCCTCCCCCTTACCTTCTCATCTTTATTTTAAGGTAACTGTTGACCATTTGGTCTCATATAGATGATTTTCTAAAGCACAGTAGTCACAGGTGATATTGTTTATTTTGTGAGCCTATCTGTTATTTAGCTGAAAGGTGACCTCTAGGAGTGGTTTCGATTCCAGGTTTAAAGGGTATCTTACGTTAAGTGTCTCAGGGGTTCCTTTAGTCTCTTTTGGTCCTGTAAGTCTGACCTTTTTGAAGAATTTGAGTTTTGTTCTCCATTTTTCTCCCATTCTATCCAGGACCATCTATTGTGTCCCTGGTCAGAATGGTCGATAGTTGTAGCAGGGCACCATCTAGTTCTTCTGGTATCAGGGTAGACAAGGCTGTGGTTCGTGTAGACTAGTTTCTTCTTCGAGTCTTTGGTTTTCTTCTTTCTGTTTTGCTCCAGACATGTAGAGACCAATAGGTGTATCTTAGATGGCCGCTCACAAGCTTTTAAGACCCCAGACACTAGTTACCGCATTGGGATGTAGAACATACACATTATGAACTATGTTATGCCAATTGACTGAGTTGTCCCATAAGACTATGGTCCTAAGCCTTTAAACTAAGCAAACTAATCTTGCAAGGTGTTTGCTTATGTCTAGGAATTATCCATAACTGTGCCCACTTTGTGCTCGATTGTATATATGAATATATATGCAACACGCACATACATGTATATGCATATGCCTACAGATACACCTATCCACGCACATGTATATACACATATATACCTTCCTATACACATGTATGCATACGTATTTACCTGTATAACCGCAAGCATATTTTTGGTTGTTATTGCTGTTGTTGCAAAATTGTATATGTTATAGCATTTACCAAAAATGTCCCTTATTCTTGTGTTTTCTTTGGTCAAGTAGTGCACAGTTCACCCATGTCTGGTATTGCCTTTCCCATAACCAAAAATAACAAATATCTACTATCTAGAAAGTGATTTCCCCTCTCTCCCACTCCCATTCCTGGTAACCACCAATGAACATTGATTTCTATATGTATACCTATTCTTGTCTTTTTATAAAAGTGAGTGTGATGGTTAAGGTTGTGTGTCTCTTTGGCTGGGCCATGATTTCTCAGTAGTTTGATAGTTTTGTAATGATGTAGTTTGGCAGTTATGTAATGATGTAGTCATCCTCCATAATGTGATCTGATATGATCAACCAGTCACATAAGAGGAGTTTCCTTGGGAATGTAGCCTGCATCCAATATATATATACGTGTGTTCTGGCAAACGTTGCTCACTTACTCTGGATCCTGCATTTGGCTCATCATCATCTGACTTCTGATTGTTGCTGATCTTGGGATTTGTCAGCCTCCACAGTCTGTGAGCCAGCGGCTTGCCATATTACCTTCTAATGCTGGGGTTCATCAGCCTCTGCATCCTGTTAGTCAGCAACTTGCTATCTTACCTGCTGATCTTGGATTCATCAGCTACCATGGCCTGTGAGCCAGCAGCCTGCTGTCTGCTCTGTTGATCTTGGGTTCGTCAGCCCCTGCAGCTACATGAGTCAGAAGAAGCCTTCAGCCTGACACCTGACGCAGGGATATGGGACTTGCCAGCCTCTACAACCACGTGAGCCATTTCCTTGAGATAAATCTCTCTCTCTCTCTCTCTCTCTCTCTCTCTATATATATATATATATTCATATATTCATATATATATGCTTCACTGATTTTACTTCTCTAGAGAACCCAGCCTAAGACAGTGAAATCATATAATATTTGTCCTTTTGTGATTGACTTATTTCACTCAGCATAAAGTCCTGTAGATTTATGCATGCAATGTTTCAAGAATTCATCACTATTCTTTATAGCTGCATAGTATTCCATTGTACGTATGTGCCACATTTTATTTATCCATTCATCCACTGATGAGTACTTAAGTTGTTTCCATCTTTTTGCTGTTGTGAACAGTACTGCAATGAACATAGGTGTGCATATGTCTGCTCGTGTCACTTCTATTAGGTCTCTTGGGTATATACCTAGGGGTGGGATTGCTGACTCATAGTTTTTGAGGAAGCATGATACCCTTTTCCGTTTTACATTCCCACTAGCAGTATATAAGGGTTGCAATCTCCTTACATTCTTGCTAGCATTTGTTGTTTTCTGGTTTTTGATGAGTGCCATCTTAGCAGGAGTGAGATGATAGGTAGATACAATTAAATGTTCCATTTTACAGTTGAGGAAACTGAGGTACAGAGAGGTCAAGCAACTTGTCCAAGGTCAAACACTTAGTAGAAAGGCTACTTTCTCTTTAGACTGGACACATTCTCTGGAGAAAGAGAGGAAAGGTAGAACATAGGGCCATTTTGGTTGAGCTGGGACCAAACCCAGTCTTTCACAAGCCTGGGTTTGGGTGGTTTCTGGCCAGAAGAATTTCTGGCATTCATTGGCATTAGTAAGAAGCTACTGTGGGGACCCATTGGTTATAAGATCTGTACTGAAAAGGGTTGCTTTGATGGAGTTTAGTGCAGAGGAAATGGCACTTCTACAGCATTGTTTTTAAAGGATCATTGTGTCTTAGCAACTGCAGGAAGAAAATTCTCCAAGGAGAGTTATTTAAAATAACGGTGCTCTGGTCAATTCCATCTGCAATTGGCTAGGTTTCACCACACTGTCAACCTCGTTCTGTTGGTTGGAGCTCCTTATTATGAAGGATTTTGGGAAAGAATGATAGAATTGATTAGCACTGTCTGCTGTGTACAGCTGGAAGCAGTGGTGGTTCAGTGGTACAATTCTCCCCTTCCATGTGGGAGACCCGAGCTTGATTCCTGGCCGGTGTACCTCAAGTGCAGTCAGTACTCATCTGTCAGTGGAGGCTGCATGTTGCTGTGACGCTGAACAGGTTTCAGTGGAGCTTCCAGACTAAGATGAACTAGGAAGAAAGGCCTGGCGATTTACTTCCAAAAATCAGCAGTGAAAACACTATGCATCTTACAAAGGTCTGATCTGTAACCAATCATGGGGATGATGCAGGTCCGGGCACCATTTTGTTCCATTGCGCGTGGGGTCACCATGAGTCAGGAGCTGACCTGATGGCAGCAACCAACAACAGTAATAGCTGTGGACGGGAAAGGAGGATAGAGGCATGTTTTCCATGTATTTCTGACCCTGCATTATCTTTATGCTTTGCAGTGTCATCCTAGGCAAACAATCACACTTCCTTTTGTCAAGGTTTTTTGGGTGCACCTCATGGGCATCCCCACATACCATATACCGTTATGTATTTGCACAAAAAAAGTACTGCTGTGTGTTATTTGAATGGTCATTCTATGCATCTTACTCAGATTCAGATTTGTTACTGAGCCCCCACCACATGACCAGGGCTTTCTCTAGATCTTTTTCTTTCATTCGTGGGTGGGTAGGGATCATTATTCCCATTTGCCAGAAGAGAAAACAAAGACTCAGAGAGGTGAACTTACTTGCTGAAGGCCAAGCAGCGCCTAGTACAGTGTCTGACACTTAACAGCAGCTGATAAGTTAGGTGCTGACAGACCAGCGAGTAAGTGGCAAAGCTGTGATTCACACATAGATTTTAGTCTTCGAGATGAATGCTTATTTCACCCCACAGTCACGACATTTGCTGAGAGCCTAAAGCTGTGCTAGCTGCCACGGTGAATACAGAAATAAACAGCGATCTCATCGCTCAGGGAATCCAGTCCTGTTCTCTCTCCTTCTTCTTCTCCAACCCTCCGAGAGAATTCCAGATCTCCTGCAAACACAAAGAAAGGGTCACTGCATTTTATTTCATTACCAAGCACTAAATGGTAGATTGCCTTCTCCTTTTGAAATTGCTGGCAACATCAGTTTCATTATGAGTACAAGTGTATCATTTTGGAGTAATAGCCTTTTTTACGCAGCTCATCTCCAAAAAGGAAATAACGACCCAGAGAGCAGACTGATGAAGAGTTTGGTACCCGTCCTGCCACAGAGTCTCTCTGGGCCTGTTTCCATGGCAAGAAGTTATATTTGATCTGTGTCTTGGTAACCACAGCAGGGGAGAGTTAAGGAAACCTGATAAGGAGTCTCATGGCAAAGTTAAAGTTCTGTGCAAAAACAAAATAACGAGAATGCTGCATGCGACATTCCCTTTGTGTTAGCAGGAAGTCCCATCTATTTGTTCAGTCCTCACAGTGTTGGGAATCAGGCATCTCACATTATCATCACAATAAACATGGTGTGTTGGTGAGTTTGCCTCCATACTTCAGAGAAGGTGGAAAGGGAGGCTCAGGGAAGTGAAGAGACTTGCCCAAGGTCACATAAGCCAAAAGGGGACGGAGCCAGGATTCCAATCCAGACCTAGCCAGGCCATGGTTGCATGATGTGCTGAATGAACACAAGTGACGAGTAAGATGGTGAGGAATGAACTACTGTAACCCTTTCCACCACTACCCATCTGTCAGTTTGTCATGCTGTGATAGCTTATGTGTTGGAATAGCTTATGTGTTGGATAGTTTATGATGCTGGAAGCTATGCCACCAGTATTTCAAATGCCAGCTGGGTTACCAGGTGGACAGGTTTGAGTGGAGCTTCCAAACTAAGACATACTGGGAAGAAAGAGTTGGTGATCTACTTCCAAAAATTACCTAATGAAAACCTTATGGACCACAATAGAATATTGTCTGATAATAGTGCTGGAAGATGAGCCCCTTAGGTTAGGAGTCACTCAAAATACACGGTGGCCACAACAATAGACTGAAACATGTCAGCACTCATGAACATGGCACAGGGCTGGGCCACGTTTTGTTCTCTTGTACGTGGAGCTGACATAAGTTGAAGCTGACTCCACAGCAACTGACATTGACAACTCTTCCCAGGGGCGCTGCTGAGAGTGCCAAAATGTGAATGTCCTCTGACCCCATTCATTCCCCTTCTTTAGAGTTTATCCCAGGGAGTAATCAGATAAGGTGTGAAGGTGTAGTATTCAGACATTCACATCAGTGTTATTTATAAGAGCCAAAAATTAAAGATAACCTAGGTAGCTTACAGTGGGACATTGGCTTAAATAAATGAAGAGATAAATAAATTATGACATGCTCTGAACACTGGGCATTAAGATGGTGTCTTTGGTGAATACAAGTTAGGGTTCAGCTACAGTGGTGCTTGTTGCAGACTTCTTTAAAAGAGCAATAAGAAGGTAAAGCTAAATCTCCCACAACAAGGGCTCGGGTTTGCAAATACACTGGCTACTTCGCCATTTTTTGTTTATGTATTTTTTTAAGTCATGATGTAGATGGATAGTTATGGATACAAAAAGAGATTCACAGTATATTGTTAAGTGGACAAAGCAGAGAAAAGAATAAGTGTAACAAGATCTCTCACTCCATATATCTGTAGGGATATATGTGAAAATTGGAATCGACTCGACGGCAACAGATTTTGTTTTGGGTTTAGTTTTGATGATAGGGTATATATGTATTTTTAATTTGATAAAATAATAATTAGAATAATTATTATAGTAGTTACCACCATTCATTGTAGTCTGTAGGTGGTGCAAAAGGTTAATGCACTCAGCTGGTTAGCACTTGTAACACAAGTAATACACTTATAATACAAGTAATACAACTGCCTCGGAAGAAAGTCATGGTGATGTCCTTCTGAAAAATCAGCCATTGAAAGCCTTATGGAGCACAGTTCTACTCTGACACACCTGGGATTGCCATGAGTCAGAATCAGCTTAACCATTCATTGTACTCTCACTGCTAGCTATGTGTTGTGAATGTGCTAAGCTTACAGACGCAGCCCATTCTGCACTCAGCACAGCCCCACGAGACAGGTATTACTACATGACAGAGACAAGGACTCTGAGCATGGGGCTGACCTGGGAAGGATGATGGAGGAGGGACGGAAAGGTGCCCAACTTCAACAAGCACCCAGTCTGTGCCAGGCACTTTTGAGACATCAGCACACTGAATCTTGCGCTAAATATATAGGATAAATACAACCTCCAACTCACACATTGGAAAATTGAAGCTCAGAGAGGCTGAATAACTTGCTCAAGGTCACCCAGCTTGAAAGTCAAGCCTGTCTAGCTGCAAAGTGCACATTCTCTCTACCTCACTGTGTTGCCCAAAGTTACTGCTTCTTCTTAGCAACATGGCCATGGCCAAAACCACCAACAAGCAGAGACAGTGGGAGTTTGGAAGGGCCTGGTTTATCATCTAGTCCAGCCTCACCTCACAGTGAATTTGAGGGCAGAGTACAGGTTGGGACCTGGGTATCGTCGCTCCAAGCCCAGCCTTCTATCCTCTGGGAGAGTGGGGGGTTTGCAGCTCCTGAACCCTGTCTCTGACTTTGGAAGTTGAGACATGGAAGTAATACCACATTTGCATAGCTGTGAAAACAGACCGCAAACCCCTGCTTTGCTAGGTAACCTTGGGCAAGTCGCTTCACTTCCCAAAGGCTCAGTTTCCTACCTGTAAAGCTGAGTTAGTGGTGTCTATCTTTAAGGGTTTTTCACAGGGTTAGAAATGATATTGGCGAAACACCTTGCACAAAATAAACCAAACCCCGTTGCTGCGATTCTGACTCAGTGACCTATAGGACAGAGTTGTTTTTGTTTTTGTTTTTTTACTAATTCTAAAAAACGAGTGGTGATAACATGTAGAGATTGAGGGCAGTGGTGGTTCAGTGGTAGGATTTTCGCCTTCTGTGTGAGAGACGGGGGTTCAATTCTCGGCCAACACACCCCGTGCACAGCCACCACCTGTCTGTCAGAGGTGACTTGATGGCAGCTAACAACGACGACAACATGCAGGGTGTGTGTGCCCATAGCTGGTGACACAGGGCCTGGCAGTGAGGTCTGTATTTTGGAGCCTCAAGGAAAAGCACTTCGGGTCTTCTTTGCCAAAGTGAAGTCAGTTCCACTTTAAAATTCTCCTCTGCAAATGTTGGAAAATTGATATTTAATTGATCATAACATCCTCAGACTCTGACAGGCTTCTTCCTCCTCTTGCTCATCACCGCTGATTACTCAAGATATTTTTACGTAAACAGAAAATGGCTCCTGCTTAATTAGACCCATCCGCCCCTATGCTCCCCCTTCTCCTCTGCTTCTGGCCTCCTGGGGCTGCCCAGCCACCTCAGAGGCTAATCAGGTGAAGGTCTGTGTGTCTGCTGAGCTCAGAGGAGCCCAAGACGGGTTAGCTTGTGCCACAGAGACTGGCAGGAGAGGCTGAGATCTGGGACTTCGGAGGCTGCTGGGAAAAAGGCAACACTGCAAAAATCTTTTTCTCTCTCTGTTCCTTCCAGTGCACCCACCATCCCCTTTACTCCTAGTACCAAATTGCTACCTGTTGCACCCTATCGGGGAACCAAAAAACCAAACCCATTGCTGTTGAATCGACTCGAACTCATGCCAGTCCCACGTGTTACAGGGGAGAACTGGGCTCCACAGGATTTTCAATGGCTGTAATCTTTACAGAAGTAGATTCCCAGACTTTTCTTCCACAGTGCCGTTGGTGAGTTTCAACTGCCAGCCTTTAGGTTAGCAGCCGATCACAAACTGCTCGCGCTACCTAGGGGCCTGTCCTGTCAGGAGAGACTGTCTTTTCAGACTCAGCAGTCCTGCGTCCCACCCCAACTTCCTGTTAGGTAACTCCAGATGAGAAAGAATTCATCCAAAAACAATGGAATCTTTGTGTATTACACCAAGGTACTGTGTGCTTTCAGAGTTGATTGTTCCTTCCATGGCAGCTTCTTGGCACATACGCAGTATTGAAATGTTTCCATCTTGGTCTGCCTGTTCCCCCTTCATCCTGCTAGAGCATGAAATCACTGAAGGCAGGAAGTGTATCTTACTGTTTTCTCCATCCCCAGTGGTTGGCACAGTTCTGGGAATTAGGAGGTGCTTTGTTCGGGGGCTTCAGGTAGTTCAATGGAGAGGTGTGGGAGTTGTGAGAAATGAGGCCACAGAGGTAAGTAAGATCTGATTGTTACAAGGATTAACCAGTAACCAGTTGCCACTGAGTCAGTTCAGACTCAGAGCAAGTCCACGTGTGTCAGAGTAGGACTCTGAGGACTAAGTGCTCCTGACCCAAGCCATGGTCTTTTCACTCGCCTCATATACATGTAAAAGCTGAACAATGAAAAAGGAAGACAGAAGGAGAACTGATGCATTTGAACTGTGGTATCAGCAAAGAATATTGAATATACTGTGGACTGTCAAAAGAATGAACAAGTCAATCTCAGAAGAAATACAACCAGAAGCGTCCTTAAAAGTGAGGATATGAGATTTCATCTTCTTTACTTTGGACACATAATCAAGAAAGACCAGTTACTAGAAAAGGACATCATGTTTGGTAAAGTGGATGGTCAGCAAAAAACGGGGGAAACCCTCCGTGAGATGGATTGACACAATAGCCAAAACAATGAATTCAGACATATCAATGATCATGAAGATGGTGTGGGACCGGGCAACATTTCAGTCTGTTATGCATGCATAAAAGGTCGTCATGAGTGGGAGCCAGTTCAGTGCAATTAATAACAACTAACAATTCCTGTTCATACTTTGTCAGGTGCAATATTAAGTCACTGACGCTACTGTCAGGCACAGGCCCTATATGCCGAGATGAGGCATGGGAATGCCCTTGATTTTAAATTTCTAAAGTCAGGATGCAAAGGGTTCGGAGCAAATGGAATACCCTCTCCAGCAGGTCGATCTGTCAGCTCTTGCCAGTGGTGTTGGGACAGGACCTGGTGGTAGGGATGGAAGAGGGCCCATTGAAGATGGCTCCATGTAAGCTTCCTTTGCCTGGGAGAGCACAGATGAACTGTCTAAAGGGAGTACACTTTATGGCGGGTAGGGAGTTGGTATGTTTACCTTTTTTTCTCCCCCCCCCCGCCAAATATCCTGGTCTTAAAAAAGGGAACTTCAATTACCCCAACTTGAGTAACAAAAGAATGCTCTGTATTTCAAGTTTATTGAGAAACTTTGGAGGGCTGGGTTAGGAACATGTCAGCCATCCAGAGTAATCCCATGAGTGTAAATTTAAAGCAGTCATTCTCAGTCAGGGGTGCTTTTACCTCCAGGGGAACATTTGGCAAATGGCTGGAGCCATTTTTGGTTGTCACAACTAGGGCAGAGGGGAGGGTGCCACTAGCATCTAGTAGGTCGAGTCCAGAGATGCTGCTAAATATCTTAAAATGCACAGGATAGCCCCGACAACAAAGGGTTATCCAACTACAGATATCAGTGGTGTCGAGGTTGAAAACCTTGCTTTAGAGGTATCTCTGCATTCTGGCTTCTATTTTTCCCTCCAGGAGTAGGGAGGGAAGGACCCAAATCATGGGATGTTTCATGAGGGCATTTCTGAAGATTCCAGCAGGGGGCAGTAGAAGAGGGCAGAACTCCTCTGTGTGTCTGTCTTTCCAACAGGGGGTGTAGTAGGGTGGGCACAGAGCCTTGGGCATTCTTAAAGGCCTTCCTTCAGATTGTTCTCAGTGGTAAGATTTAACAGTAGCCAAAGTTGTTTCTGGAGCCCTGGTGGTGCAGTGGTTAAGAGCTATGGCTGCTAACCAAAAGATCAGCAGTATGAATCTACCAGCCGCTCCTTGGAAACCCTATGGGGCAGTTCTGCTGTGTCCTATAGGGTTGCTATGAGTTGGAATCAACTCGATGGCAATAAGTGAAGTTGTTTCCTACTGAAATACATTTATTTAAATTAGTAAGTGAATCAATTTAAAAATATTAACTAAAAATGTACAAGTGATAGGCAAAAGTGCCGAAGATTGTGAAGATGGCAGGTATTATAATACAAGAGAGTAACACTGCCCTTTTCCCAGGGAAAACCTTTAGATTGCTCTGTGTTATAATTGTAAAGTCAGTACTTTGCAAACATCTATGTTGTAAACATTATTTTAAAATTACTTGAGACCCTCTTAAATGGAACCAGATGATATCTGAGTGCTGCCAACTAGATTAGTCACCTGTCCCTTTCCTGACTCATTTTTTCAATCTGTTTTGTGAGAAGCACTCTTCTAGACCTAACACAGTGCTTGACGCCTCATAGGTGCTCGTTGAAAAAATGTATGCAACCAAGGAATCAAAAAGGAAGCTTTCAGTTGCTAGGGACAAACCAACTCAAACTGGTTTAAACAAAAAAGAGAAATATTCAGAGATGGGGTGGGCTGTGCATTTTTTAAAATTGTGGTAAGCATATATATCAAAACATTTGCCATTTTAACATTTTTTACATGTATAATTCGGTGACATTAATTATAATCATAATGTTGTACATCCATTACCGCTATCTTTTTCCAAAAATTTCCATCTTAACAGAAGCTCAGTGACCCCTAAGCAATGACTCTCACCCTCCCTCCTATCCCTTGTAACTACTAATAAACTTTGGTCTCTATACTGTGGCATTTTTTTTGTTTTTTTAATAATATTTCATTGTGTTTTCAGTGAATGTTTACACAGCAATTTAGTTTCCCATTCAACAATTTCTACACAGATTGCTCATTGTCATTGGTTACATTCTGCACGATGCATGAACATTCTCATTATTTCTATTCTGGTTGTTCCGATTCCATTAATCTAGTTTCCCTGCCCTCTACCTTCTCATATTTGTTTTAAAGTAATTGTTGACTGTTTGGTCTCATATAGATGATTTTTTTAAAGAAACACAATACTTATCGGTGATATTTTTTATTTTGTGATCCAATCTGTTGTTTAGCTTAAAGGTAATCTCAGGGGCTAGTTTCAATTCAAGGTTTAAAGACTATCTCAAGGCAATAGTCTCAGAGAGTCCTAGTCTATCAACTGGTTCAGTAAGTATGTATTTTTTAAGAATTTGAGGTTCTGTTCCACACTTTTCTCCCATTCTATTAGATCTATCTATTGTGGCCCTGATGAGAACAGTTGGTAGTGGTAGCCAGGCACCATGTAGTTCTTCTAGTGTCAGGGTGGATGAGGTAGTGGTTCATGTAGGCTATTAGTCCTATAGACTAGTTTCTTCTTTGAGTCTTAATGGCTTCCTTCTTTATCTTTTGTTCTGGACGAGTAGAGACCAATAGTTGTATCTTAGATGGCTGCTCACAAGCTTTTAAGACCCCAGACACTAACCATAACATGTTTTTGATCTAAAAACAAAACAAAACCTGTTACCATCGAGTAGATTCCGACTCATAGCGACCCTATAGGACAGAGTAGAACTGCCCCATAGGGTTTCCAAGGAGCAGCTGATGGTTTCAAACTGCCGACCTTTTGGTTAGCAGCTGAGCTTTTAACCACTGTGCCACCAGGGCTCCATTTTTTATCTAGAGATTCATTGTTGGACCTGGGCTATGATGTCATTTCTCTGCAGTTTTTTCACATCTGTTCTCTTCAGTGTGTAGACCTTGTACTCAGGAGAGCTTACCATATGGGAGTAAAAAGAGCTCTGCAGTGCTAAGCCTCACACCCCCATACTACAAACTCAGGGAAAGAGAGCATCTTCTCCCCAGCATTCCAAAATTCACTCCAGTGGAACCATTTTAGGTCAGACAACCCTGGAACCAATCACCAAGGCCAAAAGGGTAGAATCCATTGATTGGCTTCTCCTAGTTCACATGTTCCATGACTGTAGCTAGGGATGGTGTCATCTTCCCCAGAGCAACATGGATCCCCAGATGGGAACTGAGGGCTGTTAGGAAGGGGTCAGGGGGAGAGGGGATGGTGCTGGGGCAGCATCAACACATGATGGATGGCCACTGTACTGTGAGTAACAGGCAATGTTGATAGAGGCTTTGCTGAGCCATAAACTTATTTGCCACAACAAGATAAGCACAGAAATTGGGGGTAAGCATTTAGAAACCTTTAAAGCAGTTTAGCATTTCTACGACATGCAAGTGTGTAATTAATGGACTCATCTTATTGAACATAGTATAGACCACATGTATTGGTTTATGAGGGACTGAGAAAAAGAATTAGTCTTTTACCATAGATAATTTGAGAAGCATTGGTTAAGAGGCTGTGCCTTGTGAGTTGTTTTGGAGGAGTGCTGAGAATAGTAATAATAGCTACATTTGCTTATGGATTAAAATTATCATAGCCCACCTATCCAGTCTGTCTGTAAAGTGTAGAAATTAAAAGTGAAGCCTTTGGAATAAGACAGACACAGGTTCAAATCTCACTTTTAACATTTTCTAGCTGTTTCTAGACACCTTGGACTAAGCATGTTCAAAGGGCAGAAGAAAGGCCGGAAGAGTAGTAAGATGTGATTGACAGAGTCTAGTTTACCTAGGGCCTAGCAGCGTGTGGTTAAGAAGCTTGGATTTTATTCCATATGTAATAGGAATTGGGAGGCTTTAAGCATAGGAGTGGCATGGTCTGATTTATCATTATGAAAGATCACTTGACCTTGGGTTTATATGGCAGACTGAACATGTGTTAATCTCCACTTTCTCTCAAAACCCCACAAAAATTAGAGTAAAATATAAAAATCCAGATCAACAAAGAGGCTAGGAAAGGAAAAAACATGGGTGTCAATAAAGTTTTGGAAACAACTAACTAAATAGGGTGAAAGAAGCCTAAAACCTAAGTTCCAGCAGAGAGAAATGCCAAAGAGGAGCCAGCCAACTCACCCCGCAGAACCATGGAGAGTGTCAGAAACTGGTGTTACTAGGAAACATCCGGGTTGGGGGCAAAGGGAAGGGCTAAAGTCAAGAATTGATTAAATGCGCGAGGGATTTTGTCTCAGTTTTTCATCCCTTCCAGTAGCCAGCTAATCTCTTTCCAACCCTTCCCCAGAGCCATAGGAGATTATAGGGCTATTCTTTGTAGAAATTGAACCAGAGAGCTCTAGATTCAGGGGATCAGAAATAGAAGAATGCAGGAGTAAAGTAGTATACTGAATGGTAAGACCTTGAAGCCAACTGTACTGCTCAGCAACTAGAATACTGGCAGGCAGGAGCATGCCACCCATGCCCAGAGGATTATTCTTGGAAGAAAAAGAATAGCCCCAAGAAAAAACAGAGAAGATACTGACTTTTGGGTGACCCCGATCCCCAAGAAGACGACAGATTCCTACGTCATCGTTTGTTGATTCCACAGGTTAACAAATACTGCTAATAACTCAAAATTTCCAATTAGCTTTCCAGTTTTTTACTTATAAATATATCTCGTCACATGATGATTGCCCAACATTTAAGGAAAATCTCAAACAAGAAAAGATAGACACCAAAATGAACAAACAGAAGTGAGAAAACTTGGAGAAAATGGAGATTATATAATGAGAAAACTAAAACAAAACCCCAAAATACTTTATATTGTCATAGAGTTAAGAGAAGATATTACATTCATCAGATGAGGATACTACCAAAAGTAATCATAAGAGATAAGGATTATTTATTGAAACAATTTAAAATGACAAAAAATTCAGCAGAATAGTTGTAAGACAAAGTTGAAGAAATTTCATGTAAAGTAGAAAAAAATGAAGAACTTGGAAACAGGAGGGAAGAAGTAAGAAAATTTGAGACTTATTTTAAGGGGTACAAACTCTGAATAAAAGGAGCTCTAGGAAAAAAGAAAAAAATTGCGGGAATGAGCTCATGAAATAAATAGTAGAAGATGTCCAAAAACTGTAGGACATAGATTCCATATTAAGAGAGTTTATTGAGTAACCTGCATAATGAGGAAAATAATCCACAGCAAGGTGAACAATTGTGATATTTTAAAACACAAGAGATAAAAGGAAGATCATAAAAGCAGGCAAAGGAAAAAAAAAAAAAAAGCACATGTCACATACCAAGGAACAAAAATCTAAATTGCGTCAGCCAGCTAGCAGCAATTACAAGGCTGGAGAAAATGCATTAATGTCTTCAAGATTCATAGTAAACATGATTTTCACTCTTGAATTCTATACCTAGGATAACTATCAAGTATGAGGCTGGAAGAAAGACATTTTCAGACCTGCAAACTTTCAAAATTTTATTTCCTATGTACATTTCTCAAAAAGACAAGTGACAGAGTTTCCAGGTATTCAACCTAAGAGAGAAGTGAAAGCCCCAGGATAATAAAAAAGGAAGATCCCAAGTCAACAGTCATGCAGGAGGCTTGAGAAAAAACTAGTTCATTTTTAAGCAGGAGAATGAAGAACTCAGGGAGAAAGAAAAAAAAAAAGAGGAGGAGGAGAAGGGGAAGAAGAAGAGAAAGAGGAAGAAGAAGGAGGAGCAAGATGAGGAAGATGAAGGAAGGAGAGAGAGGAGATGGAGGGATGGAGGAAGGGAGAGAGGAAGAAAGAAAGACCCTAGTAGATTACATGATGTGTTTGAATATGTGGGAAAATGGTATTATGATTTTTACATTTTAGTTGTTGATTTCAGAAAGAATTGATGCTAGGTACATAGTAAATAAAAACAAGAGGCAATTATTATCTCTGGGAAAAACAAAAAGTTGGATAAGAATGAACATGTGACCATGGTACAATACTTAGCTAAGGTAAGAATATTATTTACTTGGCTCTAATAATGTAAACATGAATACTAAGTTAAGCAAAAAATTGAGATACCATGTGGAAGGATGGGGGAGATAGAAAAAGAGAGATTGAGTTTGTGGGTGTGTGACAGGGTCTTCATGGTCTAAGAAGTAAATCCGTCCATATTAGGAAGAGAATAGATAATGCTTAAAATTGATAAGTCAGTAAATAGGGATATTGGCATGTTACTTAAAATATGGAGAAAAATGCCAGAAAAGACAACCCAAAGTATTGAATGTGGTTGTATCTGTAGAGCAGGGTTGGGGATGAGGTTGTATGGGGAAGTACAGGGGACTGCTGAAATTTTCTTATAAACTTTGTAGCAAAATTTGGCTTTTAATTATTCACATGTACTATTTTCATGAACATAAAGGTTAATTTAATTTTTAAATACCCCCTCCAGCTGCTGTATACACTGGAAAAATGAGACTACAGGGGAGAGGAAAGTGGAAGCAGGGAAGCCAGTACTATCACTTTGAATGTTTCACTTTGCCAGTGTCTTAGTCATCTAGTACTGCTTCAACAGAAATACCACGAATGGATGGCTTTACAAAGAGAAGTTTATTCTCTCACAGTACAGTAGGCTACAAGTCCAAATTCAGGGCACCAGCTCCAGGAGAAGGCTCTGTCTCTTTCTGTAGGCTCTGGAGAAAGGTCCTTGTGATGCATCAGCCTTTCCTTGGTCTGGGAGCTTCTCTGCGCAGGAACATCAGGTCCAAAGGACATGCTCTGCTCCTGGCACTGTTTTCTAGGTGGTATGAGGTTCCCATGTGTCTCTGCTCGCTTCTCTCTTTTATATGTCAAAAGAGATTGGATTAAGACACTATCCAATCTTGTAAACCTCATCAGTATAACCTCATCACAGTGATAGAATTTACAATACATAAGGAGATCACATACAACCTCATCATAGTGATAGAGTTTACAATACTGGGAATCATGACCCAGCCAAGTTGACAGATATTTTTTGGGGACACAATTCAATCCATGACAGCCAGTAATACCGTGTAATCACTTGACTTTAGTTTTTGTTGTACTTTGTAGCACTGTTACCCAACTTGGGGATGGAATCGGTTTTATTAACAGGCTTAGTATTTTGCCACCATGGCCAAATCTGGGTCCTGCCATTACTGAGTTTTCTCCTTCTCTGTTACACTTCTCTCCCATTCAACAAAGATGCCTGCAGTGTGAAAAGGAGGAATTGAAATTCCAGTCATGTCTCTCCTCGGTTCCGTCTGATTTTCAGAAATTGCAGTAAATCAGTGGCACTGAAAATCTGCCTTTTTTTTTTTTTCCAGGGGTGTTGGTTTGGCTTGATGAGAAAGCAAAAACAAATGGAGTTTATAAATGTAACTAATCAGGAAGTTAAAGAGAGGTTAAACCGAATGGATTAATCAAGTTCCTCTGGGAAGTGGGGAGGAAGGGTGGGAGGGAGAGAAGAAAGGAGTGATGGAGCCGGCTCTTGTCCAGAACTGATTTAATAAGCCTTTTCGTAAAGTCAGCTCTTTGAGTGTCTGGGCTTTTTTCTGTCTATCCCTGTCCATCCCTTCTTGTTAGTGAATGGAGAGCCTCACCCAATTGTAGCAGCCTGGTGTGCTGAGTGGAGAGAAGAGCGTACCAGCTTCTAGAAGACCTTGGCTCTTATTTCTGATTCTGCCACTTACTAGTTGTGAGCCGATGTTAATGCTTATCTGTAAAATGGGGCGATTATTCCAATTTCCCAACATTATAGGGCTTGCGAAGGTCAACAGGGGTATTATTGCAGAATGTCACAGTTGGAGGTGGAGATGGAGAGCTCTTTGACCAGCACCTGCAGAGACCTTGAGGACAGGAGAGTTTATCCTGGACTTACAGAGCAAAGGGGTGAGTGGTTTGAGATGAAGCTGGTGATCATATTTGTTAAAAAAAAAAAAAAAAAAAAATTTCTTTATAAATAGAACCTTCCTTACGGAAACTGGTAATTGCCTCCCAATACCCATTCTCCTTTCTTCTGTAGTACAAGAAACTTGGGCAATATGCCTAGCTAAAATACTACATTTCCCAGCCTCGCCCGCAGCTAGCTGGGACCACGTGACTAAATTATGGCTGATGAAATTTAAGTGTAAGCTTTGCTTGTTACTTCTAGGAAAGCTCTGTAAAGCGCCTTCATTTTGCTCTTGCACTTGTTCTCCTTACACCCTCAAACACAGACACGATGGCTACAACGTCTGCGGCTATATTGGACCCCCAGTAGAGAAACCGTGTGTCAGCATGGTGGAAAAGATAGAAGGAACCAGGTTCTCCAAAGACTGAGGAGCTTTGGACTGCCTATCTCCAGATGTCTTTCCCCTGACAGTCTTTTCTCTTGTCTAAACTGCTGCTATTTTCTCACAGCTGAACCTAATCCGAAGTGATCCATTACCCAAGCTGGAATCCTGGGAGCCCTCCCCTACATCTGATCTTAACACCAACTGTTATTCATCCTTTGTTAGTTGCTGTCATTTTGGCTCTGACTCATAACGACCTTAAGTACAACGGAACAAAACATTGTGTGGTCCTGGGCCATCTTCATGATCATTGGTATGTCTGAGTCTATTGTTGAGACTATTGTGAGAATCCATCTCTTTGAGAGTTTCCCTCTTTTAGATGACCTTCTACTTAACTAAACATGATGTCCTTTCTAGTGATTGGTGTTTCTTGATGATGTGTCCAAAGTAAGCGAGTCAAAGTCTCCATCCTCGCTTATAAGGAACATTTTGGTTGTATTCATCCTACCTCCTACTATCTCTCCAATCCATCCCCTTCTCTTATCGTTGTCTGAGCCTCATCATCTTTCAACAGGATGACTCCACAGGCACTCATGCCCAAAGAATTTTCACCTTTCAGTTATCTTTTTGATACTTTAATCTGTTTCACTCCTGCGGAAGCATGGGATAATCGACAGAGAATACCAGAGCTTAAAGGGCCATTAGAGATCATGTGATTCTGGATTTTTTCTTCGTTTGTGTGGCTTGACGTAGAAGGAAAAATAAAATGGAGTTGTCCCTGGACCTCTTGCAATCATATATGTTGTTGTTGTTAGATGTTGTCAAGTGGGCTCCAGCTCATAGCAACCCAATGTATAATAGAACGAAACACTGCCCAGTCCTGCACCATCCTCACAGTGGTTGGTGTGTTTGAGCCCATTGTTGCAGCCACTGGTCAGTCCATCTACTTGAGAGTCTTCTGCTTTTTCACTGATCCTCTACTTTACCAAGCATATATAAACTACCCCATATAGAAAATGTAGACGTGCACTTGTTGAGATGGTCCAGAGTTTTCAGTATATTCTCCCAGGAGTTTGTGACCACCAAAAATTAAGAATATCTACAAAGTCTAAGCTCCTTGCTTTATAGATGGGGAAACTGATACCTGGAGAGTTTAAGTGACATGTCCAAGGTCACACAGAGGATTAGTGGCAGAGCTGGAACACAGCCTAGTGCTCTCTTCTTCATGAAAGTGCTGCTGACTGGCAGTCAAAGGAAATGCTGAGGCCTCATATTTTTTTCCTTGAGGATCAGGTGTCTGCTGTTGCTCAGACTCCTCAGCTTGGACTCATGCTGATGAGGGCTGGAGTGTAATTAGCACCAGTAAACGAAAGGAGCTTTGAAAGAGTTATTAATTATATACATTTCTGTTTACAGGAGAACAATATCGTTAGCCCCATTAAGCACCATTATCAATGCATGATCTAATAATTTCAGTTTAATGAAACTAATGTATTTCAGAGGGATGGTAGGAAATACTCCACACGTGCTGTAAATTAGATTATTCTAAGCTAGGAAGTCCTTGAGGCAGCAATAATAATTGTTCTGATAATCATCACGTTTAATTGATACGGTGCTTTACGGTCTACATAGCATTTTCATCATACCTGGTTGTTTTATTTCATTCCCCCAGAAATTTGGAGAGGGAGAAAGCAAAGAAAACACAATGTAATAGGAATATTCTGGTTGCAAGCAACAGAAAATCCAACCTAAGTTGTCTTAAAGAAAAAATTAATGAGGGAGGGTGGAAATATTGTTGGCTCGTATAACTGAATTGTCCTGGGATAATGTGATTCACGAATGGTTTGATCCAGGGATTTATACTGTCATTAAGACTCTGGCTTTGTTTATAGATGATCTCTCAGCTGCCTTCTTGGCTTTATCCTCAGGTTGCCTCTTTTTGTAGTACAACATTGACTGACCTCTTATTCTCATATCCCCACATCACACTGCCCAAAGTAGACAGATGAGCTCTCCTGGCAGATTTCATGGAAGGTTTCCCAGAAACCCCAGAAAATCTCTCCCCATATCTCATTGGTATGAATTGTGTCAGGTGTTCATACCTCAACCAGTCACTGTGGATAAAGGATAGTATGCACTCACTGGTTTAAGCCAATCAGGACCCACTCTAGAACTGAGGGAGGATCAAGTCTCCTGAAAACAGCAGAGCTGATAATGATGAGGGTAGAGTTTCCCAAAGGAAAATGTGAGTGCTGCTAGTGGGAAAGGGGGAAAATGATTGGAAGGGACAACCAGAAGGGTCCTTTACATAGTGGCTTGGAACGGTTAAGAGGCAGGTCCAAAGTCATACACGCGCTGAGTGGTGGGACCAAGATATAACTTCAGGGTTTTTGTCTCCAAATCTTATACCATAAACACCTAGCTTTTCAAGAAGCCTAAAGAATTTTCTTATCACCCTTGGTATTTATTTACTTGGTCTGTTCTTAGAAAAATACTGGACAGCTTGTGAGATGATGCTGAGCCAAGAACTTCCTATCTGTGCCCATTCAAGACAAAGAGCCCAAACCCCAGATAATAAGGCACGTGGAACTCTGCTTGACGTTATCCTTAGTGCAGAGACATTCCCTTCAGTGTTGTCATGGAAAGTAGCTGGATCAAAGCAAGTTTCAGTTACTGATTTCACAGCCTCTCACGCTTTTCTTAATCAAGTTGAAGTTTAAGGCAAGTCATTTCCTCACATCGCAAGTCAAATCACCATTGGACTATCACTTCCCTGGTCACACTGCTTCTTCCTTAGGATCCCAGTTCATTTTAATAAGAATCACCTACTTCTACGGTGCCTGGAACTGGTCCCCATTATATCCAGCTGTCCTGTCTTAAATCCCTACGACCAGCCAAGCACTTAAATTCTTTCAACAATGTAAGGCAGCGCTGTTGTTGTTGTTAATTGCCGTTGAGTTGGCTTCGACTCCTTGTAGAACAGAACAAACTGTTGCCTCTTCCTGTGCCGTCTTCCTGATCATTGGTACATTTGAGTCCATTGTTGTGGCTCTTGTGCCAGTTCATCTCACTGATGGTTTCCTTCGCCTTGCTGGCCATCCACTTTACCAAACATGACGTAATTCTCCAGTGATCATTCTCTCCTGATGAAGTGTGCAAAGTAAGCAAGGCAGAATCTCAAAAAATATTCTATTGTGATCCATATGGTTTTCTCTGGCTCATTTTCCAAAGTAGATTGCCAGACCTTTCTTCTTAGTCTGTCTTAATCTGGAAGCTGTACTAAAACCTGTCCACCATGGGTGACCTTGCTGGTGTTTGAAATTTTGGTCACATAGTGTCCAGCATCAGAGAAACACGCAGACCACCACAGAACGACAAACTGACAGATAGTGAAAGGCAGGAATGATGACCACCATTTCCCAGGAAAGTGAAGAGGACTTGAAGCACTTACTGATGAAGATCAAACACCACAGCCTTCAGTATGGATTACACCTCAACATAAAGAAAACAAAAATCCTCACAACTGAACCAATAAGCAACAGCATGATAAATGGAGAAAATACTGAAGTTGTCAAGGATTTCGTTTTACCTGATCCACAATCAATGCCCATGGAAGCAGCAGTCAGGAAATCAAACAACACAATGCATCGGGCAAATCTACCGCAAAAGTCCTCTTTAAAGTGTTAAAAAGCAAAGATATCACCCTGAGAACTAAGATGCGCCTGCCCCAAGCCGTGGTGTTTTCAATCACCTCATATGCATTTGAAAGCTGGACAATGAATAAGGAAGACCAAAGAAGAATCGATGCCTTTGAATTATGATACTGGCAAAGAATATTGAATATACCATGGATTGCCAGAAGAACAAATAAATGTGTTGGAAGAAGTACAGCCAGAATGCTCCTTAGAAGCAAGGATGGCGAGACTTCGTCTCACATATTTTGGCATGTTATCAGGAGGGTCCAGTTCCTGGAGAAGGACATCATGCTTGGTAAAGTAAAGGGTTAGTGAAAAAGAGGAAGGCCCTCAACGAGTTGGATTGACACAGTGGCTACAACAGTGGACTGAAGCATAACAATGATTGTGAGAATGAGAAGGACCGGGCAGTATTTGTTCGGTTGTGCATAGGGTCACTATGAGTCAGAAACCAACACGACGGCACCTAATAACAACAATGACAATTTCCCAGGAGAGGAACCTGAGGCTTGTAGAGATGAAATAGCTTATCCAAGGTTGCGTAGCTGCAGAGAGGGAGAGTCAGGACTATTGTCCCTGTGCCGAGTTGTATCTCCCCAACTAGATTAAAGATTTGTGAGGGCAAGGACTCTATTCAGTTCAAGCCTGGATTTCCCAAAGTGACCAGATTATGCCCCTGATGCAAGATTGTCCTCAAAATCAGAGCAAGCATTTATTGAAAATTTAGTAGGTGCTAGACCCTGTGTTAGGAGCCCTGGTGGCGTAGTGATTAAGAGCTCAGCTGCTAACCAAAAGGTCGCAGTTCAAATCCACCAGCAGCTTCTTGGAAACCCTGTGGGGCAGTTCTGCTCCGACCTATAGGGTCGCTATGACTCAGTGGCACCTAATAACAACAAACACTGTGCTAAGTTGCTCTTGTGCACTGTGAGTGATTTATTCCTGCCAACTACCCCATGACATAGGTAAGATTATCATCTCTACAGATGAGGACACTGTGCCCCAGAGAGTTATAGCAGCTCTTCCAAGGTCATTCAGCTAGTAAGTGTTGAAGGTGGAATTCAGGTTCACGTCTGTGACTCTCAAATGCCACGCTCTTAATCAGTCATCTAATCCAAGAAGAGCACCTATTGGTCTCATGTGAAAGCACATGGAAGACAGTAGATTGCACAATTCTCTCCTGCCTGGACTTGACACCACAGCTTCCTTCCCTGTCGCCCGTCACTCATATCCAGGAATAAAAGCCCTGATTGAGAGACTTATCCAACAGTACAGCTTTAACAGGGCCACCTGCTCAGGACACAGTAAGCACTGACAGGAAACCTCTGCCCTGGAAACGCTGGTGCTTCTCCTGATTGAAATGTGCAAACGGAAAAGCTGTCCTCGGGTCTGGGGAAATTCTGAGCCAAGGAGATTAAGGTATTAGCAGCCACACCCTGCAGAGCTAGAAATGGGAGTGTTCCTGGGTAGTGAGAAGCATGTCCCAGGCCAACTGCGATGCTCTTGGTAATAATAACAATCAATCACTGATAAATACTGCTCCGTAAAGAAGCTTGGAGGAGACCCCGGGATGTTTTGCCAAATGGGAATTGAATTCTTGCTGGGAGGGGGCAAGGGCTGCTTGGCTCACCCCACTTTGGGTGGTGGACTCAAAGTAAATTTAATGTAGAAAAGCCAGATCCTCAGAACATTTTCATCTCTCTGTGTGTGTATGTGTGCTGATTCTTATCACAGGAAGATTGCACATTTAATGGGAATTTATTACATGATACCCTGAAAACCTGACCTTCTGCTAAACAAAAAAAAAACAAACCCATCACCTTTGAGTGGATTCTGACTCATAGTGACTCTATAGGACAGAGTAGAATTGCCCCATAGGGTTTCCAAGAGTGGTTGGTGGATTTGAACTGCCGACCTTTTGGTTAGCAGTCAAATGCTTAACCACTGTGCCACCAGGGCTCCGACCTTCCCCAGAACACTTCAAATAGATTTTGAGTTACAGAGTGTTGCTTTATCTATAGATTTTCAGTAATACACATACTGGGTGAACTTAGGCCTTCTTTCTTCCTTCTGTACCTTGCTGTCTCCCTCTCTCCCCTTCATCCAGCCATCCTTCCATCCATCCTTTCTTTTAACAGACTTTAGTTGAGCTCTTGCTGTGGGCCAGATACTGTGCTGGGTGTTGAATAGACAGAAATGAATAAGACACAGTCTGTTGTTGGGTATGGGTGGGCATCTATGACAGTGGTTCTCAGCCGGGCATGGTGTTGTCCCATGCACCCTAGGGAACATTTGGCAATGTCTGGAGACGTTGTTGGTTATCACAACTGCGGAAGGTAGATACTGTTGGCATCTGGTGGGTAGAGGACAGGGATGCTGCTCAACATCCTACCGTGCACATGACAGTCCCTTCAACAAAGAGTTATCTGGCCTAGAGTGCGAAGAGTGCTGAGGTTAGGAACCTGATATGTAATAACAGTGGAAAGAATTGGACTCAACTGTGTTCACTTCTGTCTCTACCCCTCACTGGCAGAAGACCTCGAACAGACCTTGAGTCTCAGTTTTCTCATCTGTGAGAGGGGAGAAAAATTGTTCCTCCCTTTGTAAAGACTGAAGGAAGTTTGGGGCATGAATCATGTGGCTTAGTATCTGGCACACACCAGATACCCAAAAAACAGTAGCCACTTGGCTTCTCAAAGCCCAAGCTTCTGTGCTCTTAAAGCTAGTTAGTGAATTCCAAAAATATCACTTATTCCAAGAGGAGTCCCAAAGGGATTCTTAGGCTATTTTCCCTTCCTGGCATCATCACAATCTATACATATACATTTATTTGAGAGTAGATATACAATATTTTTGGAGCACATTTTGGACTAGAGTGTAACAGGAAGAGAACAGCAAGTGCAAAGGCCCTGAGGCAGGAGCATATGTGGCATGTTTGAGGAAGGAGGCCAGGATTCCAGGAGCAGACTGAGAGAAGGGGAGAGTAATTGGAGGTGAGGTTAGAGAAGGCACAGAGTGCTGGGTCGTCTGGGCATTAGTATGGCCATTATAAGGAGTCTGGCTTTTTATGCTGACTCTAAGTGTGTTTAGTGATTCAGTGCTGTCCTCCTCGCCTCCCCTCAAAGACCGTAAGCTCCGTGAGAGCAGGGCTGTATCTTTCTTTCTTCCCTTCTGTATTCCTAGTAGCCAGCACAGTGTCTGACCAGATGGTATCTGTTCAGTAATTGGAGCCAAACTGCCTTAGTTCAAATCTTGGCTTCTCCACTCACTGGCTGTGTGACCCTGGGCAAGCTATTTAAACTTTCTTTGCCTCAGTTTCCTCATCTATAAAGTGGGGAATAGCATTTATTAGAAAGGGTTGTGGTGGGGGTTAAATAAGCTACTATATGTCAAGGGGCTGTTACCTGGTAAGTGCTTGGGAGGGTTAACTATTATTCTTACTATTATTACTTTGTCATTATTTTCAATTTAATCAAGAAAGGCCACTCTGTCTTGGGATGCTAGCACAAAGGGATGGGCCTGTCTCTGCCTTTGGGGAGTACTTGTTTCTATAAATTATTTGGAGAGAGATCTGAGTCTGCAGAGGAGCCAGCAGCTCATCTAAGCAGAAAAGTAGGAGCCAAAGTGATTTCTTGCAGGTGGCTCATAGGGGCCCCCTGGGTCACCAAACAGCCTTTCCCTCTCACCTGGAAAAAATGAGAATTGATTTGAAGCTTGTCCCATCTGGAAAGGTCTGTCGGTAGCCAGAACCCGTGCATGTTGTCAGGGTTGCTTTTGGCCTTTGGTCCAGGGTGGAAGTGATTCACGGTGATTTGCTTTTCCAGGGACCAGAGGAGGCAGAGTGGACAGGGGTCCTAGAGGCCTGCTAGACTGACTGAGCGTTGCTCGGAGTGGCAGGAAGAGAGAAAAATTGGGGGACTGGTGAGGAAAGGAGACCCAGAGAGAGCCAAAGTAGGGAGGTGGGGAGGGGAAACTGGGCATAAGGTGCAAGAGGTGAGCAGCCAAGCACATTTGCACCACCCAGCGACTCCCAACCAGGGTTCAAATCCCACGTTCACTACCGACTAGCTGAGTGACCCCAGCTAAGTCACAGAACCTCAGATTCCTCTAGCACTGCCAGGTGGGGCCATTAAAGGGAACATGGTGCTTGACATGGGGTAAAAACTCTGTAAATGATAACTACTATTGCTGAGTGGGCATGAAGTATCACAAAGATCTGGAGAATTCTGGCCCTCAGCCCTCTTTGCCTGCAGCTAAGAGAAGGCAGAGTATAATAAGTATCTGGAAGTGAGAGGATCTCGGTCCCCCAAGGGTTAGTACAGCTCCTTAAGCCATCTACTTCTTTAAGCCCAGCAAGAGAGAGTTTCTCCAAATGCAGGAAAGTAAAACCCTTCATGATTGCTAAGACTTGCAGTTTCACATTACCATGGCTTCAGACAAGGGTAAATCCTGCTCTTCAACAACTTCAGTGCCTGTGAATGATGAAGGCTGATTATGTAGATACTTTTCTAGGTGTCCAAGGGGCCATATTTTCCAAAATAAAGAATTAGGATCTGTGGGGCTGGGGCAGGTTTTGATAAGGGGATAGAATAATATTTGTAATTCTGGAAAACTGGGGAGGAGTGTTTGATCATCAGTGTTCTATCCACTCACCAGATTGTAGCTGCCTGGAAATTCAGACATGTTTAGTCTGAGAGCAGGGATTCTGCCTTGGAAAACTTCTTTTGTCCCCAGGACCTTAAAAATAGTAAGACACGTTCTACCGCTAGTTCTTTGTGGAGTTCCGGGGGTCTTAAAAGTTTGCAAGTGGCTATCCAAGGCACAACAATTGGTCTCTATTCACCTGGAACAACAGAGGAAGAAGGAGAGTCAGGAATAGGAGGAGGAAATGGAATGTGTGGCTAATGCCTTCATGAACAACTGCCTCCTTTGCCATGAGACCAGAAGAACTGGATGGTGCCCAGCTACCATTACTAAACATTTTGATCAAGAGGAATCTGGATCAAAAGGGGGAAAATGCAGAACAGAATTTTAAATCCTCATGGAATCTAGACTTTCTGGAGCCATGGGGGCTAGATGAACCCCAAAAACTATTGCTGTGAGATAATATTTAAACCTGAAACAAAAAATATGTCCTGAAGTCTTCTTAAAACCAAACAATAGTTTAGCTTAACTTGTAAAGAATAGCTTCCTTAAGCATTGTGCTCTTTTAAGATGTATCTATATGCGACAAAATTGACAACAGTAAGCTTGAAAGATTAGATCAGAACCTTAGGGGGCAGTGAGTTTATGTTAATGGGGAAGGAACAACTCAGAAAAGGAGGGTGAAAATGTTTACACAACTCAAAGAATGTAATCAAAGTCACTGAATTGTACATGTAGAAACTGTTGAATTGGTGTATGTTCTGCTGAGTATATTCTCAACAACAACAAAAATAAAATATAAAAAAAAAATAGAAGCTTTATTTGGGGAGGGGGGCAGATTCCTGTTGATGCCAACAGCTAGTGTTTATTGATGAGGGCAGTGGTGGTTCAGCAGTACAATATTTGCTTTCCATGCAGGAGATCCAGATTTGATTACCAGCCAGTGCACCTGATGTATAGCCACCACGTGTCTGTCAGTGGAGGCTTGTGTATTGCTATGATGCTAAGCAGGTTTCAGCAGAGCTTCCAGGCAAAGGTAAACTAGGAAGAAAGGCTTGGCAATCTACTTCTGAAAATCAGCCAATGAAAACCTTATGGGTCTGCAGCTGATAATGGGAATGACATGGGGCTGGGTAGTATCTCATTCTGTTGTGCATGGGGTCACCATAGTTGGGGGTCAGCTTGATGACAGTCAGTAATAACATCATTTACTGAACATTAGCCATACTCCAGGAAGCATGTTAAGTGCTTGCTAGTCATCATCTCAGGGAATCTTCAAAAAATAAAAAAAAGCAAAAAATCATACACAAGCAAAAAACACTTAGATGGTAAGTACTATTCGTTTTTTTTTTTTTAGTATTACTACCATTTTACAGATGATAAAACCGAGGCCCAAAGAGGTTAAGTAATAAGAGCAAAGTCACAGAGCTCTCAAGTGATAAAAGGACATTCAAACCTAGGCCAGTGTGACTCCTTCCTGCTATTCTGATGTTATGCTGACCTTGGGGTCAGTCAGATTTGGGGCCAGAGCTTCAGCCTTCTCTTACCAGCTGTACGACCTTGGGCAAGTCACTTAACTTTCCTGAGCCTTAATTCCCTCATCTGTGGAATAGGAACAATAAAATTTCTCATAGAGTTGTTGTTGTGAGATTGAAAAAGAAAACATGGAAAGTGCCTGGCATTGTGTCTGCCGATAGTGGCCACTCCAAAATACTAGGTCCCTCCCACTCTTCTAATAAAAATTTATTGAAAGAATGAAGACTTCCCCTCCCTCTCAGCGCGCCGGGGGTTAACTTAGAAGCACAGACTAACATCGTTTCTTTGATCTCGGCACTAATTATGTATAGAAATCATTTTGCCTCTGCCATGTATAACGAAAACGATTGTACAGAAATGGAATTTATCATGCTATGTGTTATGAGAGGTTTTGTTTCTTTTTTTAGGAAAGACTACCTCAATTTTCCCCACTTTTCTTCATTTTCCCCCTCTCCTTGCCAGATAAATACAAAAGTTATATTAACCTCCCAACCACTTCAATTAAAATGCTCATCCAAAATTTGAAAACAATTAAAAAACCCATTATGTCAGATTGAACGTTTTCTGATTCCATGTCTATTTTCTGCCACAGCGTAAACGGCAGGTAACATTATCGCAGTAGGTGCCTTCTAGAAAGCAATGTCTTTTTCCTGCCTGTTGTTCCCTCTGCTGCTGTCTTGGCACAGGCCCTATTAGACAACCCACACGCCCAGGTGTACCTTTTTCATGTCCAAATGCCTCAAAATAATTGATTGTTTTAATGAGCTCTCCATCTGTCTCGTTTGCTTCCTTCTTCCTTTACCCAATAGTCAGTTTCAGGGAGAAGAAAGGACAGACTCTACTCTTGGGAGGTCATGGACCCAAGGATGGAAAAGTCTGTGGCTTGGGATCTTCTGCCCAGGGGTTCTGCATTCCTTGGTAATACTCAGAAATGGTTTGGCCAAACAGGAGTCCCTAGGTGTTGCAAATGGTTAACACACTCAACTGCTAAAGGAAAGGTTGGAGGTCTAAGTCCACCCAGAGGTGTCTTAGAAGAAAGGCCCGGTGATCTACTTCCAAAAATCAGCCATGGAAAACCCTACGGAGGGAGCACAGTTCTACTCTGACACAAGTGGGGTCGCCGTGAGTCAGAATCAACTCAAGGGTTTACTGGTTGGCCAAAAAAAAGAGTATGTGGGGAGGTGTATTAGGGGCTGTGGTGGCTGCAAAGAACACAAGACCCCTCAACACAATTCAAGAAAAAGAGGACTGTTAAGTCACCCCTTGTGATAAAAGGACACTTAGCCACTTCAGTTTGGGTCAGCAGACATGTACTGAGTGCCTACTGTATACGAGACACCATGCCAGGCTGTGGAGATATGGTCTCCAGCGTCTGGCAGAATCACTCAAAAACTCTTTGTGTCAGATACATTCATACACTCCTGGTGGGAATATGTATTTTTGCAATCTCCCTGGGGTGTGATTTAGCAGTGTGTATCAAAAAATTTAAGAGGTATGCATACACATTGACCCAGAGGTCTGCCTTCTAACTTATTTTAAAGGAATAATCACCTGTGTGTGCAAATATTTAGCTAAAGCTATGTTCTTAGAAGGAGCCCTGGTGGCGCAGTGGTTAAGCACTAGGCTGCTAACTGAAAGATCGATGGTTCGAACCCACCAGCTTCTCCATGGGAGAAAGATGTAGCAGTCTGCTTCCTTAAGGATTTACAGCCTTGGAAACCCTATGGGGCAGTTTTACTCTGTCCTATATGGTCGCTATGAGTCACAATCAACTCAATGGCAGTGGCTTTGGTTTTTTTGTTTTATGCTCCTAGAACATTATTTATAAAGCATATTGTAAAAATCTTGAAAAAACCTAACTGTGCAATGACAAGGAATCACACAAATTAATGATGGCCCATACTTAGAATGGAATACTATGAAATCATTTAAAACCGCATTATAAAATGATATTTATTGATATGGGGGAAAATATATGATTCTTTGTGAATAGAAAGAAGTCAAATAGGATACGAATAGTATATCTCAGTTTTTATGTGTATATGTAGATATACGGAGGCGGTAGTGGTTCAGTGATACACAATTCTCACCTTCCAGGGAGGAGGCCCGGGTTCATTCTTGGCCAGTGCAGGAAGATTGTTGTTATTAGGTGCTATCAAGTTGCTTCCGACGCATAGCAACCCTGTGCACAACAGAACAAAACACTGCCTGGTCCTTCTCATCCTCACCGTCATTGTTATGGTTCAGTCCATTACTTTGGCCACCATGTCAGTCCATCCATTGAGGGTCGTCGTCTTTTTTTCTGACCCTCTACTTTACCAAGCATGATGTCCTTCTCCAGGGACTGGTCCCTTCTAATAACATGTCCAAGGTATATGAGACGAAGTCTCACCGTCCTTGCTTCTAAGGAGCATCTGGCTGTACTTCTTCCAAGATGGATTTGTTCATTCTTCTGGCAGTCCATGGTATATTGAATATTCTTCACCAACACCAAAATTCAAAGGCATCAGTTCTTTTTCAGTCTTCCTTATTCATTGTCCAACTTTCACATGCATATGAGGCAATTGAAAACACCATGGCTTGGGTCAGGTGTACCTTAGTCTTTAAGGTGACATCTTTGCTTTTTAACCCTTGAAAGAGGCCTTTTGTAGCAGATCTGCACAATGCAATGCGTCATTTGATTTCTTAACTGCTGCTTCCATGGGTGTTGATTGTGGAGCTGAGTAAAAAGAAGTCCTTGACAACTTTGATCTTTTCTCTGTTTATCATGATGTTGCTTATTGATCCAGTTGTGAAGATTTTTGTTTTCTTTATATCGAGGTGTAATCCATACTGAAGGCTGTAGTCTTTGATTTTCGTCAGTAAGTCCTCTTCACTTTCAGCAAGCAAGATTGTGTCATCTGCTTATTGTAGGTTGTTAATGAGTCTTCCTCCAATCCTGATGCCACGTTCTTCTTCATATAGTCCAGCTTCTCAGATTATTGGCTCAGCATACAGACTGAATAAGTATGCTGAAAGGATACAGCCCTGAAGCACACCTCTCCTAACTTTAAACCATGCAGCATCCCCTCGTTCTATTCCAATGACTGCCCCTTCATCTGTATTCAGTTCCTCATGAGCACAGTCAGGTGTTCTGGAATTCCCATTCTTCACAATGTTATCCAGAATTTGTTTTGATCCACACAGTCGAAGGCCTTTGCATAGTCAATAAAACACAGGTAAACATTTTTCTGGTATTCTCTGTTTACAGCCGGGATCCATGTCCTCTTCTGAATCTGGCTTGAATTTCTGGCAGTTCCCTGTTGATGAACTGCTGCAACCACTTTTGAATGAGCTTCAGCAAAATTTTACTTGCATGTGATATTAATGATATTGTTAGATAATTTCTGCATTTGGTTGGATCACGTTTCTTTGGAATAGGCATAAATATGGATCCCTTCTAGTGGTTGGCCAGGTAGCTGTCTTCCAAATGTATAGGTATAGAAGAGTGAGAACTTCAGCGCTGCATCTGTTTGTTGAAACATCTCAGTTGGTATTCCATCAATTCCTGGAGCCTTGTTTTTCACCAGTGTCGCCAGTGCAGCTGGGACTTTTGCCTTTAGTACCATTGGTTCTTGATCATATGCTGCTTCCTGAAATGGTTGAATGTTGACCAGTTCTCTTTGGTACAGTGACTCTGTGTATTCCTTCTATCTTCTTTTGATGCTTCCTGCGTCATTCAGTATTTTGCCCATAGACTCCTTCACTATTGCAGCCTGAGGCTTGAACTTTTTCTTTCAGCTTGAGAAATGCTGAGTGTGTTCTTCCCTTTTGGTTTTCTAAGCATAAAGATTACAGCCTAGAAAACCCTATGGGGTGGTTCTATTCTGTCACATATAGTCACTATGTGTCAAAATCGACTCGATGTCTCCTAACAAGAACAACCCTTCTTAAAAAGGAGGGCCTGCTGTTTCTAGCCTCTGATTCCTCACTCTGCAGAAACATGCCCTCCTGGAGTGTGAATGAGTGAAATGAGCAGAGGTCCATCAAAGTCAGCTTTGGCCCTCCAGGAGCTGTGGGATGGAAGTAGGTCCTGAAACCTGGAATCTCAGCTCCCAGAGGAGCATCCCTGGCAAGGAGGTATCATCCCAGAGGGCAGATTTCCTATCTGGTCTGCTTTCCACGGTGCTGCTGAGTGGGCAGTTGAGCAGATCCTGGGTGCAGGAGCCCCGCCAATTACCTTGCAGGTTGGCTGGCATCTGATCTAGCCTTTTCTTCTGCAGTTTGTCCAAATGCAAAAGGGTTTACTGGGTCTACAATGCAAAGCAGTAGTTTTGTTGAGGGGATTTGTATTTTTTCTGTTCCTTTTTTTTTTTTTTTTTCCTATCTGTCTTTAAACCTAAGCAGCAGCTGCTCCTTCGTCCGTGGCAGGTTCTGAGTGTCTCAGACAGGCATCAATATTGACAGAAGAGGCCCCACAGCCCAGTAGGGAATGCAGTTTCAGAAGAGGAGCTGAACAAGCTCGTTAGGATGGCTTCTCAGCACCCTTTGGCAACCCCAATTACTTGGCTCTGAGCATCATGAATATGGATCAGTGGAAGGAGGGGGCTCAGTCTGGATCAGGTTTTCTTAACATCAAGGCAGTATGGAGTAGGGGTATAAAGCCATTAGTTCTGAAATCAGACAGACCTGTCTTCCAATTCCATCTTTGCCCTTTGCTACCCATGTGACCTTGGGAAAGGGCATTTATCACTCTGAATCTCAGTTTTTTCTCTTGAAAATGGGGGTCATGACCTACTGCATTTAGCACAGGGCCTAGCACATGATAAGTGCTCTGTAAATGCAGCAGTTCTTGGTATCTCCTCCAGAAATGGCCACATCCAGAGGAACTGGTCTTTCCTAAGAATGAGTTAAGAATCTTTCCCCAAAAGTGTCCCTGTAGATTTCCCTCATGGTTAATTGGCTAGAATTGGGTCACATGGCTATGCCTAAACCAGTCACTGGCTAGGGGAATGGGAATGCTATGATTGGACAAGACCAGAGGATCATTAGTTAGAATTAGGCCACGTGGCCACTTCTGATTGACATCCAAATAAAAAATTAACCTTTTGCCAGTTGAGTCCATTCTGACTCATAGTGACTTTTTGTTTGTCAGAGTAGAACTTCCTCCATAGGATTTTTAACGGCTGATTTTTTGGAAGCACATCAACAGGCTTTTCTTCCAAGGTGCCTGTGGGTGGACTTGAATCTCCAACCTTTCAGTTAGCAGCCAAGCAATTATCAGGAATGAAAAGCAGGAAACTATAACTCTTAATGAGGAGAAAAATCAATTAACTGAAACAGACTTAGTACTGATACAGATATTAGAATTGGCTGGCAAGGACATTAAAACCAGATCTTCAAACTGCTGAGAATTTGAATTTCCACCCCAAATACACTGAATCAGAATCTACAGTTTAACAAAATCCCCAAGTGATTATTACGTATAACAAATTTTGACAACCACTGCTCTGCTAGTGGTTCTCAGAATTGGTCCCTAACCAGCAGCATTAACATCCCCTGGGAACTTGTTAGAAATGCCAATTCTCAGCACAGGTTCGAATCAGAATGAACCAGTTAGAAGCCTGGATTAAAACATCTTTTATAGTTGTGTATTCCTTAAGTCCAAAATGCTAAGAGAAGATAAAGACCCAAACTGAACTTCTGGAGATGAAAACTACAATGTGTAAGATGTAAAATACACTGAATGTGGTTAGTGGCAGATTAGACATTGCCGTAGAAGAGATAAGTGAACTTGAAGACTTAGCAATAGAAACTATTCAAAATGAACCACAGAGAGAGAGGAAAAAAAAAAAAAAGAACAGAGCATCAGTCCGCTGTGGGACAACTTCAAGCAGCCTCATATCTGTGTAATTGGAATCCCTGAGAGAGAAATGGGACCAAAAATTATTTGAAGAAATAATGCCAGAAGATTTTCCGTATTTGATGAAAAGGTTTGGCAATCAGGTGAAGCCTTGCTGAAGCCCTGGCTCTGCCACTTACCACTTGCCTACACCTAAACACATCACTCACCTACTCTGAGCTTTATTGGCATATCAAGGGTAGCGGTACCTATCTCATAGGGTTACTGTGAGGCTCCTATCAGATGCTGTTTATAAAGCACCTGGCATAGTGTAGTGAGCTCCTATGCAGAGAAGGTACACGGTCTGCTGTCATTTTGTTTAGGGCCTTTTCTAGCTCTGACTTGCTGTGGTTTGCAGAGGTTCCAATGTTCACCCTTTGGTTTATTTAATTATAACTAATTTAGGGGGGGTTTATAATAGCCCAGGTTCTGTGCTAAGGGCTTTATATGTTCTAACTTATTAAATCCCTACACCAACCCTTTGAGGAACATATAATGTTTACCTCAGGGATTCAAACTGGTTCGTTCCAGAGAATTTGCATTTCCATCCTAGATATACTGAATCAGAATCTACATTTTAGATCCCCAGGTGATTCTGGGGGTGAAAATGCAAATTTTCAGCAGGGGTTCAAACCGGAATGAACCAGTTCAAAGCTCTGGTTTACCTCCTCCCCATTTTATAGAAGAAAAAACTGAAGCACATAGGATTAAGTAGCTTGCCCACGCTCACAACTGGTGTACACATGGCTAGAGACTGAACTTCTGAGTTCTGCTGACTCCTCACAGGCCCTGACCATACCTAGCCCACCCTCCTTGTTTCACAGCTCGTGAAACTAAGGCCCAGAGAGGCTGAGGTTCTTGCCAGAGGTTGCAGAGCAAATAAGTGGCAAAGCCAAGGGCTAGGACCTTATGCCTAGTTCAGCACTTTTCATTGCCTCCCAAACATCTCTGAGATTTTTATTCAATGTATTTGTAAACATTTGCAACCAATTCTCTGAGCTAGGTCAGGCTGGAGGCCTGGGTAAAGCCTCTCTCCTTTCTTCCTCTCTTTATCTCCCAGTTCCGGTGAGCTGCTGTTTCAAGTCCTGTGTTCTCCAGGGAGCAACACAGAGCTCTGATGGAATTATTAACGGAAATATCTTACTCCTAGGGCCATTTGCATTCAGAATTGCTGCTGGGAATGGACAATGCTTAACTCAAAGTAGTGAATGTCTGGTGGCAGAATTGAGGCCTCTGCTGGGCGGTACTTTGTGATGGGGTGGAATCTCACTGGAATGTCTGAATCACACTAATCATTTATTCCCTCTTGTTTTGTTCATTCACTTATTTGTTCCACTTGCTGAGCACTTCCAAGGGTCAAGACTTTGCTTGGTAATGTCAAGACAAATGTAAAAATGAGTAAAGCATTGCCCTGCCCTTGGGGAAGGCAGAGAAGGGAAGAGATGAGTACAGTTGTCGAAATAAATGCTATGACCCACGCTTGGAATTGTTAAAAATCGTATTAAGCTAATACTAGAAATCAACTGAAGTTTATTTAATACGCAATTTGCAAATCATGGTGACATTTCGACTACGGTCTCGAGAATGTTTCAAAGAAGAAAGAAGGTCCAGAGATTCTTATACCCCGTATTGTCACTAGTAATGATTCATTGCCACGGAAAAAAGGACAGAAAAGAATGAATAAAACAATTGGTGTTCAGGAAAGATTCCGTACAGCCTTGTCTTGAAAACAATTAAAACAATTAACTAATTTACCCTAAAACATAACTCTAGTCTGACCTTAGTTCCTTTTGTTGAAACAGCATGTAGATAATTCTCTTCAAAGATCACAATGCCTAAGGCAAAACGCTCTTTACTAATTAATCTAGACCGTTGTTTGGCTTAAAGGTGACTTGCACAAAACGAGTATTCTCAAGGCTCAAGGTTCAAAGATCATCTCAGGGCGATAGTTTTGGTGCGTCACCTCAACCTCGATGGAACCCAGAAGTCTGTATTCCACGAGAATTAAAAACTCCGTTTCTCATATTTTGCTACCTGGGCCCATCAGGGAAGGCTTCCTGGAGGAGGTGACATGAGTTGACTTTTGCAGGACTAGATACAGTATCACCTCTTCCCACTAGAAGGTGAATTTTATGTATCCCTAGCAGTCAGAACAATTCCCAGCATTGTAGGTCTTTGTTCAGTAAGTATCTGTTGAGTAAATGAATGAGGAGAAAAAAAAAAAAGATCAAGGAAAGGATTCCAGGCAGAAGGAACAGCATGTGCTAAGGCTCGGAGGTGCAAAAGGGCATGACACTTTGAGAATGGCAGGAAGCTCACTGTGGTTTTCGCATAGGGTGCATGGGAGGGATTAATGAGCCAAGACCTATGGACAGAACATGGTTTTAAGCAGGACTTCTGTGTAGAGAAGGAAATGGGGGTGGGAGGGGACAGTGAGGTCTGGAAGCCCAGAGCAGCATCTGTTCAACTTGCACAGAAACCCCTAGCAAGAAGGCCATACTAGACTGAGGGGCCCAGGGTGGGTTAGCTCTCGTGGTTTGAGGGCCCTGCTTCATTTTTCCCGTCTCCTGCTGGAAGGCATGTGGTCATGTGGAAAGCCGATTACCATCCCACCAGGAGAAGCCTCCCCTTGTTAAAATTCTGGGCCATGGTATCTTGTATTAAAGATATTAAGCCATAAAATGTAATATGTTATGACACCATAAAATGCAATGTAATTGAGATAAAACCATAAAATGTAATGTAGCAGGCACAGTGTCCATTATGCCGCTTCACAGTGTAAAGCAGTTAGCTTCCACTCTGCTTTTAGACAAACAAACAATTCCTATTCATTACTATCTCTGGAGAAAGGTATAGGAAAATCAACCTAGAAGAGCATGAATTATAATACCAGGTGCAAGGGAGGTGAGGAGAGGAATTCCCAGGCTTTGGAATTAGAACCCAGGTTCAAATTGAGTTCAATAATGTCTAGATCAGGATCCCTAAAAGCACAGTCAAAGATGTTTAGGCTAGATTTCTCCTGAAACCACATTTTGCCAGCTCCTTGCTTTTTCCTGGGTGGCACAAATGGTTAAGTGCTCGACTACTGACTGAAAGGTTGGCAGTTTGAGTCCATCCAGAGATGCCTTGGAAGAAAGGCCTGGCGATCTACTTCTGAAAAATCAGCCACTGAAAACCCTATGGAGCATACTTCTACTCTGCCATACATGGCGTCACCATGAGCCAGAATTAACTGGACAACTACTACTTCCCTTACTCTACTTCTCCAGGGAGGTGAGAGAGGTGGTGAGCTTTTATATCCCTGCATCAGTCAGCCATTGGCTTTGGAACCTTCCCCATTGGTATTGTTAGTTGCTGTCCATGGCGACCTTATGTATAACAGAATGAAACATTGCCTAGTCCCACACCATCGTCACAATTGTTGGTACGTTTCAGCCCATTGTTACAGCCACTGTGTCACTCCATCTCATTGAGGGTCTCCCTCTTTTTCACTGACCTTCATTTTACCAAGCATGATGTTCTCCTTCTCCAGCGATGGATCCCTCCTGAGGATGTGTCCAACGTAAGTAAGACAAAGTCTCACTATCCTCTCTTCTAAGGAGCTTTCTGGCTGTACTTCCTCTAAGACTGATAGTCTCCCCCAAGGAGGGATGTAACATTCCAGGCATCTTTGGGCAAGGTGTGCAGGTGTGAGCTGTTAGTAACCAACACCTGCAGGGGTTGGGAGAGGCACACTGGTAAAGGGGATGTGGATGGGAAGGGGTGGCACCATAGCATTTGCAACAAATAACTTTTTTTTTATTGAGTTTTTGGTGAACGTTTACACAGCAAGTTAGGTTCCCATTTGACATTTTCCACACAAGTGGTTCATTGACATTAGTTATATTTATCACAGTTTGTCGACATTCTCTTTAATTCTGTCTATACCCATCCATGTATACTCAAACATTCATTTTTTTTTTGGTTGTGCTGTGCTCACTACATCCACGTTCGGTGCCACTTTTCCCATCACTGAAAATAACAAGACTCTATAGTCTAATGCGTATTATCCCCTCCTCCCCCTCATCTTCCTGGTAACCACCAATGAACGTTAGTCTGTCTGTATTTATTTGTTCTTGTCATCATATAAAAGAGGGATCATACAATATTTGTCCTTATATGTTAGACCTAATTTACTTACCATTATGCCCTCCAGGTCCATCCATGTTATAATATGTTTCTTGAACTGATCATTGTTCTTGCGTAGTATTCCATTGTATGTATGCACCACAGTTTTTTTGCTTACCTAGTCATCCGTTGATGGCTACTTTAGTTGGTTACATTTATTTGCTACTGTGAATAAAGTAGCAGTGAGCATAGGTGTACATATGTCTGTTCACATCATTATTTTTAGATCTCTAAGGTATATACCTAGGAGTGGGATTGCTGAATAATAGGGTAGTTATACTTCTAGTTTTTTAAGGAAGTGACATACCATTTTCCATAGTGGTTGTACCATTTTACAGTCCTACCAGCAATAGATAAGGCTTCCAATCTACCCACATTCTCACCAACATTTCTTGTTATCTGGTTTTATTTATTTATTTATTTTACCAGTGCCATTTTAGCCAGGGTAAAATGGTATCTCATTGTAGTTTTGAATTGCTTCTCTCTAATAGCTAATGCTTATCTGTCAGTTTGTCATACTGTGGTGGCTTGTGTGTTGTTGTGATGTTGGAAGCTATGCTTCCAGCAGAGTCATCCATGGTGGACGGGTTTCAGCGGAGCTTCCACAGTAAGACAGACTAGGGAGAAGGACCTGGTGATATACTTCTGTAAAAACTGTCCAGTGAAAACCTCATGAATGGCAGTGGAACATTGTCTGGTATAGTACTGGATGATGAGCCCCTCAGATTGGAAGGCACCTAAAATATGACTGGGGAAGAGCTGCCTCTTCAAAGTAGAGTCGATCTTAATGATGTGAATGGAGTCGAGCTTTCTGTACCTTCATTTGCTGAGGTAGCATGACTCAAAATGAGAATAAACAGCTGCAAATATCCATTAATCATTGGAACATGGAATGTACTAAGTTTGAATCTAGGAAAATGGGAAGTCATTAAAAACAAAATGGAATGCATAAAGATCGATACCCTAGGCATTAGTGAGCAGAAATAGACTGGATTGACCATTTTGAATTGGATAATCATATGGTCTACTCTGCTAGGAATGACAATTTGAAGAAGAATGGTGTATTCACTGTCAAAAAAAGTATGTTTCAGGATCTATCCTGAAGTAAAATGCTGTCAGTGATAGGATACTATTTGTACACCTACAAGAAAGTCCAGTTAATACAACTATTATTCAAATATACACACCAACAACTAAGGCAGAAAATGAAGAAATTGAAGATTTTCACCACCTTCTGCAGTCTGAAATTGATAAAACATACAATCAAGATACATTGATAATTACTGGTGATTGGAATGCAAAAGTTAGAAACAAAGAAAAAGGATCAGTAGTTGGAAAATATGGCCTTGGTGATAGAAACGAGGCTGGAGGTCGCATGATGGGATTTTACAAGACCAACGACTTATTCATTGCAAATACCCTTTTTCAACAACATAAACGGTAACTATACACATAGACCTCACTGAATGGAATACACAGGAATCAAATCAATTACATCTGTGGAAAGAGAAGATAGAAAAGGTCAATATCATCAGTCAGAACAAGGCCAGGGGCTGACTGTGAAACAGACCATCAATTGCTTATATGCAAGTTCAAGTTGAAGCTGAAGAAAATTAAAACAAGTCCATTAGGGCCAAAGTATGACTTTGAGTGTATTCCACCTGAATTTAGAGACTATCTCAAGAATAGATTTGATGCATTGAATACTAATGACCAAAGACCAGACACGTTGTGGGATGACATCAAGGGCATCATACAGGAAAAATGCAAAAGGTCATTAAAAAGATAGGAAAGAACAAAAAGACCAAAGCGGATGTCAGAACAGATTCTGAAACTTGCTTTTGAATGTTGAGTAGGTAAAGTGAAAGGAAGAAATCATAAAGTAAAAGAGCAGAAGATTTCAAAGGGTGGCTTGAAAAGACAGAGTAAAGTATCATAATGACATGTGCAAAGACCTGGAGTTAGAAAACCAGAATGGAAGAACATGCTCAGCACTTCTCAGTCTCAAAGAACTGAAGAAAAAATTCAAGCCATACTGAAGGATTCTATGGGGGAAAATATTGAATGATGCAGGAAGCATCAAAAGTAGATGGAAGGTAAGTAACAATGCACAAATACCAGAAGAGAAACTAGATAACTGGGAGCTCCTAAAAATCAAACACTTTTGCTCATCAAAAGACTTCACCAAAAGAGTAAAAGACAACCTACAGACTGGGAAAAAAATTTGGGCTACGACAAATCTGATCAGCGTCCCATCTCTAAAATCTACGAGATAACTGCAGAACCTCCACAACAAAAAGATAAATAACCCAGTTAAAAAATGGGCAAAGGATATGAACAGGCACTTTGCCAAAGAAGACATTCAGGCAGCTAACAGACACACGAGGAAATGCTCTCAATCGTTAGCCATTTGAGAAATGCAAATCAAAACTACAATGAGATACCATTTCACCCCAACAAGGCTAGCATTAATCTAAAATGCACAAAGTAATAAATGTTGGAGAGGTTGTGGAGAGACTGGAACACTTATACACTGTTGGTGGGAATGTAAAATGGTACAACCACTTTGGAAATTGATTTGGCACTTCCTTAAAAAGCTGGAAATAGAAGTACCACACCATCCAGCAATCCCACTCCTTGGACTATATCCTAGAGAAATAAGAGCCATCACA
>NW_004443997.1:6834734-6861120 GCF_000243295.1 Trichechus manatus latirostris
GGGTGCAGAACTCAAATTCTAGTAAAAAGACCAGACTTAATGGTTTGATTGAGACTGGAGGTACCCTGGAAGACTCTCTGTTAGCCCAAAACTAAAACCATTCCCGAGGCCAACTCTTCAGACAAAGATTAGACTGGACTATGGGACAGAAAATGATACTCGTGAAGAGTGTGCTTCTTAGCTCAAGTAGATACGTGAGACTAAATGGGCAGCTCCCATCTGGAGGCGAGATGAGAAGGTAGAGAGGGTCAGGAGCTACTTGAATGGACATGGGAAATCTGGGGTGGAAAGGAGGAGTGTGCTGTCACAGTATAGGGAGAGTAACTAGCATCACATAACAATGTATGTATAAATTTTTGTATGAGAGACTTTCACTTAAAGCCCAACAATTAAAAAAGAAAAAAAAAAGGAGATGGAAGGAATACAGAGTCACTGTACCAAGAAGATTTACTTGACAGTCAACCATTTCAGGAGGTAGCATATGATCAAGAACCAATGGTATTGAAAGGAGAAGTTCAAGCTGCACTGAAAGCACTGACGAAAAGCAAGGTTTCAGGAATTGATGGAATACCAATTGAGATGTTTCATCAAACAGATGCAACATTGTAAGTGCTGATTCATCTATGCTAAGAAGTTTGAAGACAGCTACTTGGCCAGCTGACTGGAAGAGATCCGTATTTGTGCCAATTCCAAAGAAAGGTGATCTGACAAAATGCAGAAATCATCAAGCAATATCATTAATATCATGTGCAAGTAAAGTTTTTCTGAAGATCATTCAAAAACGATTGCAGCAGTACATTGACAGGGAACTACCAGAAATTCAAGCCAGATTCAGAAGACGATGTGGAATGAGGCATATCATTGCTGATATCAGATAGATCTTGGCTGAAAATGGAGAATACTGTAAAGATGTTTACTTATGTTTTATTGACTGTGCAAAGGTATTTGTGTGGATCATAACAAATTATGGAAAACATTGGGAAGAACGGAAATTCCAGAACACTTAATTGTGCTCATGCGGAGCCTGTATATAGACGAAGAAGCAGTCGTTTGAACAGAACAAGGGAATACTGCGTGGTTTAAAGTCAGGAAAGGTATGTGTCAGGGTTATATCCTTTCACTACAAGTATTCAGTCTGTATGCTGAGCAAATAATCCGAGAAGCTGGGCTCTATGAAGAATGCAGCATCAGGATTGGAAGAAGATTCATTAACAACCTGCGATATGCAGATGACACAACCTCGCTTGCTGAAATTTGAATAGGACTTGAAAGACTTACTAGTGAAGATCAAAGACTACAGCCAACATAAAGAAAATAAAAATTCACACAACTGGACCAATAAGCAACATCATGATAAATGGAGAAAATACTGAAGTTATCAAGGATTTCATTTGACTTGGATCCACAATCAATAACCATGGAAGCAGCAGTCAGGAAATCAAATGGTGTATTACACTGGGAAAATCTGCTGGAAAAGACCTATTTAAACTTTGAAAAAGCAAGGATAGCGCTTTAAGAGCCAGGGTGCATCTGACCCAACCCATGGTATTTTCAATTGCCTCGTATGCATGTGAAAGTTGGATAGTGAATCAGGAAGACTGAAGAATAATTGATGCTTTTGAATTGTGGTGTTGGCTAAGAATATTGAATATACCATGGACTGCCAGAAGAATGAACAAATCTGTCTTGGAAGAAGTACAGCCAGAATGCTCCTTAAAAGCATGAATGGCAAGACTTCTTCTCACATACTTCGGACATGTTATCAGGAGGGGCCAGTCCCTGGAGAAGGACATCATGCTTGGTAAAGTGAAAAAGAGGAAGCCACTCAACCAGATGGATTGTGAGGTTGGGCAGTGTTTCATTCTGTCGTACATAGCATCACTGTGAGTCGGAACTGACTGGACAGCATCTAACAACAACAGCAATGGCCAATGATCATGAACGTCTTTTCATGTGTGTTGTCTGTGTGGATGTCCTCTTTGATAAAAGTTCTGTTATGTCCTTTGTCTGTTTTGTTACTGGGTTTTTTTGTCTTTTTGTTGTTGAGTTGTTGCAGTTTTCTATAGATTTTAGAGATGGGACCCTTATGGAATAAGTCATTTTCAAAGATTTTTTTCTCAGTCTATGAGTTGTCTACTTAGTCTTTTAGTAAAGTCTTTTGGTGAGCATAGATGTTTAATTTTTATGAGATCCCATTTATCTGTTTTGTCTTCTTCTATTCTTGTATTTTTTTGTAGTGTTTGTTATTCTATTTTTACAAATTATTAGGTTCTGTAGTTTTCTCCCAAGAATTTTATCATTTTAGGTTTAACATTTAGGTCTTTGATCCATTTTGAGTTAGTTTTTGTATGTGGTGTGAGGTATGGGTCCTGTTTCATGTTTCAGCAGATGGATATCCAGTTTTACCGGCAACATTTATTAAAGATTGTCCAGCACCATTTATTAAAGAGACTGTTTATGTCCCTCTGAATGGACTTTTGACCACTTGTTGAAAATCAGTTGTCTGTAGATGTTTGGGTTTAGTTCTGAGCTCTTAATTCTATTCCACTAGTCTTTGTGTCTGTTGTTGAACCAATACCAGTCTGTTTTGATTACAGTGTATTGATATCAGGGAATGTGAGGCTTCCTACTTTGTTCTTTTTCTTTAGTATTGCTTTGGCTGTTTAGGGTTTCTTTCCATATGGTCATTAGTTTTTCCATTTCAGTGAAGAATGTTGCTGGGATTTATAGAGGGATTGCATTGTATCCGTAGATCACTTTAGGTAGTATTAACATTTTCACTATATTAAATCTCCCAGTCCTTGAGCACGGGATATCTTTCCATTTTTGTAGGTCTCTTTTAGTCTCTCGTAGTGGTGGTTTATAATTTTCATTGTGTAAGTCTTTTTTGTCCCTGGTTAGGTTAATTCCTAGGTATTTTATCTGTTTGGGAACTATTGTAAATGGTAATGTTTCCTCGATTTCATTTTCAGAGTAGTCTTTGTTAGTATAGAGGAACACAACTGATTTTTGTGCGTTGATCTTGTACCCTGCAACATTGCTAAATTCTTCTATTAGTTCCACCAGTTTTCTTGTGGACTCTTTAGGGCCTTCTATGTATGGAATCATGTCATCTACAAATAGAGATCGTTTTACTTCTTCTTTTCTTTCTTTTATTTTCTTTTCTTCTTTCATTTCTCTTTCTTGTCTTATTGCCTGGCTAGGACTTAAAACGATACAATGTTGAATAAGAGCGGTGATAATAGATGTCCTTGTCTCGTTCCCGTTGTGAAAGGGAATGCACTCAGCCTTTCACGGTTGAGTATAATGTTGGCTGTTGGTTTTGCATATATGCCCTAAATTATATAGAGGAATTTCCCTTATATTCCTATTTTTCTGAGAATTTTTATCAGGAAAGAGTGTTTAATTTTATCAAATGCCTTTTCTGCATCAGTTGATATGATCGTGTGGTTCTTTTCCTTAATTTTATTTATGTGGTAGATTACATTCTTTGATTTTCTAATGTTGAACCACCTTTGTAATCCTGGTATGAATCCCGCTTGATCATGATGTATGATTTTTTTTACATGTTGCTGAAGTCTATTGGCTAGGATTTTGTTGAAATTTTTTACATCTGTGTTCGTAAGGGATATTGGCCTGTAAATTTCTTTGTGATGTCTTTGCCTGGTTTGGGTATCAGGATTATGCTGGCTTCAGAGAAAGAGTTCAGTAGTGTTCCTTCCTCTTCTGTGTTTTTGAAGACATCAGGTAGGATTGGTGTCAACTCTTCTCTGAATGTTTTTGTAGAATTCTCCAGTTTAGCCATCAGGTACTGGGCTTTTTTTTTTTTTTTTTTTTGCTGGCAGTGTTTTGATGACATCTTCAATCTCTTCTTTTGCAAGAAATAACTTCCAATGTGTAGCTGTGTGACTCTGGCCAAAAGAATTTTCTCCTCCAAGCCTGAATTTTGTCTTCATAAAATGTTGATTTATTGTTGTTGTTATCCACTCCAACTCATGGACACCTTGTCTGTAACAGAATGAAACATTGCCCGGTCCTGTACTGTCTTCATGATTGTTTGTTTGTATGTTTGAGTCCATTATTGCAGCTACTGTGTCCAGATAGCAATACCTATATTATAAAGTGCTTATGCAAATTACCTGAGATAGTAAGGAGTCTTGCATAGTTCCAGGTACTTTAACATACAGATATTCTCTCTTAAATATATTCACATACATAGTGTCACATATATGTATTCAGTGTATTCAGAAATTACACAGCACACATAGTAGGGGAAACAACCCATATATGTTTATAGAAGTGAATATGTGTATAGGAATAAATGTAGAATCATGCACATGATAAGGCTAGCTAACGAAGGGAGTGTCTTGATAGTGTAACTCAAGGCAGGGAAGGAGACAGGGACTTCTCTGGATTATTAGCTGAGAGGTTCAGGTTGGCTACACAATAGGCCCAATTATCTTGTATCTGCTCCATCCTGAAGCCATGCTACAGTGAGGTTCTCTTCGTGCTCAGTCACAGATGCTTGTGGTAGGGTGGCCGAGGCATTTAGGGTATGTGATGAGGGGACGGACAGGGTACCAACATCATCTGCTGTAGGTTGAAGAGACGGAAAGCTCAGGGGGTTTATGGAGGCTCCATGAGTCTAGAATGAAGGTCTCCATACTCTTAAAGAGGTGGGAATAAGTGTAATAGAGGAAGCAGCCACTCCCATCTCCCCACCGTTGGGAGACTCCATGCAGGTGGAAATGTATGACTTAAACATAAAAGGACCATTTTGTACATTTATTTGGATTCAGGGCAGTGATGTCACTAGGGTTGGTGTCACCCTCCTGTGGACGTCCTCCCTTACCAGACCATGCCGAATCCTTAGTAATGTGTTTTGTACTGATGTTACTCGTAAATCATTCCTATATATCACTCCTTCTTTTCCTTTAGTTACTACTGCATTCTCAAAAAAGTTATTGATATAGGTTCACATATACTAATTACCACAATATTGTAGCTAAAACACTAGAAAATCAGGGACTATAAAAACAGCAGCAACAAAACAACGGTGCATGCTTACAGTGCGTGCAGATGAAACCACATGATTTGAAGCATCGTTGTAATTGAGTAATAATGACAGCTCTGAACAGAGCACATTAGAAGGTTCAAAAAGTATTTTAGCAAGAGTTTTGGCCTTGTAGGTGTATTGATACATGTAAGCTGGGCTTATGAAAAATGTTTTTGTTGTTAATAACTAACTACAGGGATATTTTTATAGACAGTCATTTTGGTGTCGCCTGGTGCAGTCCACACACCATCTTAGTCATCTACTGCTGCTGTAACAAAACTACCACAAGTAGATGGCTTTAACAAACAGAAGTTTATTCTCTCACAGTCTGGTAGGCTACAAGTCCAGGTTTAGGGGGTTAGCTCGAGGGGAAGGTTTTCTCTCTCAGCTCTGGAGGAAGGTCGTTGTCATCAATCTTCCCCTGGACGAGGAGCTTCTCAGCGCAGGAACCCCAGGTCCAAAGGATGTACTCTGCTCCGCACGCTGCTTTCTTGGTGGTATGAGGTCCCACTCTCTGTTCGCTTCCCTCTCCTTTTATCTCTTGTAAGATAAAAGCCACGCCCCAGGGAAACACCCCTTACATCAGATTAGGGATGCGACCTGAGCAAGGGTGTTACATCCCACCCTAATCTTCCTTAACATAATCTAATCCTGCCTCATTAATCACAGGCAGAGATTAGGATTTACAACACATAGAAAAATCACATCAGATGGCAGAATGGTGGACAATCACGCAATACTGGGAATCATGGCCTAACCAAATTGATACACATATTTTTGGGGGACACAGTTCAAGCCATGACACCCCCCTAGTGACACCACTGAGGGTATGTGCTTGACTAACCTGTGGGAAGACATTCTAATCATGTAGTATGTATTCCTCCCTTTCCACTGTTAATAGTACAGTGAAACCTGTGAGAGCTGAAACTCGGCAGGACTGCCTTGTTTCTCTGGGTCTCCGAAGTTTTCCTCCTTTGACAGGGTGCTTACTATCACTCTCTGTTATGCTCTCTATTAAGACTCCTACCTCATTTTAGTTTTAAGTTTTCTATCTCTGATAGGTCTCTCTGCCTTACACAGGTTCCGGCTTTCTCAGGTTTTACTGTATACTGTGGGGTTGTCTGTTGTATCATTTAGGATTGGATTCAACTGCAAGTAACAGAAAACCAAAAAACCAAACCCACTGCTGTGAAGTCAGTTCTGACTCTTGGCAACCCCATGTGTTACAGAGTAGAAATGTGCTCCATAGAGTTTTCTTGTCTGATCTTTATGGAAGCAGATCACCAGGCTTTCTTCCATGGCACTGCTGTGTGGCTTCAAACTGCCAATCTTCAGGTTAGTAGTCAAATGCAAACCATTTGTGCCACCCAGGGACCTTGCAAGTAACAAGAGTCATGAAAAATAATGGCTAGTACAAGACAGAAGTTAATTCTCTCTCATGAAAAAGAAGCCCAGAGGTAGAACAGTCCAAACTTAAAGTTCTACAGGGACCAGAAAGTAATGTCAATAATGGAATCAAACAGGTAGGGGCTACGGGGTGGGGAAATGAAGGGCACAAGCCCCATCTAAGGGTCATCTGTTCCCCTGCTTCACTCCACTGTTGCTAGAGGCGAGTATGAACTCAGTGTTGCGCAGTCTTTTGATGTTTTGAGAGAAGCTTAAAACCTGAATTTTGTATGTGAACTCTGACTTCTAAATGTTGACAACTAATTAAGAAATTTGAAATCACTATAGACCAAGTAAAACCCATATGTGGGACATATTTAATCCAGGGTCTGCCAGTTTGTGACTGCTGATCTAATAAAAACTATAGAAATTCTTGTGCATGCACATACATGTATATCAGTATGTACATACATAAATATTATGATCCAATGCGGAGTCTTCTGATGGAGCTATTTCAAACGGTGTGTGCAATCTAACCAGTTACCAGTTGCCGTCGAGTTGACTCCAATTCAGGACAAGCTCACATGTGTCAGAGTAGAACTGTGTTCCATAGGATTTTCAATGGCTGGTTTTTTGGAAGTAGATCACCAGGCCTTTCTTCCAGGGTGTCTCTGGGTGGACTCAAACCTCCAACCTTTCCTTTAACAGCCAAGTGCGTTAACCATTTGTACCATCCGAGTACTCCAGATAGAGATTAGGGAATATGAAAAAGAAGAGCTTATGTGCAGAACATAGAATGGAAAAAGAATGGTGTTTAGAATATAGAATGAAAGAAGAATGGTATGAAATGGGCTGGAGAAGTAAGTAGGGACCGACAGCATGTAAATATAAATACATACACACACACACACACACGTATAAAATATATACCGTATTTTTATGCAAATAACATGTGCCTTGTACGTTTGTTTGCCAACTGAACGCTCCTCCTGCGAGGTATTCTCATAAGCACCACTATGCTAATTTTTTTTACATGTTGCTATAAAAAAATTAGCATAGCGAACTTATAAAAATAACTCAGGGAGGTGCATTGCCAAACAAATGTAGAAGACATGCATTATTTGTGTAAAAATATGGTAAATGCATACACATGTGTGTATGTATATATGTATAAAAGAAAAAAAACCAAACCCATTGCTGTAGAGTCAATTCAGACTCATAGTGACCCTATAGGACAGAGAAGAACTGCCCCATAGGGTTTCCAAGGAGAAGCTGGTGGATTTGAACTGCTGACCTTTTGGTTAGCAGCCAAGCTCTTAACCACCATGCCACCAGGGCTCAGTATATATGTAAAGAGAGAGAGATATCGACATACTGACATCAACACATATACAATATATACTTACATACACATAACTCAGCCACTCAGAACACAATATACGTATGCATCTGATCACACAGAGACCCTAAACAACACCTAATGATTCCCCACCACTTCCCCTCCACTCCCTCACACCCCAGAAGGCAGCAGGGGTTAATTCTGGTCAAATACTGAGCAGGGCCTTGGAGGACTTTCTTCAAGATCCAATATGGCATTTCCTCCATCCATGACAGAGTAGTGCAGACACTCTACAAACCACAGCCGTCCCATAGGCAGGCAGCCCTATTAGACATCCTCATCTTGTTCAGGCAAAACATTTGACTGATTTTGATACCATAGCACAGTGCCTGACTCCTTCAGTGCTAAACTCGAGCTTGGCATCTGGGAGCCTCAGAGATGAGGCCTTGTTTGTGATGCATTTTGCAAACCGCTTCACAGTGTTATTAATGAATATAACAGACCATAAATGCAGGGAGGAAATGAGGCAGTGTAACATCGCCGCTGTGACTTTTGGTGAGAAACCAAAAAGTCAGTGGGTGGACAGGACACACGCAGAGGGAAGTGTTGTTGGAGGGTGGCGTCTGAAGGCTGAACAGAATCAGAATGGACAACCCGGGGTTCCTAGATGACTCAGCTGGGTATCTGTGTGTTCCTGAGTGTGTGTAGGTGTATGTGCGAGAGAGAGAGAACCATGTGGGTGTACATATAGGGGTGCCCATTGTATCAGTATTTGTGTGTGAGTAATAGGGGAAAGGAATCTGAAACCACGGGAGCAAACTCTGAAGTTTACTCAGGCTAAAAAACAAAACAAAAAACAAACCTGTCACCAAGATGATTCCAACTTATGGCAGCTCTGTGCATTACAGAGTAGGACTGAGCTCCATAGGGTTTTCGTGGCTGTAATCTTTACGGAAGCAGATCACCAGACCTTTCTTCTGTGTCACCGCTGGGTGGGCTTTGAACTGCCAATGTTTAGGTTAGTAGTTGAGTGCAAACCATTTGTGCTATCCAGGAGTCTTTCTTACTCAGGCTGTATTTTTTCCTGTGCCCCCACCTTTCCTTCTGCCTACTGAGAGTAATTTGGGAAAGGAGAGCTTTAAAGAATTTTCTGTGCGGTGAATGAAAGTAAAACTATGATTTCAGAGTTTCTGCTGGTTCCTTGCATTAAGGGCTCGATGCATCTTCCTTTTCGGAGCATTCACCACCAAACCTTTTGAGTGATATGAAAGAAGGTCCTCAAGCGTGTCTGCAAAGGAGACTGGGAAAAATGCTCATTTGCTTAATAAAATAAGATGAATTTTTCAGATGACCCCTGGCACTGGGGAGTGGGAGAAGTATGCTGATCAGAGCGCATGAGAATGCATAAATTGAACAGGTTTTCGGCAGGGATCTCAGGGGAAAGACAGACCCTGACAAGTTCCTGGTGGGGGCTTGGGTAAGGAGCTTCAAGGATGGAAATGGTGAGTAGTATTACATTTAGTTTTTTCTCATTTATACTGTGCTGCAATTCACTTCTGGTATGGCTCACCCTTCCATGAAAGTCTGCGTATTAGTTGAGGTGAAGGCTAAGCTGCTGTAACAAAGAACCTGAAAACATAGTGGATTAAAGAAGACAGAAGTTTATTTCTTATTCATGAAACGGTCCTGAGGTGAATGGTCTGGGAGTACATCAGGCTTTGCTCAGAGGCTCCTTCCACAGCATTGTCCTCGTTTGCATGGTTCAGCCACATCTTGGCACATCGCTGCCCCACCTTTTAGAAAGGGGAAGGGAGAGAAAGAACAGGAGAAGCCATTTGCTTTAAGCAGGTGAGGCAAAGTTGAACACATCATTTTTGCTCACATTCCATTGGTTTAAATTAGTCACATGGTCATGTCTCACCCTGAGGGAGGATGGGAAATGTAGTCCCTGGCTGAGCAGCCATGTGCTCAGCTGTTACTATGAAGGAAAAGGAGAATGCAATTTTTACAAAACTAGCAGTCTGTGTTGCAGTCTTGGATCCTGGTCTGAGCCATTTTAGCCTCTCATGTGGATTAAAACATGGCATTCTCTGCTCAGAACTCTCCAGTGGCCTCCCATCTGCTCTCTGATAAAACCTAAAGTCCTTGGCACTGCTTACAAAGCCCTATAGGATTGCCAGCCCCCTTCCCAGTTCCTTTCTAGCCTCATCTACCACTCTCCCCCTAACTCACTCTGTCCAGCCACACTGACTTCTTTGTCTTCTTTAAACATGTCAGGAATGCTGCAACCTCAGGGCCTTTGCACTTGCTGTTCTGCCTGAAACACTCTTTCCCCAGAGATCTGCATGACTCATTCCCTCGCCTCCTTCAATACTTTGTTCAAGTGCCACCTTCTCATGAGGCCTTTCCTGAACCCACCCCATTAAAAATTTGGACTCCTCCCCCCTGATACTCCCCAACTCCCTTCTTCTGATTTCTTTTCATAGTGCTTATCACATGCAGTACTAGGTCTTTGAAATATGGTATGTAGCTTGCATGGACAGCACATTTCAATTGAGACTCACAATGTTTCTCCATGTACTTATGTTGTTGTTGTTAGGTGCCATCGAGTCAGTTCCAATTCATAGTGATCCTGTGTACAACAGAACGAAACACTGCCCAGTCCTGCGCCATCCTCACAATCGTTGTTGTGCTTGAGCCCATCGTTGCAGCCACTGTGTCAGTCCATTTGTTGAGGGTCTTCCTCTTTTTCCCTGACTGTCTAATTTACCAAGCATGTATATGTATATATATGTGTATATGTATTTGATTTATTTTATTGTCCTTCCTCTGCCCCATTAGAATGTAAACTCTATGAGGCAGTGGTTTTTATTGAATCCCAGTGTGGATGTGGGTGCGTCTGTGTGTGTGTGTGTGTGTGTGTGTGTGTGTGTGTGTGAGACACATATGCATATATGTAACAACCGTTAACCTCCTGTTAATGACAGACTGTGTCCTGGGCTCGGGCAGGAATGCAACAATGAATAAAATAGCCTCAAATTCCTGGCCTCCTAGAGCTTACCTTTTGGTGAAGGAAGACAGACAACAAAATGCATGAACAAATAATAAGTATGATCATTTCAGAAGTTAGTAAGTGCTATGTGGAAAATAACCCAGGATAAATTGTTGGTGAGTGATGTAGGGAAGAGGAGGGCTCCTTAGATAAAATCATCAGGAATGGCCTCTCTGAGGAGATGACGTTTGAAGTGAGACCTGAGTGCCATGAAGGAGCCAGCCATGCAGATTGCCGAGAACATAGTATTCCAGGCTGATGGAACAGCAGGTGCAAAGGCCCTGGGGCACAGCTGGGTTTGGTGTATTCAAGGAATGGAAAGAAAAGCAAGGAGGCCAGAACATAGGGAGGGATGGTAGAGATGAGGGTGTAGAAGGAGTCAGGGAGCAGATCATTCAGAGCTTTGCTGTCCACTTTGGTAGCCATTATGGAACATGTGGCTATTGAGCACTTGAAATGTGGCCAGTCCAAACTGAAATGTGCTCTGACTGCAAAATCCACACCAGATTTCAAAGACCGATTATGATAAAAAAGAATGTAAAATATTCATATTTTTGTATTGATTACATGTTGTGAAATGGTAATATATTCAGTATATTGGGTTAAGTAAAATATATTATTGAAATTATTTCTACCTTTTTTAAATGTACTTTTTAAATGCTTTACATCCTTACGTGCCTTGCATTATATTTCTATGGGGCAGCGCCAATCTAGAGCCTTACAAGCGTTGTAAGATGTTTGCATTTTATTCTAAGTGCAGTGGGAAGCTATTAAACCAGCTGCTATTGAGTGATTTCTGACTCTTGGCGACCCTGTGTGTGCAAAGTAGAACTGTGCTCCATAGGGTTTTCAAGGCTGTGACATTTGGAAGTAGATCACGAGGCCTGTTTCCTGAGGCGCCTCTGGGTGAGTTTGAACCGCTAACCTTGTGGCTAGTAGTCGAGCACTTAACTTTTTGCATCACCCAAGGACCTTTTGGAAAGCCATTAGAGGATTTTAAATTGGGACACAACTCAATCAGATTTATGTTTGAAAGGGTCACTCTGCTGCCTCAGGTTGGGTTGCCAAGAATCTGATCAGAATCTGTGCTGGAGATCAGTATGCAGGATGTTTATTAAGCTGCGCTCTTGAGACTCACACTTGTAGAAGGAAACGGAAGGAAGCAGGAGCAGGCAGGGGGAGGAGTTGGGCTATGGTGCATCCATTCCTAGAGCTCAGAAGACCCCATGGGGGCGATGAACAAGGGACAGGCTTTCAGAGCTATCCCAGATTGGGGCAGATACCCCTCCAGGGACCAGCCTCTATATATGGGCTGTCTGGGGAAGGGGGCATGACTTTGGATGGGGCAGCTCTCTGCAGCAGCTCCGGAAATAGGTCTTTCATGCTTGAAGGGGGATCTAGTCAATGCAGAACAGCATCCACTATGGGGGTCATTCCTACTAATATGCGAGTGATAGATTATGGGGGGCATGGAGTCAGAGTGGAAGCAGAGAGACAAGCTAGAAAGATCTGGCAAGGGGTGGCTCTCTAGGTGGGGGGACCCTATGAGCAAAGGTGGAGAGATGGGAGGGCATGACGTATCATCAGAGACTGTGAAGAGCCATAATTCATTTTAGAAAGTGATGAGAAATGAATGCAAATGAAGGTTTAGGGGAGTTGATGTTAGTTGGAGACCAAATGCCCCTCCTGGGAAATGGAAGCCTTCCTAGTCCCCACACCTGAGGACTAGCTCTTTAAGATTCAGAGGAGAAACCAAACAAACAAAAGCATTCTTGGCAACCAGGTGCCCCCCAGCTAGTCCCCAGCTTTCTGAGAAGCTGTGTCACAATATTTATTGATCGAGTGATTAAATTTTGTGCCAAACAGACTCAGGCTGTAAGTAATGCTCCTGTTAGGGAGCTACTGTCTGAGATGCTGACTGCACCTGCCCTGTATTTCACTGAGGCCCCAGAGGCTGAATGGTGCAAAGAAGGGAAAGGAGGTCGTGGCCTCAACATTTCCCATCCTCCAAGAGGGTCCCTTGGGGTTCAGCAAAAAAGGACATTGGAATGGGGCTTCAAAAACTGAACTTCCAGGCATAATCAGCAACTTACTGTGTGATTTTGTGCAAGGCACTTCTCTTTCTGGACCACAGTCACCCCGTATGCAAACCAGTGCTGGAGGATGGACTCAGTGGTCCTGAATGGCCCTTGAATGTTCATAATAGCTAATCAAAAGGTTGGCAGTTCAAATCCACCAGCCACTCCTTGGAAACCCTATGGGGCAGTTCTGCTCTGTCCTATAAGGTCACTATGAGTCAGAATCAACTCAATGGCAACTTTTTTTTTTTTTTAATGAAGGGTTTATAATGTATTAAGCACAGTGGTGATTAAGTGATAGAATTCTTGCCTTCCATGTGGAAGAGAATGTGAAATGAGGGATATCAGTATTGATGTCAGATGGATCTTGGCTGAAAGCAGAGAGCACCAGAAAGGGGTTAACCTGTGCTTTATTGACTATGCAAAAATATTCATCTGTGTGGATCATAACATATTATGGATAACATTGTGAAGAATGGGAATTCCAGAACACTTAATTGTGCTCATGTGGAACCTGTACATATACTAAGAGGCAGTTGTTCGACCAGAACGAAGGGATACTGTGTGGTTTAAAATCATGGCATCAGGATTGGTGGAAGACTCGTTACCAACTTGCAACATGCAGATGACAACTTTCCTTGCTGACAAAGAAGAGGACTTGAAATACTGATGAAGATCAAAGACCACAGCCTTCAGTATGAATTACACCTAAACATAAAGAAACCAAAATCCTCACAACTCGACCAATAAACAGCATTATGGTAAATGGAGAAAAGATTGAAGTTGTCAGAGATTTCATTTTACTTGGATCCACAATCAGCACCCGTGGAAGCAGCAGTCAAGAAATCAAACAGCATATTGCATAGGGCAAATCTTCTGCAAAAGACCTCTTTCAAGTGTTAAAAACCAAAGATGTCACCCTGAGAACTAAGGTGCTCCTGACTCAAGCCATGGTATTTTCAGTCGTCTCATATGCATGCGGAAGTTGGACAATGAATAAGAAAGACCGAAGAACTGATGCCTTTGAATTATGGTGTTGGCAAAGAATACTGAATGTACTGTGGACTGCCAGAAGAACAACAAATCTGTCTTAGAAGAAGTACAGCCAGATTGCTTCTTGGGAGCAAGGATGGTAAGACTTTGTCTCACGTGCTTTGGACATGTTGTCAGGAGGGGTCAGTCCCTGGAGAAGGACATCATGCTTAGTAGAGGGTCAGCGAAAAAGAGGAAGACTCTCAAGGAGATAGTCTGACACAGTGGCTGCAACGATGGGCTCAAACATAGCAACGTTTGTGTGGATGGCAGTGTTTTATTCTGTTGTACATAGGGTCACTATGAGTCGAAACTGACTCGACGGCACTTAACAACAACAACATGTGGGAGATCCAGGTTCGATTCCCCCGCCAGCGTACCTCATGCACAGCCACCACCTTCTGTCAGTGGAGACTTGCATGTTGCTGTGATGCTGAACAAGCTTCAGCAGAGCTTCCAGACTAAGATGGACTAGGAAGAAGGGCCTGGTAATCTACTTCTGAAAATCAGTCTGTGAAAACCCTATCTATTACAGTGGTTTGTTCCCATCGTGCATGGGGTCACCATAAGTCAGGGCTGACTCAACAGAAGTTAACAAGAACAACAAGCAGTTTACATGAATTATCTCATTTAATCCCCACAGGAGCCTCATGAGATGAGCTTTGTTGGGTATTGTGTACCGTAGAGTTGATTCCAACTCATAGCGATCATGTAGGACACAATAAAACTGCCTCATAGGGTTTCCTAGGCTGTAATCTTTTTGAAAGCAGACTGCCACACCTTTCTCTCACAGAGCATCTGGTACATTCAAATTGTCAGCCTTTTGGTTAGCAGCCAAGTGCTTAACCACTGCACCACTAGGGCTCCTAGAGATAAGCAGTTATCCCCATTTTACCAATGAGGAGACTGAGGCTCAGACAGGTTAAGAAACTTTGTATACCAGCAACCGAGTATCATTCACTCTATTTTAGGTTTTTTGCGAACAACCTTGAAATGTTTGGTCTATTTTCAACTTGCATTTTACAACTTGGGGGAAGAGGATTTACCCAGGGTTACACATAGCTAGGTCTGAAACCTCCGGCTGTCAGTCCGACGCCGATCTTACTCTCTGAACTTCTGATCTGTCTTGCTCTTAGGCTCGAATCATGTCTGGGGCTTTGGAGAATTAACCTTGATTGGTATTGTCCCAAGAGGGCCAGAGTTTGGGGCAGGAGTGGGGAGGCCAGGACTTGATCCCCACAAGGCTTTGCAACAGGTTTATTGACAAATCTTATTCTGGGCAAAAGCCAGAGTTCATCCTGCCTCAAGGTGCTCTCTGCCTCCACTGCTTAGATGCTCTGCAGCTCAATTCAAGTCTGCAGAGACAGCCAGGCCTGGGGCGCAGATCCTGCAACCATGGTGATCTGCATCTCCGGCTCCCTCCCTGCACAGCTGGGCATAGCCAGCAGAGGCAGGGCACCCCTGAGCTGAGCAGCTTCTCACTTGCTGTAGGAAACAAAACAAACATTTGGTTGACTGTGAGCCTGGTCAGGGTAAAAAATAACAGAAATTTGTGGTGTTGGCCAGGGTGCAATGAGAAAAGCACTCAGGCTTTCTGTGGGTGGTGGAAATTGCTACCTTTCTGGAGGAAAATTTGGCCCTTGGTATTGAAGCCCTTCAAAACGTGCATGCCGTAACATAGACTATAAAGTGTTTTACATCCGACTGTGGTGAGTAGCGACTGGAGTGTTAAAAGCCTGTGAGCGGCCATCTAAGATGTATCTACTGGTCTCACGCCAGCTGGAGCAAAGGAGAATGAAGAAGACCAATGACACAAGGGAAAGATTAGTCCAAAGGACTAATGGACCACAACTACCACGGCCTCCACCAGACTGAGCCTAGAACAACTAGATGGTACCCAGTTACCACCACTGACTACTCTGACAGGGAACACAATAGAAAGTCCTGGACAGAGCAGGAAAGAAATGTAGAACAAAACTCAAATTTACACACACACACACGCACACACACACACACGCACAAAGACCAGACTAGCTGGTCTGACAGAGACTGGAGAAACCCTTAGAGTATGGTCCCTTGGACACCCTTTTAACTCAGTACTGAAGTCACTCCTGAGGTTCACCCTTTAATCAAAGATTAGACAGGTCGATAGGGCCAACAATAACAGACGTGGGGGACATGCTTCATAGTTCCATCATGAACACATCAGCCCAAAGGCAAACATGAGAAGCCAGGAAGGGACAGGAAAACTGCATGAATGGAAACAGGAACCCAGGGTGGAGAAGGGGATAGTGTTGAGACATTGTGGGGGTGGCAACCAATGTCACAAAACAATTCGTATATTAACTGGTTAATGAGAAACTAATTTTCTCTGTAAACTTTCACCTAAAACACACACACAAAAAGAAGTTCATGTCCTATTGCAGATTCTCACATTAAATATCGAAATATATTTGCATGGAAGCAAGACTGGAACTATAACATTGAATAGTAGTTGTTTCTGTGTGGTGAGTTTTTTAAGAAATTTGTTTTTCTTTTGTGTATCTATATTTCTGATATTTGTGCAAAAGCATGGTGGTTGAGAGCATAGCCTTTGGAACCAGACAAATCTGGATTGAATTCCAGTTCTATATATTAATTTAATAGGTATTTTTGTGGTGTTTACTATGTGCAAACAGTTAACGCACCCACTGCTAACCGAAAGGTTGGAGGTTCAAGTCCACCCGGTGGTGTCTTGGAAAAAAGGCCTGATGATCTACTTCTGAAAAATCAGCCATTGAAAACCCTATGGAGCACAGTTCTACTCGGACACACCTGGGGTCGCCATGAGTTGGAGTTAAGTCAGTGGTAACTGGTTGTTTTAGTTTAATCTTCCTAACAACCCCATTTTACAAATAAGGGAACTGAGACACAGGAAGGTTGAGTTACCAGGGAGTGTGGGGTAGTCAGAGTATGTGGCAGACAGACTGTAAGATGACCTCTATGATCAATGATCCTCCCTCTTGGTGTTCACATTCCTGTGGAATTCCCTCCGCTTGAGTGAGGGCAGAACCTGTGACTTGCTTCTAACCAATAATATATGGCAAAGGTGATGGGATGTCACCTCCATGATTATTTACTAAGAAAGTAATATCTGTCTTGCTAGTATACTGTCTCCCTTCCTGGCTTTGGTGAAGCAAGTTCCTATGTTGGGAAGCCCCACATGGCACAGGACTGAGGGTTGACCAACAGCCAACAAGGAGCTGAGACCGTCAGTCTGACAACCCTTGCGGGAAGTGGATTCTGCCAACAACCATGTGGGTTTGGAAGCTGACCCTTCCCCAGTTGATCTTTCAGATAAGAACCCAGCCCTGACTGAAACCTTGATTGCAGACTCTTGAAAGATCCTGAAGCAGAAACTCCAGCTAAGCCATGGCCCAACCCACTGTGATATGATAAATGTGTGTGTTATTTAAACTGCTAAGTTTATGGTAATTTGCTATGCAGCAGTAGATAACTAATGTAGGATTCAAAAGAGGTGTCCTGGCTGCCGATCACATTCACTATACCCCCTCACTTTCCTGCCTCTCTACTTCCTAGCCATGTGGCCTTCAGCAAGCTACTCAGTCTTCTAAAGTCTCAATTTCCTCATGCATAAAATGGAAATCATAATAATTTCTAATTCCTAGCGTTGCTATAGGGAAAACCAAAACCAAACCAGTTGTGTCAGGTCAATTCCAACTCATGGCCACCTCATGTATATCAGAGTAGAAATGTGCCTGCAGGGTTTTCCAGGCCTGTTTTCCAAGACACCTATGGATGTGTTTGAACCACCAACCTTTCAGTTGGTTCTAGGGCGCTTAACTGTTTGTACCACACAGGGACTCCTTGCTATAGGGAATGAACGAGAAAATGAGAGGAAGCCCTTTGTGTAGTGCCTGGATCTTAGTAAGGTACAATGACCATTGAATAAAAGTTGTCCCCTCCACATATAATCCTGCTGTTGACCTTCACAGCATTTGGAAGGTTGCATAGGTGTCAAAAGAAAGCAATCATATATACAGCTGGTCTTGAACAAATGGGGAGTCTAGAGATTGAGACAAAAATAAGAATTTTCTCATTGAGGCCCTTCCAGTACCTCAAGAATCTTACTCAGGTGAGGTCAGATGGGATGTGAACTTTTCTCCTTGGTTTTCCTCCATCTTTTCTCCCCTTGCTCACATTTCCTTGCTTCATTTTTTCCCACTTCTCTCCTCCCAAGTCTCAGCTTCATCCTGGATCAACACAAAAGGGGAAAATCTCAAAAGTCAGAATTGCCCTCGACAATTCCTTAGGAGGTATCCTGTTGGAGAACAACACACTATTTCTCACTAAGCCTTCCTCCAAAGTTGGAGTTGACAGCTGTTTCTTGCATTCATTACCCAATGCAGGAGTTGGCTTATGATTAGACATCATGTTGAGCTGTATCTATATTTATCTATCTCTGTCTATCCATCCATCCACATATCTACATATGTACACATGGGTCAGTATGAGTCAGAATTGAGTCGACGGTAACGAGTTAGTTTTTTTTTTTTTGTTATATAATGTGTATCTGTGCGTATCTTTAAACTCCAGAATTACCCTCAGTGTGGCAAAAACGTTCTCTGTCTGAGAGGCAGGATGGAAATGACACTAAAGGAGAGTTTGACAGATCTACATGCTAATTCTGGGGGCACACACTTACTGAGAAATAAGGGAGCGTAGTTATCAGCACACTTGTATGGATAGTCCTTTTTGTGTGTGTGTGTTTTAGATGAAGGTTTACAGAGCAAATTAGTTTCTCATTGAACGATTCATACACATACAGTTTTGTAACATTGGTTGCTAACCCTGTGACTTGTCCCACTTTCCGGTTTCAACTTCGGGTTCCCCATTTCCATTTGTCCAGCTTTCCTGCCCCCTCCTGCCTCCTTATCCTTGCTTCTGGGCTGGTGTGCCCATTTAGTCTCATATACATGGTTTAGCTATGTGTATTATTGTTTGTTTTATGGGATAACCCTCTCTTTTTAAACTTATTTTTTTGAGAATCCCAGTAATCATATTCATCAATTCTAAGATGCACATCTTTCCCCTGATTAACATCTCTGAAATTGAGATACATTTTATAATTTGCCATCCACCAGCCAGCAGGCACGATGTTGCTTCATTCTCTGCGCCCAAGTAAACTTGGTCATAGCTGTTCATGTTGTCATCTTCATCTGAGTTATGCACGCTGCTATCACGTCACACGTGATTTTAATTGCCACTTAAAACGTCTTCAGAAAGATTACACTCTGATATGATCTGGCATTGAAATGGAAAGTTTCTGTGTAGGCAGAAAGGCCTCCAAATAGAGCAGTGATGTGGAAATTTGATATTAGTGGAGCAAATTCTCGTCCTTGAGGGAATGACTCCAGTTTCATATTTTCTTGCACAGCAACTACCCATTCTTTCCTGACCCCCCCAAAAAAGGGAAGAAACCACTAGTAGGCAAAGCTGTGTTGCATTTTGTGACTGAGATATGTGCAACAAGATGTATGCCACACACCAAGCCATGCAATATTGAGGCAGGAAAAATTGCTACTGTATTTGTTTTGAAAATAACACATCCACGTGACTAACGTGCCTACACGTATAACACACAGAAATGATGAAATTAAGTACAACAGTTCAGACATAATGCATGTGTTATTTGCATAATAATATGGTAAATGCCTCCAAATAGGCAAAAGGAATCTGAAAGCAACAGGAAATGGTATGAGTTATCCCGGTGTTGTACAGAAGTATTGGTAAGGCATTGGGTCATAGTTTAATTGGAAGAGTCTTCTTTCTTTCTTATTTACATATAAAATAATAGTATATCCTAAAATCTATGATGTTTTACATTTGATGCAAGAAAGACAGTTAAATTCAGTTTAATTAAATATGTGTGATGTAATTCCAATTTAATGATCAATTAACTCTCATAGTCTACTTTGATGTGCTATTATATTAACAGAACCTCTGACTTTTACTGTCTTTCCAAAGAGGTCACTCAACAAGAGATAAGGAAAGGGAGAAGAGAAGTCCCTCCATTTTGATCTTGAAATACGTTGTTGTTAGTGGCCCTTAAGTTGGCTACCACTCATGCAGCCTTATGTATAATAGAGCAGAATGTTACATGGTCCTGTGACATCTCCATGATCTTTGATGTGTTTGAGCCCGTTGTTGAGGCTACTTAGCAAAATATGTATGCGTTTGTTTTATGGATGCACGATAATACCAGCAAAACTATGTATATCCATTTACTCATTAATATCTCCTTTAGGAGCATATATTAAGAAAGAAAGCATGAATGAGTAAAAACGTTTAGCTACCAGGATGCTTATCTCAGCTTTGTTTTTCCAACCAAATCAAACCCACTGCTGTCAAGTTGATTCCGAGTCATAGTGATCCTATGGGACAAAGTAGAACTGCGCCATAGGGTTTCCAAGGCTGTAAATCTTTACAGAAGCGGACTGCCACATCTTTCTCCTGCAGAGTGGCTAGTGGGTTCCAACTGCCAACCTTTTGGTTAGCAGCCGAGTGTTTTCTAAATGTGCATCAATAAGAGCATGCTTAAATAAATTATAAACCATCCATATAACAGAATAGTAGTCAAACATTAAAAATGAAGTTGATCTATATTTATTGGCATGGAAGAACACTCATGATACAGTACTGTATTTTTATACAAATAATGCACGCCCTGTGCATTTGTTTGCCATCCGTGCCCTACCCCCGTGAGGCACCCTCACAAGTGCTGCTGTGCCAATCCTCTTCCACGTGTTGGTATAAAAAAAAAACAAAACAAAACAGCATAGCACGCTTACAAAAATACCTCTGGAGGGAGGGCTTAGCCAGCAAACAAACGCAGAAAGTGCAGGTTATTTGCCGAAAATTATGGTATATAATAATAAAAAGGATACAGAGCAGCAAGTCAAATTTGATACCATTTCTGTAAAAAAAAGAATATTAATAACCAGTTGCTGTGGACTCGACTCCAACTCATGGTGACTCCATGTGTGCCGGAGTACTGTGCTCCATAGGGTTTTCAATGGCTGACTTTTCAGAAGTAGAGCACCAGGCGTTTCTTCTGTGGAGCCTCTGGGTGGACTGGAACCTCCAGCCTTTAGGATAGCAGCCAAGTGTGTTGACTGTTTGCACCACTGGGGGACTCCAAAATAATAAGAATAATAACACTGCCTATACATCTACAAGGAATCCTGGTGGTACAGTGGTTAAGCACTCTGCTAACTGATTTGAACCTACCAGCTGTTCTGCAGGAGAAAGATGTGATACTCTGCTTCCGTAAAGATTACACCTTTGTGAACCCTATGGAACAGTTCTGCTCTGTCCTATAGGGTCGCTATGAGTCGGAATAGACTCGATGTCAGCGGATTTGGGTGGGTTATATATCTATGCATTAAATGTTAATGGGAAAGAAACAAACAAAATATAGTAGATGTTATTTCCTTCTCTGAATGAGGAGATGGTGGGGTGGGTGATTTTTGTTTTCTCCCGACTGTTCTGATTTGCCCTCAATAAAATGTTTTTATGTTGTTAAACAAAAATAATAGGATTAGAGGCAAAAAGGGAATCCATGTAGATACTGCCGGAGAAATAAGGAAACATCGGCAGCTTAGGCTTGCTTGGTGGTGTTTCTTTAGATGTCCACAGGCTCTTACTCCAGTAATGACTTTGCCTGTGGAAAAAAAGAATCTTAATCATACCACTAATAAAAGCATTTTGGTGGCAAATATTTTTAGTTCAGTAAACTGAGACGGCAAGCAAGGAAGCCTCCAGTGTCTGTTTGCATTTGTGCAGGGAAGTCAGGGAGGGTTTTGCCAAGTTTGTAGATATTTACTGTTTGGGTAGATATTTTTGTCTTTTGCTCCCCGCCCCCTACACCCTTTAGTTAGGAGGGAGGAAGCTTTTGTTTTCACCACCAGCAGTTTCTTTCTCAGTGGGGTGTGAGTAGTAGAATTAAAAGCAAGGAGGTGATGAGGTCTGGAAATGGCTCATTCCAGAGTGAGGGGCTGCAGATCTCCCACCTGCCACCCACACATGTAGACACCTTCTTTATGCATTGTCTGACCTGAGGAGGGAAGTCAGCATAGAGTGAGGCGGACCTGGGTTCAAATTTGACTTCTGCCACTTCCTGGCTCTGTGACCTGGAGCAAGCCCCTTCACATTTCTGAGCTCAAATTTCTCATCACACAGTGATGATAACGGTTGCCTACTTAACTCCTGGAGTCGCTGGGTGGTGCAAATGGTCAGTGCTCTTGCTGCTAACCGAAAGGTTGGAGGTTCAGGTCCATCCAGTGGCACCTCAGATGAAAGTCCTGGCAATCTACTTCTGAAAAATCAGCCATGAGAAACCCTCTGGAGCACAGTTCTACTATGACACACATGGGGTTACTATGAGTTGGAATCGACTTGATGGCAACTAGTTTTACTTGCCCCCTTGGGGTGTTGTGAGAATTAAATGAGCTAATGCATCTGTACACACACCCCTCCACCAATCTGACAAATCATTCTCCTGCTTAAATATCTCTTTGGGTGGGGCATCTTTACATAAATACAATAAACCCTGTAAAGTGCCTGGCACACAGTAGATGCTCAACATATATAGTCCCCTCATTTCTAAGGATTTTTCGTTTATTTATTCATTCATCCATTCGTTATTCAGCAGATAGTCATTCAGTGCTTCAAAGCAACTCTCTGAAGCTGGAACTAGCCTGATCCTTTACAGAAGAGGAAACTAAAGCTCAGAGAGGTTGTGTCATGTGCCCAAGGTCACAGAGATAGTCATTGGCAGAGTTGGGATTCAAACCCCAGATATGTGTTTGAGTTCTTACTCTATGATCCACATTTTTGGAGCATAAATAAAGGCTTGTGAGTTGAAAAGAATGAAGAAGACAGGCTCCTCGCAAACCATGGGGTGCCCTCAGGTCCCACCTTGCCCTGAGCCTAGCGAAGGCTGGGGTGCCCTAGAGGTCAGGGTACAGCTGGATGGTCAGGGCTTGGCAGAAGTTGGAGGTGAGGAAGGTTAGAGGTGAATCATGACAGACTTCCCACCAGGCCTTAAAGCACATGGCTCTGGATGTCTTCTCCAGAGATCCCAGTCTGTGAGGGAATTTGGCCAGTCCACCAAAAATCAATTCCATGAAAGAGTCAAGTTACTGGTGAAATTTGGCAAGTGTGGTCAAATTTGCCGATTTTCTGAAACCTTATTTTAAGGAATGTTCTTATCAAATATACTTAATGAGTATGAATATACTCCTCTTGAATATAGTCAGTGATTATGTTCTTATTAATATGCTATTTTTAATATGTTCGATGATGATACTCTGTGAATTTTTACTTCTTAAATATTATCTAAAAATTTATTCAAGATATTTTAATTCTATTCAAGAATCTGTGTAAGACTATATTCAAGAATATATTCTTCATTAGAAGAAAATCATAAGAAAGCTAAACAACCCCCATGATATTTAGCTTTAGACAAATTGACCTCAAAATGCTGCTGAGAAGAATACATTCGCTGAATATGTTCAAGACTAATTTATTAAGAAGACCGTATTCATATTCATTGACTGTATTCAAGGAGGCTAGTCCTCAAGAATATCTTCGGCAATTCAGCAAATTTGCACCTTGTTAGTCTGGCCTTCAGCCAGGTATTGGTATGGAGCCTTCTTGTCCATGTCTGGGCCATGCATACCACAATTCTGTGGGGGTCATGGGATTCACAAGTCCTATTAGAAGCTATAGGAGCCCTGATGGTGCAGTGATAAAGTGCTTGACTGCTAACCTAAAGGTGAGTGGTTTGAACGCCCCAGATGTTGCGTGGAAGAAAGATGTGGTGGTCTGCTCCGTAGGTTACAGCCCTGGAAGCCCTATGGAGCAGTTGTACTGTGTCCCGTAGGGTTGCTATGAGTTGGAACTGACATGATGGCAAAGGAGTTTTTTTTAATTGTGCTTTGGATGTAGGTTTACAGAGCAAATTAGTTTCTCATTGAACAATTAATGCACATATTGTTTTGTGACACTGGTTGCCAACCCTACAATGTGTCAATACGTTTCTCCTTCTCCACCTTGTGTTCCCCGTTACCAGCTCTCCTGTCCCCCACTCCCTTCTCGTCCTTCCCCTGGGTTGGTGTGCCCCTTTAGCCTCATTTTGTTTTATGGGCCTGTCTAATCTTTGGCTGAAGGGTGAACCTCAGGAGTGACTTCAATACTGAGTTAAAAGTGTATCTGGGGCCATGCTCTTGGAGTTTCTCTAGTCTCTGTCAGACCAGTAAGTCTAGTCTTTTTTTGTGAGTTAGAGTTTTGTTCTATGTTTTTTTTTCTCCATCTCTGTCTGGAACCCTCTATTGTGATCCCTGTCAGAGCAGTCAATGGTGGTAGCTGGGCACCATCTAGTTGTGCTGTACTCAGTTTGGGTAGAGGCTGTGGTAGTTGTGGTCTGTTAGTCCTTTGGACTAATCTTTCCCTTGTGTCTTTGGTTTTCTTCATTCTCCCTTGCTCCAGATGGGGTGGGACCCATGGAGTATCTTAGATGGCTGCTCACAAACTTTCAAGACCTCAGATGCTACTCACCAAAGTAGAATGTGGAACATTTTATATATAAACTATGTTATGCCAGTTGAGCTAGATGTCACCCGAGACCATGGTCCTCAGTCTTCAGCCCAGTAATTCAGTCTCTCAGGGAGTTTGGAAGTGCCTACGGAGCTTGCATGACCTTGTCTTGGTCAAGTTGTGCTGACTTTACCCTTCACCAAAGTTACCACTTACCTATTGTCTACTTAATGTTTTTCCCTCCTCACCCAGCCCCTCCCCTGTCACCATCAAAGATTATTTCTTTCTGTGTGTAAACCTTTTCATAAGTTTTTATAATAGTGGTCTCATGCAGCATCTGTCCTTTTGTGATTGATGTACTTCACTCAATATGATGCCCTCCAGATTCATCCATGTTGTGAGATGTTTTGCAGATTCATCATTGTTCTTTATGGTTGCGTAGTATTCCATTGTGTGTATGTACCATAGTTTGTTTATCCATTCATCTGTTGATGGGCACTTAGGTTGTATCCAACTTCTTGCTGTTGTGAATAATGCTGCAGTGAACATGGATGTGCATATGTCTATTCATGTGACTTGCTCTTATTTCCCTAGGATATATTCCTAGGAGTAGGATAGCTGGATCATATGGTATTTCTATTTCTAGCTTTTTAAGGAAGCACCATATCATTTCCAAAGTGACCGTACTGTTTTTAGTTCTCCCCAGCAGTGCATAAGAGTTCCAATCTTCCTGCAAGCTCTCTAACATTTGTTGTTTTCTGTTTTTTTAATTTGTGCCGGTAATGTCGGGGTGAGTTGGTATCTCATTGTATTTTTGATTTGCATTTCTCTAATGGCTAATGATCTTGAGCATTTCCTCATGTGTCTGTTAGCCACCTGAATGTCTTCTTTGGTGAAGTGTCTGTTCATATCCTTTGCTTGTTTTTTAATTGGATTATTTCTCTTTTTGTTGTAGAGGTGTCGGAATTTCCTATAGATTTTAGAGATTAGACCTTTGTTGGATTTGTTGTAGCCAAAATTTTTTTCCCAGTCTGTGTGTTCTCTTTTTACTCTTTTTGTGAAGTCTTTTGATGAGCATAGGTGTTTAATTTTCAGGAGCTCCCAGTTACCTAGTTTATTTTCTGGTATTTGTATATTGTTACCTATGGTTCATATCCTATTTATGCCGTATATTAGGGCCCCTAGCATTGACCCTGTTTTTTCTTCTATGATCTTTATAGTTTTTGGTTTTATATTTAGGTCTTTGATCCATTTTGAATTAGTTTTTGTGTGTGGTGTGAGGTATGGGTCCTGTTTCATTTTTTTGCAGATGGACATCCGCTTTTGCCAGCACTATTTGTTAAAAGAACTGTCTTTTCCCATTTAATGGATTTTGGGCCTTTGTTGAAGATTAGGTGGATAGATTTACATCTAGGTTCTCAATTCTGTTCCATTGGTCAATGTTTCTTTCATTGTACCAGTACTGGGCTGTTTTGACCACCGTAGCTGTATAGCAGGTTCTGAGGTCACATAGTGCAAATCCTCCTACTTTCTTCTTCTTCTTCAATAGCGCTTTACTTATCTGGGGCCTCTTTCCTTTCCAAATAAAGTTAATGATTAGTTTTTCCATCTCTTTAAAGAATGCCATTGGTATTTGGGTTGGGATTACATTGTATTTGTAGATTGCTTTGGGTAGAATTAACATTTTCACAATGTTGAGTCTACCTGTTTATGAGCATGGTATGTTTTTCCATTTATGTAGATCTCTCTTGATTTCTTTTTTTTTTTTTTTTAAATATTTTATTGTACTTCAGGTGAAGGCTTACAGAACAGATAGTTTCTCATGTAACAGTAACACACATGCT
>NW_004443997.1:6869812-6949553 GCF_000243295.1 Trichechus manatus latirostris
TTTTCGGATCTTTGTTGTGGAGGGACGGCGTGGTGCTTCTGCCTAGACCGCCATCTTGCTGGCCTCTCTTGATTTCTTACAGTGGTATTTTGTAGTTTCCTTTGTATAGATCTTTTACGTCCCTGGTTAGATTTATTCCTAAGTATTTTATTTTTTTAGGGGCTATTAAAAATGGTATTGCTTTCCTGATTTCCTTTTCGTAGTTCTCTTTATTGGTATATAGGAATCTAACTGATTTTTGTATGTTTATCTTGTATCATACTACTCTGCTGAATCTTTCTATTAGTTCCAGTAGTTTTCTTGTGAAGTCTTTTGGGTTCTCTATACATAGTATCATATCTGCAAATAGGGGTAGTTTTACTTCTTCCTTACCATTTTGGTGGCAAAGAGTTTTTTATTAGAAGCTAATGAGTTGGCATCTGGACCCTGACAGGGTTAAGAAAGATTGTTCTATCTCCAGACAACACCTTGACTCTTTGGTCACCTCCAAAAGAGCAGAAGAGAAAAGGGAGAGGGGGTTCATGTTGGCTTAGATATGCTGCTAAGGGCTTTGTAAGTATTATATCCCTTAATTAACCCTATGAGTTGGTTATGAAAATTGTCACCTTTCACGGATGAGGATGCTGAGGCTCAGATCCTCATTCTGCCCTTGACTAGCTAGATGGTCTTGGGCAAACCACTCAGCTGTTGACTTGCCCAAGACCATCTAGCTAGTCAAGGGCAGAGTGAGGATTTCAACTGAGGTAGAGTGGGGATTTGAACTTGAGTAGAGTGGAGATTTGAATTCAGATGAAATGGAGATTTGAATTCAGACGAAGTAGTGGTTTGAACTCAGACAGAGTAGAGATTTGAACTCAGGCAATATGGTATTAGAATTCAGGCAGAGTAGAGATACAAATTCCCACCCATTACCGTCAAGTCAATTCTGACTCATAGAGACCCTGTAGGACAAAGTAGAACTGCCTCAAAGGGTTTCCAAAGCTGTCAGTCTTCAAAGAAGCAGTCTACTACATCTTTCTCCCATGGAGCGGCTGGTGGGTTTGAACCACTGACCTTTTGGTTAGCCGCCAAGTGCTGTAACCACTGGGCCACTGTGGTTCCTTAGCAGTCTGATTTCAAAACCCACAGTCTTAACCACTAGACCGTACTTCCCCCCACAAAGTTGACATTCTGTGAATGTCACTGAATCAATGAATGAAGAAATAAATGGCAGTGAGACCAGAAGAACTACATGGTTCCCAGCTACCACCAATGACCACCCTGACAGGGAACACAACAGAGAGTCCCTGATGGAGCAGGAGAAAGGTGGGGTGCAGAACTCAAATTCTAGTAAGAAGACCAGACTTAATGGTCTGACTGAGACTGGAGGAACCCCGGAAAGCACGGCCCCTGAATGATTCTCTATCAGCCCAGAACTAAAACAATTTCCGAGGCAAACTCTTCAGACAGGGATTGGACTGGACTGTGGGACATAAAGTGATACTCATAAGGAGCGTGCCTTTTAGCTCAAGTAGATACAAGAGACTAAACGGGCAGCTTCTGTCCGGAGGTGAGATGGGAAGGCAGAGAGGGTTAAGAGTTGGTTGAATGGACATGGGGAATCAGGGGTGGGAAGGACGAGTGTGCTGTTATAGTATGGGGAGAGCAATTACGGTCACATAACAATGCATGTATAAATTTTTGTACGGGAGACTAAACTACATCAAGAAAAAAAAAGAAATGAATGGTGAGGCTTAGGATGGGGCCCTGTTGGTAGAGACTGAGGCGATGGGGCCTATGGAGTGAAGGAATTGGGAAGCCACAAGGTGAATTGAATTGATGGGATTTCCACGTGGATTTTAGAGGAAGCTGGAAAGGCAGGAGAGACAAATTTTGAGAAGGATAGATTCCCCCTTCCTTTCTCTATGGCAAACAGAAACAAAAGTAATGGAAGGTCTGACGCTCTGCCTGTCTATTTATTTGTTCCTTGGTAATTTGATTGCTTAGAGCTCAGATTCAGCCATGTTAAGTTTCCTGAGATTAAAAAAAAAAAAAAAAAAAAAAACCCTAAGCACAAAGAACCAGAGGAGAACAGTGCTAGCTATTGCTATAGATACTTGCACCCTTTCTCAGCAGCAACTTTGTAGAAGTTTCCTAAAGTATTCACTTCATTCTTCCTTTGGCGGGGGCGGGGGGGGGAAGCACATCTTTTCGGCAGTTAAGACACACACCACATATACATTGCTGACAAATTAGAAAATTCATATAAGCTTAAATCAGCCCACCAGCTCCAAGAAAATCATTGTTAATATTTGGATGTATTTCTTTCCCAGGTTTTTGTTTTTAATGGAATTTTAATGGAGTCCTAATGTGCATAATCCCTGGGCAACGCAAATGGTTAAGCGCTTGGCTAGTAATCAAAAAGTTGGCAGTTCAAACCCGCCCTAGAGGTGCCTTGGAAGAAAGTCCTGGTGATCTGCTTCGGAAAGGTCAGAGTCATGAAAACCCTATGGATCACAGTCCTACTCTGCACACATGGGGTTGCTATGAGTCAGAATTGACTCAATGGCAACTAATTGGCTGGTTGGTTATTATACACGCTATTATTATACATGCTATATACACCTGATTCCTTTAATTTTTTGTGATCATATTAATAAAGACAACCTCACGGCATTATTTTTATATCTGCAGGTTTCTGGTTGTTTATTATTTGTTCCCTGCCCCCAAAGGGGTGTTGAGATGGAGAACCACATGGGCTAACTGAGGCATTGACCATAGGGCAGGAAACTTCCAACAGGACTTAGGAGGCTTTGGTGGAAGAATCTCTGAGGAGGCGCTCCTTGCGGTCAGGGTTCAGGAGATGTGAAATAACTGGAAACCTCTGTTAGGAAATATTTTGAGAAAGCTTACAATAATATTCAGCCAGTGGCACAAGACTATGGCCAAGTGCCCTCACCTTCTTAGGCTCATCTTTCGAATGGGGATAATAACAGTACTAACTGTTGGGGTTGTTTTGAGAATAGTGTGAAATAAGCATGCTGAGTGCCTACAAGACCACCTGTCTGTCAGTCTGTCGTACTATGGTGGCTGACGTGTTGCTATGATGCTGAAAGCTATGACACTGGTATTTCAAATACCAGCAGGGTCACCCATGGTGGACAGGTTTCAGCAGAGCTTCCACACTGAGATAGACTAGGATGAAACACCTGGTAATCTACTTCCAAAAATTAGCCATTGAGCCCTGAGAGACCAAGCTACTGGGCCGAGGGCTGGGGACCATGGTCTTGGAGGACATCTTGCTCAATTGGCACGACATAGTCTATAAAGAAATTGTTCTACATCCGACTGTGGTGAGTAGCAACTGGCATCTTAAAAGCCTGCAAATGGCCATCTAAGATGTACCTACTGGTCCCTCCCAGCTGGAACAAAGGAGAATGAAGAAGACAGAAGACACAAGGGAAAGATTAGTCCAAAGGACTAATGTACCACAATTACCACAACCTCCACCAGACTGGGCCCAGAACAACTAGATGGTGCCTAGTAACCACCACCAGATGCTCTGGCAGAGATTACAATAGAGGGTCCTAGGCAGAGGGGGAGAAGAATGTAGAACAAAATTCAAATTCACACACACACACACAAAGACCAGGCTTGCTGGTCTGACAGAGACTGGAGAAACCCTGAGAATATGGTCCCCAGACACCCTTTTAACTCAGTAGTGAAGTCACTCCTGAGGTTCACCCTTCAGCCAGAGATCAGCCAGGTCTGTAGGGCCAACAGTAACACACGTGAGGAACGTGCTTCGTAATTCAGTTCATGCATAGGAGACAAACAGGAACACCAGCCCAAAAACAAAGGTGAGAAGGCAAGAAGGGGCGGGAAAACTAGATGAATGGAAACAGGAAACCCAGGGCGGAGAAGGGGAGACAGTTGACATATCATGAGGCTGGCAACCAATGTCACGAACAATTTGTGTATTAACTGTTTGATGAGAAATTAATTTGCTCTGTAAACTTTCACCTAAAGCACACACACATGCAAAATTAGCCAGTGAAAACCCCATGGATCACAACAGAGCTTTGGATCGCAACTTGCTTGCTTTGAGCATGTCATCAGGAAGGATCAATTGCTGGTTGAGGACATCATGTTGGTAAGGCCAATGAGGGTGAGGGAGACCCTCCATGAGATGGATTAGCACAACAGCTGCAATGAGGGACTCAAATGTGCCAGCGATTGTGAAGATCCAGCGATTGTGAGGATGACACAGGACTAGACCACGTTTCGTTCTGTTGTACGTAAGGTCGCCATGAGTCAGAGTTGACTCCCTGGCAACTAAACAACAAGTGCCTATGCAAACATCTCCTCCTCCATTCCATTTGAGTAACACAGAAACCTCCATAGACACTGGGAGGGTTCTCTACGTACCTCCCAAATACAATGGATCTTAGTAGTATTAGTCTCGCCAAGATAGCTGGCCAAGCACAGCAGAACTTGTCAAGACAGTGTGACCGTAGAGTCTCAGAGCCCTTTACCTCCCCAAGGGGATGGGCTTTTCCAGTTCCTTCTGTTCTGCCTCCCACTTGGTCTCCCTTCACTATCCCCAGCTGTCACTTTTTCGGAGTCAACCATGGAGGGAAGAGGCTGGGTGAGGTGGTTCTTGCTACTGGTGATGGTGGGGAGTTGGGGAAACCCTTGGGAGGTGAGCATGAGGCTTCAACTGAGTACCTCTGACCTGGGGCTGGACCACATCTCTTAGATGTCATTTAATATTTGAGAATAATTGTAAAGAACAGCTAAAATCAAAGGGGTCATTTTCCTGTGCAACAGACATTGCTCAACAATGATTTATTTTTAGTCAGTCAGTGAGAAAAATGTATGTAAACAGCTTACCACAGTGCCTCCCACATAGTGGGCACTCTACACTAAAAGACAAAACAAAACAGAACAAAACCCGTTGCCATCAGGCCAATTCCAACTCCTGGAGACCTCAGGTGTTGTAGAGTAGAATTGCTCCATGGGTTTTCTGGCTGTGATCTTTACAGAAGTAGATGCCGGGCCTTTCTTTCCTGGTACCACCGGGTGTGTTGATACTGCCACTCTTTGGGTTAGTTGTTTTGTTGTTCTTGGGTGCTGTTAAGTCGATTCCGGCTCATAGCAATCCCATGTGACAGAGTAGAACTGTCCCATAGGGTTTTCTAGGCTGTAATCTTCATGGGAGCAGATCACCAGGTCTTTTCTCCCACAGAGCAGCTGGTTGGGTTCGAACTGCCAACCTTTCAGTTAGCAGCCAAGCTCTAAACCATTAAGCAAAAACCCAGGGACCTAGACATGCAATACATGATATTATTATTGTTGTTCTTTTTAAAGGCATAGAGAGCATCAGGACCCTGCACGAGGGCAACAGTGGAAAGTCCAGGATGAACAAGGTTCTTGGAATGAAAGCCCGACCCCTCCCCGCAACCCCAGCCAGGTCCGCTCTGTCACCCCCATCCCATTAACTCCTCCTGCAAACCAGCCGGGCAGAGTACATGCTAGGGAATATTTTCATATCCCCTCGAAGCCTGAAGACATCCAGGGTGTCACAAGGCAGATAAATGCACTCATCTTCTCCTGCTGAAATTGGCACGCCCATCGTGGAGAGTCGATGATTTATTTACCAGTGACAGTTCTGCTCTGGGGTGGAAGTGCCCTCGTTTGCCAAGTGGTTCATTCATTTGTCTTTGTTGGCAGCACAGGCCTGCGGGATCCCCACCCGACTCCCACCGCCGCCTATTCCTCCTACTTGCCATGTTCACGCTGAAGGAGTGGGCAGGAGGGGTTGGCCCTGTGCTTGTGTTCCCACCTTCAGAAGTGCCCTCTGGGTCTGCTTCTGTGAGGAGGTCCCTAGGGGGGTGGTCATGGGCACAGGGGCCATATGTGGCATTAGAGAAACCACATCTCAGTGATTATTGACATTCTCAAGATCCCATGGGCTTAGGAGTCATATTGCTCTGAGCTCAAACGCTGTCCTGTTATTTATTAGCTATGTAGCCTCAAGCAAATAACTTGACGTCTGATCCTCAGATTCATCATCTGCTATGTGGGAATAAAAGCACCTATTTCCTGCTTTCCTGTGAGGGTAGCCTGTTAAAACAACTGATGCACAGTCAAGTGAGCCCGACATGTAGGAAGCCCTTACTAGCTATTTCTCAGATCTTTATCACTATTATTATTCCTCTGGGCTCAGATCTGGTCCCTGGAGAAGGAGTTTTCTCTTAGGCATGTGAAATGCTAGAGTTGGAAGCAACTTACAGAAAAAGCTGACAGCTAGGTTGAAGCTCTGACACTAACACTTAAATACTGTGTGATCTTAAGGCAAGAGACATTACTTTTCTGAACCTCGGTTTCCTCATCTGTAAAATGGGAGTAATAAAATGAGATATGTCACAAAAAGTATCTGGTACTCAAAGAGTACTCAGGGAAGGTCAGTGTTCTTCCACTTCCTCTTACGTGTACAGTGCTCACAATTTGCAAAGGGTGGTTACAGTCATCATCTGACCCGATCCCCACCATGATACCTCCCCCTCCTCTCAGGGATGGCTCATAATCCTTTATTCATGGAAACAGAAGCCCAGAGAAGTATAGCAACTTGCCCTAACCAGTATTCATTCATATTTACTGAGAGCCAACTGCATACCAGCAACTGTTATAGGTACTTCTAATACAGGAAAAAAAAATTCCTGTCCTTGTAGAGCTTACATTCAGCAGGTGGGTACAGATAATAAACAATGGAGATAGGGAGTATTGGTGTTTCAGTGGTAGAATTTTACCTTCCATGCAAGAGACTGGGGCTCAATTTCTGGCACCTGTACCTCAAGTACAGCTACTACCCGTCTGTCAGTGGAGGCTGGTGTGTTGCTATGATGATGAACAAGTTTCAGTGGAACTTCCAGACTAAGATTGTCTAGGAAGGAAGGCCTGTAGACCTACTTCCTAAAATCAGCCCATGAAAACCCTATGGATCACAATGGTCTGATCTGAAACCAATCATGGGTATGGCTAAGGACTGGGCAGTGTTTCATTCCACTGTTGTGCATGGAGTTACCATGAGTCACTGGCTGGCTCAATGGCAGCTAACAACAACAATGAAATAAATAGATAAATTTTCTGCTATTTTATAAAGTGGTAAGTGCTATGGAAAAACAGATCATGACAAGGAATCAGTGTGGTGCAATGGATTGCTTTTATACGGCCTTTCTTGCCATGGTCTTGTAACTCCCACCAAATGACTGGTGGGACTGTGCAGATGAGGTACTTGTGGCCCACCAAGGGGATTGGATAGCTTGCTAATAATGCAAATAAGATGCATGGCACCATTGTGGGGTGGGACCATGCAAATAAGGTGTATGGAACCCTAATGAGGAGATTGGTCAGTTTAGCCATCCCACTAGGCTTAAAATGAGCCATCCCAGAGGTGGCCAGAGGAGATCTCATGACCATCGAGAAAGAAAAGCTGGGAGTGGAACGCGTCGTTTAGACCCAGGGTCCCTGCGCTGGGAGCCTTCTAGACCCAGGAGAGAGGGAGAGCTGTAACACTGGAGTCAGCGCAAGATGGAGAGAAGTGGTGGCAGAGAAACGATAACAGCAGAGGCAGCAGAACCAGGAGACCAGCAGGAGATGATGTGATGGGTGTGCAGACCCATGGAGTGAGAGAGCTGAGCACCTTTGGGCAGGAGGCTTGCTGGTGGAGTGGGGTTCCTCTGGGCATTTATTGGCAGAGCTAAAAGAGCTTTGTAACACTTGCCTGATCAGGGCAGAGGTTGGGCTGAGAGTTCGAGAGGCCAAGGGCTAGAGAGAGGCTGGCCTGTGGGCATGGCTAAGAGGCTGTCCTGATCAAAGAACTGTATGCTGAGCTTTCCTGAACCTGAATTGTAACCTGTTGCTTTCCTAATAAACTCTATAACTGTGAGTATGATCTGTGGGTTCTGTGGGGCCATTGCAATGAATTAGTGAACCCAACAGAGAAGTAGAGTCCTGTGGGAGGGATGGCTGTTGTCAGTATTGGCAAAGATGGCCGAGAGAGGAGGTATGTCTGACCTCAGTCTCAGAAATCAGCCTTGGGCTGTTGATCTTGATTTTTCTTTCCCCTTATGAAGTTAAAGGATGTCAGATGCCTCTGCCACGCCATTTTTACAATCAGGAATGATGGATGAAGGGAGAAAGGGCAGGTTGCAGCTTTAAATAGGTTATTTAGGGTACGTGTAATTGGGAAGGTCCTGTTTAAACAAAGACTTGAAGAAGAGGAGGGGGTTGACCGCACGATGTCTGGGGGAAGTGCATTCCAGGCAGAAGGAACAGCATATGCAAAGGTCCTGTAGAGGGAGTGTGTTGGGTCATTCATGGAACAGCAAGGAGTGGAGTGAGCAGGGTGAAGAGGGTAAGTGGAAAGGGATGAGGTCGGAGGAGCTGAGAGACTGTGGGATGTGTGTACTGGGGGAGAGGGAATCCTTTAGGGCTTTGTATCTATGATAAGGGCTGTGGCTTTTACTTTGAATGAAATAGGAAGCCATAGGAGGGACTTGAGCAAAGCCATGTCATCATCTGAGTTACATTTTAACAGGATCCCTCGGCTGTTGTGCTAAGAATTTACTGTGGGAACAAGGGCGGACCGAGGGAGCTATTGCTGCACCAGGCTCCAGTCAGAGTGGAGGCGGGTTGGGGGGGGCAGGAGATGGTGAGAAATGTTTGGAGGCTGGAGAAGTTTGGGAGTTCAGGATTTCCTGATGAACTGGAGGGAGAGCTAGTAAGTCATGGGGCTATATGTGGAACCTAGGTCTCCCGAGCCTTCCCTGTGCTGCAGGACTACACAGCTAGTGTTTTGTGATCACTGCTGGTTACCACCCTCCCAGCCTCCTCATGCTTCCAGTTCCTGGTGGCCCTGCCAGGACTCGGTGTTGGGTTCCTCTGGCTTGTCAGGGGGACATAGTGCTAACCTCAGGGAGGGGTTAGTGCTGGGCTGGAGCCCTGGTGAACGTCAGCCACCCATCCCCAGCGTGCACCACCAGTCCTGCCTGAGTAGCTCAGCTCCAGCTTGGCAGCTCCACCTCTGTTTGTTGCATCACTCTGGTTGTCAGGGAGATAAATTCCCAGGTCACGCTCCCAGATTAGGAACTGGGTGGAATGAGGTGGAGCACATGAGCTCATAAACAACACTGTCACTGTTTGCACTGTTGACCTTAGTAATGGACCAGAGAGCCGCTCGCCTAAATCTTGTTCCTTCTTCAGCCGGGCACCATGGACAGAGCAGGGCCTACAGGAATGAGCATGGGCTTTGGGCTCAGACACTTCTGGATTCAAATCCTGACTGTGCCTCCTACTACCTGTGTGACCTTGGGCAGATCGCTTTGCTTCTCTGATCTCCCATTTCTTTCAATGGGGATGATACGACCCCCTTCCTAGGCTTGTTGTAAGGGATGAATGATAAAAGATGGGTGATCATTGTAAAGTGACAACTGCTGGACATATAGGACTCATATGACAAGGGAGTCAGAGAGAATGGACAGTACTTGGTGACAGGCTGACAAGGAGAGAGAGGAATCTGGGTTTTGAGGGGGTGTGTTGATGTCATGGGTATCCTTGGGTAGGGATTTATGCTTGGTTACTAACCTAAGGGTTGGTGGTTTGAACCTCCACAGCATAAGAAAGGCCTGGCGATCTGTTTTTGTAAAGATTACAGCCAAGAAAACCCTATGGAGCAGTTCTGCTCTGTGACACGGGGTCACCATGAGTAGGGATCGACTCAAAGGCAATAGGTTTTGCTTTGGTTGATACCATGTAGTAAACTGGGGGCAGGGGAGCAGGTTTAGGGGGGACTATTGAGTTTTGTTTTGGACATGTGGAGTTAGAGGAGCCCATGGGTGGAGATGTCTAGGAGGTATCTGGAGCTCCAGAGATCTGATCTGAACTAGAAGTACGGGTGTAGGTGTGTTAGCTTGGAGATGGTTGTTGGAGCTGTGGAACATGGTGATGATGAGTCCAGGGAGAAGCAGAGGACTCCAGGCACTACTGTATGTAGATGCTTCCAGAAAGTGGACCTGCAAAGGACTCTGAGAAGCTGGGATAGAGGTGGGAGGACTTGTCCAGGGCCTCAGAGGAGTTGTGATTGAGCTGGGTTAGAACTCGGGTGTCACCTTATAGGTGGTGTGGGAGATGCTGCTAAACCCAACACCCCACCTGTCTATCTCCCTCCTCCCCTCTGTAGCAGCTGGTGTTCTTTGTTTTCAAGCTAAAGAAATGGACTTGAGCTAATTTAAGGGAGAAATTACTGGAATTAAATTGAAATTAAAGCTGAACAAGCAAGGACAGGAACAGAGTCTCTTGGGATCTAGGAAGCAAGAGGATGGGCATCTCTTCAGGGCACTGTCACTGGGGTGAATCAGCCTCAACAGTCTCCCATCCTCGAGTCCCTCTGCACAAAGTTCAAGTTCCCCAGGAGAGAGGCCCTGATTGGCTTAGCTTGGACCGTGTGCCCACCCTTGGGGAAGAAAGGCCAAGGCCCCTTGATGGAAAGTCCCAGTAAAACTGCACAAAATGGGGAGAAGTGATACCCCAAAGAGAAACTGAAAGACTGTGCCCAGAGGAAAGGGAGAGGATGCTGTCAGCCAGAAGCCCCAGGTGTCCCCTCCCCAGGCCTGCACAGGACTTTCTGGAGCTGGAGCCTCTGTAACAAGGTTCAAGTGCATTCTCCGAGGAGATAAGACCACGAGCATGGATGAATGTGATTGGCCAATCTGATTGATTCATCATTACCCGCTTATACATGGCAGGATCCCAAGGGATGCAACAGAAGATAGAACAGGATAGCATTAATGAGAGGGGAACGGGAAAGAAAAGGCCTTGGCCATCCAGACTAATTAGGGGTGATGTGGGGTAGGGAAGGTAAGACTATACCACCGAAGTGCTTTTTATATGGCAGGAATTGCTCTAAGCATTTTATATATCGTAACTCATTTATTCCCCACCGCAACCCAATGAGGCACTCTATTATCACCCCTATGTTACTGACAAGGAGACTGATGCAGCACAGAGAAGTTAAGAAATTTGTCCAGGGTCATCCAGCTCTTATAAGTGGTAGAGCAGAATTCAAACCCAGGCAGTCCACTTCCAGAGACTATCTGTATAATCATTACACAGTATGACTACATGAATGCCATGTTCTAGGAGGGGAAGTGAAATTTGCATCAGGTAAATATATTACATCATAAGTTCTCATATGAGAATCCAATTTTAGATTTAACAGCCAGGTTTACTTTTCTAGGAGCCCCTTGGTAGTGCAGTTAACTCTCTCAACTGCTAACCAAAAGCTTGGAGGTTTCAGTCCACCCAGAGGTGCCTTGGAAGAAAGACCTGGTGATCTACTTCTGAAAAATCAGCCACTGAAAACCCTATGGAGCACAGTTCTACTCTGACACACATGGGGTCACTGTGAGTTGAAAATGACTCAATCGCAATTGATTACTTTCTAGTTATAGATGCAATACATTCTGCATGCAGAATATTCAGAAAACACAGAAAAGAACAAAGGACTTGAACTTCCACCTTCTTTAAAAAGTATAATGGCATTTTAAAAACAACTAAAACAAAATAGAAATTTATATTTATTTCTTTGAAATTGGGGCATCATACCATATCGATTATTTGAAGCCTCTTTTTCCCATGAACTGTTACTGTGTCAATAAATCATCCTCAAGAGCATATTTAATGGTTGTGTAATGTTTCCCATTACATGGATGTACCATAGGTTGTCTAACTAATCCCCTCTAGTGAAACCATTAGATCATTTCCAGTTATCTCTGAGTGTAAATGCAGCAGACACTGCCAGGGCTCTGCCCAGACACCACAGATCTCTTACTATGTCTTTGCACTGCTCCTCTGGCTTTGGGGGGCCTTTATTTCTAAGGTCCTGCACCTGGGACTCCTCTTTGGAGGACTACTCCAGAACTACTGGGGCCACTTTGCCTACAGGGTCAAAGAGCTGGAAGCTTGAACCTCCTACCTTCCATCCCTAGGGCAGATCTTAGCCAATGATTGTTAGATGTGGGAGTAGGAAAGCCTAGTTCCCTTACTTCAGATCAGAAAAAAATTCTGAGCCACTCAAGGGTTCCTTTCTGACAGCTCTGTCCAATAGAAATATAACATGAGCCACTTTTGTAATTTAAAATTTTCTAGTTGTTAGCTGCTGTCAAGTTAACTCCAACTCATGGCGACCTTAGGTACAACAGAACAAAATATTGCCTGGTCCTGCATCATCCTTACATCGTCACAAGTTCGAGGCCATCTTTGCAGCTATTGTGCCAATCCATCTCACCAAGGGCCTCCCATACCCTCATTGGCCGTCTACTTCACCAAACGTTATGTTCTCCTCTAGCAATGGATCCCTCCTGATGACATGCCCAAAGCAAGACAGTCAGACAATGATCAGTTATAATCTGTAGGGTTTTCATTGGCTAATTTTTAGAAGTAGATCACCAGGCCTTTCTTCCTAGTCTTTCTTAGTCTGGAAGCTCCACTGAAACCTGTCCACCATGGATGACCCTGCTTGTATTTGAAATACCAGTGGCATAGCTTCCAGCATCACAGCAACATGCAAGGCACCAAAGTATGACAGACAGACAGATGGGTGGTAGAATTTTCTAGGAGCCACATTAAAAAAGTTAAAAGAAACAAGTGAAATTAATTTTTTTGGAACTGATCTATATGACCAAAAGCATATGGCAGAAATGATGTTATGCCATTTTCAAGAAGAGATCATGAAAGACATATTTTACAGTGTGAGATTGGCAATAAATGTCACAAAACAATTGTGTATTAACTGTTTAACGAGAAACTAATTTGCTCTGTAAACTTTCACCTAAATCACAATTTAAAAAAAGAGAGAGAGGGAAAAAAAGACATATTGTAACTACTGCCTCCTGCTTTCTGTTGGATGACTCATCCTGCGGAAGCCAGCCGCCATATTATGAGGACTCTCAAGGAGCTCTCTGGAGAGGCCTACATAGTGAGGAACTGAGGCCACCAGCCAACAGCCAGTGAGGAAGTGAGACCTCCCACCGACAGCCACGGAAGTGAGCTTAGAAGCAGATCCTCCAGTCGCAGTCAGGCCTTCAGATGACTGTAGCTATGGCTGACATCGTCATTGCAACCTCTTGCGAGACCCTGAGCAAGAACCACCCAGCTAAGCCTCAAGTGAATTCCTGAACCTCAGAAACTGTGAGACAATAAATGTTACTGTTTTAAGCCACTAAGTGTTTGGGCCGTTTGTATGCCACAGTAGATAACTAATAGAGCTACCTACTACGTCTTCCTCTTGGAGATTCACAGTGCACATCACCAGACTGAAGAAGAATGTTTAACTTTGTCTAACCCAGAACTTCTCAGACTTATTTGGCTGCAGAAAGCTCCCCACCCTCTTTTCTTTTCATGGTAAACCTCCCCACCCCCTTTTCTTTTCATGGAATCCACTTTGGGGACTGCTGACCTAGCACGAATTTTTGGGCACACCCAGAGATTGTCAATTTCTGTCACTTCGGCAAAGACATTCTTTGTCCTGCAACAATGGTGTCTGCACTGGCTTAGATATGAAGTGTGTGTGTGTCTGTGTGTGTGTATGTTTGTGCATGCATATCCCTATTGGCAGGAAGCTGTGTTGTCATATCTGCTGTGGATTTTATAAGCCATCACTGTTGGAACCAGAACAAGTCAGTCTGTCATGCAGCTCGGATGGAGCACAAACAGGCACAGGAAAATTAGAATTGTCCCATGATATCAGGTCACTAGGCAGCGTTTCCAAGACAGCTGGTCCTTGCCATTCTCCCCTGCCCTGTTTCCCTTTCCTGAGCGGCTGGGATATGATAATAAGTCAGCAATAGTCCTGTTTAGTTTGCAGACTCTTCCCAGCAGCTCTCTAGAGGATATTTAGCTTGGCAATGAATTATTCCCATTTAACAGACGAAGAAACTGAGGCCCTGAGTGGGCATTACCTATTAAACCCACACATTATTCCCTCTGCCAGAAACCCTTGATCTTTCCTCTCACCTTACCGTCTGCTGGCCCAGCTAACACAGTGGTCTGGAACCAGCCTGCCAGAGTTCGAAACTGGCTCAGCTACTCCCCGACGGCACATTTTTGGATCATAGTGCCACCTTGCAGGGCTAATAACAGATTTAATGGAATAATGGATGTGAAGAGTGTAGATATACCTTGGCTAATAAGCATTCAATAATGTTATTATTAATACTCAACCTGTAGGTTTCAACTTAGACATCATTTCTTCCTAGAAGCCTTCGGAAAGTATTCCTACCCCTACTCAGCTTGGGTACAGACCTCCTCTGGGTTCCCACAGCTTCCTGTGCAGCCCCCATCCCGGTGCCTAATCCCCTAGTGGTTCTTGACCCATCTGCAAACAAGAATCCCCAGGGGAGCTTTTAAAAAATATGAATGCCTAGACCCCACCCCAGACCAATTAAAGTAGAATTTCTGGAAGTGGGGCCTGCACATGACTATTTCTAGACCATGAGCTTCCTGAGGGCAGAGTTTTTTTTTTTTTAAGGTTTTTTCTTTTTTTTTTTTTAAATTGTGCTTTAGGTGAAAGTTTGCAGCTCAAGTTAATTTCTCATACAAAAATTTACACATATATTGTTATGTGACATTAGTTGTAATCCCTATAATGTGATAGCACACTACCCCTTTCTACCCTGGTTTCCCGTGTCCATCCAACCAGCTCCTGTCCCTTCCTGCCTTTTCATCCTGCCTCCGGAGAGGAGCTGCCCATTTGGTCTCGTGTATCTGTTTCAACTAAGAAGCACACACCTCACAAGTATTATTTTATGTTTTATAGTACAATCTGATCTTTGAAGAGTGGGCTTCAGAAATGGTTTTACTTCTGGTTAACAGAGCATCCGGGGGCCATGGTTTCAGGAGTTCCTCCAGTCTCAGTCAGACCATTAAGTCTAGTCTTTCTGTATGAATTTGAGTTCTGCTTCACACTTTCTCCAGCTCCGTAAGGGACTCTCTGTTGTGTTCCCTCTCAGGGCAATCATTGGTGGTAGCTGGGCACCATCTGGTTCTTCTGGTCTCAGGCTAATGGGGTCTTCTGGTTTATGTGGCCCTTTTGTCTTTTGGGCTAATATTTTCCTTATGTCTTTGGTGGAGGGCAGAGATTTTTGCCTGACTTTTTCATAAATGCCCCCCACTCCAACCTCCACCCCACCGAAGCTCAGCCAACGGCCTGAAACAGAGTAGGTGCTCGAAAAACATTTGTTGAGTGATTGAATAAATGCATGCGTGTATGAATGAATTTACAACAGGAAGAGCCAGGAAGCAATGGATAACTGCCTCATCCTTGGAATTCAGTCTGGGTCCCAAGTTCCCTTCATCTGAAGACATCATGCTTTGAAGGATCATAGTCATGTGCAGGCTCTGCAGCCAGGAGGGTAGGACTCAGGCAGGCACCAGCCCCAGTCTCTGACCTGTGCTCAGGAGAGAACTGAGGCATTCCTGTAGGATTGGGCTCAGGGACCGAGGGTTCCCTAAGCCAGCTAGAGTTCATTGTGAAAAGCGGGAAAGCACTCCTGCCATCAGCATGCAGAAAAGGACCCGAAGAGCCCCCTTCAATGTCCAGGGAGCCTGTGTGGTTTGAAAAAAGGCAGCTGGGTTAGAATCAAGGCAGGTGGATTCAAGACTCAATTCTTGTAGCTATAGAATGTGTGGCCTTGAACAAGTTCCTTTGCCTTTATGAGCCTCAACTTCCTCATCTGCCAACTGGGAATAATAGTAGCCCCAACTTTTGTAGGAAAATTGGGAGGATTTGAAAGGACAATGCTTGTAAAGCAGTTAGCACAGAGCTTGATATATAAGATGAGCTGAGAATGATTCTTATTACTTCTGTTGTTAATCTACTATTACCTAATTATCATGTATTAATTAATAATTAGTACCATTGAAATCTCTGTAAAGCGCAATTCTACTCTGACACACATGGGGTTGCCATGAATTGGCATTGACTCGATGGCAACTAGTTTTTGGTATATTAATTAAATATTAATGATGTTATTATTGATAACTTAAACTAGGTTATTGATGTGTTCATTGGAAAGCAGTGCACCTGTTGGGCTTTACTAGGAGTTAGAAGTCAGCCAGTCTTTTTGAGTAGACTGTGAGCCCCCTGAAGGTAGGGATACATTCCCTTCATCTTTGTACCTGCAGCTCTAAGCACAGGATCCGACAGAATCAAAAGACAAATCGTGGGAATGTGACTACCAGCACTGGTCTTGGCTGTAACCAGGAATCCCATAACTCCCCTCTTTTCCCCTTCTGAGCTAACTGATAATAATAGTCACTAACATTTGGACCTCGCCAGATGGAATACACAGGACTCAAATCAACTACATAATGTGGAAAGAGATGAGGAAAAGCTCAACATTATCAGTCAGAACAAGGCCAGTGGCCAACTGTGGAACAGACCATCCATTGCTCATATGCAAGTTGAAGTTGAAGCTGAAGAAAATCAGAACAAGTCCACAAGAGCCAAAGCATGACCTTGAATATATCCTACCAGAATTAAGAGACCATCTCAAGAATAGATTTGATGCATTGAACACTAATGACTGAAGAGCAGACAAGTTGTAGAATGACATCAAGGACATCATACGTGAAGAAAGCAAGAGGTCATTAAAAAGACAGGAAAGAAAGAAAAGACCAAATTGGATGTCAGAAGAGACTCTGAAACTTGGTCTTTAGCCCTGAATAGTTAAGGCAAAAGGAAGAAATGATGAAGTAAAAGCTGAACAGGAGATTTCAAAGAGCAGCTTAAGAAGACAAAGTAAAGTATTATAATGACACGTGCAAAGACCTGGAGTTAGAAAACCAAAAGGGAAAAACATACTTGACATTTCTCAAGCTGAAAGAACTGCAGAAAAAATTCATACCTAGAGTTGCGTTATTGAAGGATTCTATGGGGAAAATATTAAATGATGCAGGAAGCATCAAAAGAAGATGGAAGGAATACACAGAATCACTATACCAAAAAGGATTGGTCGACGTTTAACCATTTCAGGAAGTAGCATATGATCAGGAACTGATGGTACTGAAGGAAGAGGTCTAAGCTGCACTGAAGATATTGGCAAAAAGCAAGACTCCAAGTATTGATGGAATACCAATTGAAATGTTTCCACAAATGGATGTAGTGCTGGAAGTGCTCACTTGTCTATGCCAAGAAATTTGGAAGACAGCTACCTGGCTCACCAACTGGAAGAGATCCATGTTTATGCCTATTCCCTAGAAAGGTGATCTCACCGGATGTGGAAATTATTGAACAATATCATTAATATCACATGCAAGTAAAATTTTGCTGAAGATCATTCAAAAGTGGGCTGCATTAGTACATGCACAGGGAACTGCCAGAAATTCAAGCTGGATTCAGAAGAGGACATGGAACCAGGGATATCACTGCTGATGTCAGATGGATCCTGGCTGAAAGCAGAGAATACCAGAAAGATGTTTACCTGTGTTTTATTGACTATGCAAAGGCCTTCGACTGTGTGGATCATAAAAAATTATGGATAACACTGCAAAGAATGGGAATTCCAGAATACTTAATTGTGCTCATGAGGAACCTGTACTTAGACCAAGAGGCAGTTGTTCAGACAGAACAAGGGGATACTGTGTAGCTTAAAGTCAGGAAAAGTGTGAGTAGGGTTGTATCCTTTCACCATACTTACTCAATCTGTCTGCTGAGCAAATAATCCGAGAAGCTGCAGTATATGAAGAACAGGCATCAGGACTGGGGGAAGATTCATTAACAACCTGCGATAATGCAGATGACATAAACTTGCTTGCTGAAAATGAAAAGGACTTGAAGCATTTATTGATGAAGATCAAAGACCACAGCCTTCAATATGAATTACATCTCAATATAAAGAAGACAAAAATCCTCACAACTGGACCAGTTAGCAACATCATGATAAACGGAGAAAAGATTGACGCTGTCTAGGATTTCATTTTTCTGGGATCTACAGTCAGTGCCCCTGGAAGCAGCAGTCAGGAAATCAAAAGACACATTGCGTTTTGGCAAATCTGCTGCAAAAGACCTCTTTAAAGTGTTAAAAAGCGAAGATGTCACCTTGAAGATTAAGGTGCGCCTGACCCAAGCCATGGTGTTTTCAGTCACCTCATATGCATGCGAAAGCTGGACAGTGAATAAGGAAGACCAAAGAAGAATTGATCCCTTTGAATCATGTTGTTGGCGAAGAATATTGAATATACCATGGAATGCCAAAAGAACGAACAAATCTGTCTTTGAAGAAGTACAGCCAGAATGCTCCTTAGGAACAAGAATGGTGAGACTGTGTCTCACATATGTTGGACACGTTATCAGGTGGAATCAGTCCCTGGAGAAGGACATCATGCTTGGTAATAGAGGGTCAGTGAAAAAGAGGAAGACCCTCAATGAGATGGATTGACACAGTGGCTGCAACAGTGAGCTCAAGCAGAACAATGGTTGTGAGGATGGTGCAGGACCAGGCAGTGTTTCGTTCTGTTGTACACAGGGTCGCTATGAGTCAGAACCGACTCGACAGGACCTAACAACAGCAACAGCAGCATTTACAGGGAATCCCTGGGTAGTGCCAACAGTTAACATGCTTGGCTGCTAACGGATAGGTTGGAGGTTCAAGTCCACCCAAAAGTGCCTCAGAAGAAAGACCTGGCCAGCTACTTCCAAAAAATTAACTATTGAAAACCTTGTTGAGCATAGTTCTACTCTGACACACATGGGGTTGCCAAGAGTAGGAATCAACTCGACAACAACTAGTTTGGCTCAACATTTATAGAGCAGGCTCTTTGTGCCTGGCACTAGGCTGAACGCTGTACAAGTATCACCTCACTGAGTCCCAATAACACCCCCTTTTCTCAGATCCGTGGGACACCACTGGCCCAAAGCCAAAAATTGACTGGCTCAAGTTACAGAGCCTGAATTAGAAAGCTGTCAGGTTGTCTTGAAAAATCCAGCTTTAGCCCCACCCCCTACCTCCTTCTTGAGCCTTCCCACCTTCCAAACAACTCCTGTGCCCAGGACATTGGGTGGGAGGGGACCTGAAGCAGCCTCACCTCCCACCAGCTCTAGGTGCTGGCTCAGTTCAGAGGTGGTATTGATTTTCACATTATTATGCATAACCCATGAGGCACCAAGGGGCCAGGGGGAGGGGAGGAGGAGAAACCAGTCACTGATTCCCGGAATTTATTTTGAGACACATTAATTTGTTTCTTCCCTTCAAGGTAAAATCAAGTCATCTCCATATATCACCACTGGCAGCCGGCTGGCTAGCAGGCTGGTGGGAGGACGCGCCTTGGATAAAACTCTGGGGAGGTGGGTCATGGGAGAGGGGTGGGGAAGCAGGTCCTTCCTGCGCCAGCATCATCCAAGTGAGGGCCCGGGACAATATTCCTCTGTGATTTGGTTGGGCATCTCTGGAGAAGGGTCGAGTCATACACTTTGATGCTAACTCACGTGTCTTTGGACCAGAAGTTCTCAGAACAGAAATGAGTCAGCTTTCTGAGGTTGAGATCATGTCTGATTTTCTGAGTGACTCACTTAACATTCATTCATTCATTCAATAAATAATCATTGTTTATGATGTAGCAAGCACTGCGCTTGGCATAGAGGACACAGTAGTGGACAAGAGAGGAAAAAAAAATCCTTCCCCTTTAGGAGTTTGCATTCTAGGGTGCATTTGTGTGATGTGTGTTGAGGCGGCTTCCATTTTAATATGTTTGTGTGTTTGCAACCAAGCAAAAAAATTCTGAGAGGTGCTTTGCAGTAAATGAAGCAGTGTGATGTATTTATTAACCAGGGATCGAATGGGGGCTACTATGGATTGTGAGGCCTCTCTGCACAGGAGGGATTTGAAGGGACACCTGAGTTCATGAGGATATGAAAGAGGCAGCCAGGCAAAGAGCTGGGAGCAGAGTGTTTGTGACCAAAGGAATAGAAAGTGCAAAGGTCCTGTGGTGAGACTGAGTATGGTGTGTTTGAGGGACAGAAAAGAGAACTGTGGACAGTGAACAAGAGAGGAAGCTGCAGGAGGTGAAGTTGGGGAGGTGACTGAGGCCAGATCGTGCAGGGCTTTGGAAGCCGTGGAAAGGAGTTTGGGTTTTATTGGTTCAACCATTTATCCAGGCAATCAGTAAGTACCTCCTGTGCACCAGACACTGTCCTAGGAGTTAGGGATACAGTGGAGAAGTAATGAGATGTGGTCTCTGCTTTCATGAGATCGCATATGAGGGGAAGCCATGTCTTCTTGTGAGATTTAAATAAAACTAGCTCATAACCTCTATCCGGTGCCCTCCCCAAGAGATCTTTGACGTCTCAGGAACTATATTCTCATGGTCCCTTCTAGCTTCAGACTCCTGCTTCTGAGGAATTATCCTCTCTATTTGCTTTGCTCTGGGTTGCCCTCAGTCTCTACCCAAAGAGCATTCTGGATATACGCTCTGCCAAAGACCACTCATACCAAGCATTTGTGGGTACATCATACTTCCCTAAAGGCTAGGATTGGCATATGAGTTTGATACCACCATGCAAAGAATTTCAAATTGAATCTAGTGTACCGTTTATTTAGGTTCCTGGTCCACCCACCATCTTGCATTTCTTAGTACAGACCAGCCCTGCCACCATATTACCAGACAGTCTTACCTTGGAGGCTCCACTCGCTTGTGCAGATTAATGTGATCCTTCATGCCCTTGGCATGGGCACCATTTCATGGGTGGGCTGTCCATGCTATCTGTTCATGAGTGTCACCACTGAGTGGCTCAGAACTGGCAGACTTGGTAATAATAGCCTTGCGCTCCTCCTCTTCTCAGGCTTTTGAAGTGGAAAGGAACAGTACCCAATACCTAGCACAGTGCCTGACCCATGGCAGGTACCCAGGAAATATTTGTTGAAGAAATATCCAATGAGTAGGGATTTTCCCTGTGGCCTTAAAAGAAGAGCAGCTAGGGCCACTTGGGTTTTTATTATTATTATTTATTTTGCTACACAAATACCCAAGCTATTATAATGCAGTGTACCGTGTTGGGATAAGGGTAAACAAGGAGGGCTCTGGCCAGCCTGGTGGGAGTCTGAGCTGAGATCCTAAAGAATTGGCTAGAGAAGAGGGTGGGGGAATAGTCCTTGACAGAGAGAGTGGTGTGTTCAAAGTTCTGGTAGCAAGAAAGGGCCTGTCTGTTGGGAGAACAGAGGGAAGTTAGGCAGGGTGGGGGGGCAGAAGTTGGGGAGTTGGGGCTGGGGTGGAGAGAGGTAACTAACATTGCCTTGTAAGTCCTACGGAGAAACTTGAGAACAATGGGGAACCATCAGTGGATTTTATTAGGGGCATATCTTTTGCCTTGACTCGAGTGTTTTTTTGTCTGGGGGGTTAATCATCAATACCTGACAGGAGTGACCCCCTCCTGTGGTGATCCATCCCTGAGCCTTACCTCCCATGCCAACAGCCCCAATTTGAAATATCACCTTTTCCCACAATTTGGACTGACTCACTTAAGACACACTGTATTTTGCTTTGTTGGGAGAAAGACAGAATAGAGAAATAGTTAAGAGTGAAGGTTCTGGAGTCAGGCTGCCTGGGTCTGCCACATACCAGCTGTGTGCTTTGGGAGCAGTGTACTTAATCCTTCCGTGCCTCAATTTCCTATCAGTGAAATGGAGATAACAGTTGGATTCGCCTCATAGGATTTTAGTGGGGTGAAATGTATTAATGCACATAAAGCACTTAGCACAGTGCCTGGCACACAGTAAGTGTTCAATGAAGGACAGATATTCTTTTATCTGCCTACCTCTGTTACTGGACTGGGAGCTCCTTGTGAGCAGGGATTGTGGCTCATTGTTCCCTGTATCTTGGCACCTAGCACAAGGCACCAAGGTTAGGTGCTCAGGAAATGTCATGGATTGAATTGTTTCCCCCCAAAATACATGTCAACTTGGCTAGGTCATGATTCCCAGTATTGTGTGATTGTGCACCATTTGGTTATCTGATGTGATTTTCCTATGTGTTGTAAATCCTGCCTCTATGATGTTAATGATGTGGGAGCGACAGTTATGTTAACAAGGCAGGACTCAATCTACAATCTTAGGGTTGTGTCTTAAGCCAGTCTCTTTTGAGATATAAAAGAGAAGCAAGCAGAGAGACATGGGGACCTCATACCACAAAGAAAGCAGCACCGGGAGCAGAACGCGTCCTTTGGACCCAGCGTTTCTGCGTGAGAAGCTCCTAGACAAGGGGAAGATTGAGGACAAGGACCTTCGCCCAGAACCAGCAGAGAGAGAAGGCCTTTCCCTAGAGCTGGTGCCCTGAATTTGGACTTCTAGCCCACTGGACTGTGAGAGAATAAATTTCTCTTTGTTAAAGCCATCCACTTGTGGTATTTCTGTTACAGCAGCACTAGATAACTAAGACAGGAAATATTCACTGAATTATTCTGTAATGTGAGGGTTTGGAGGTGCCATTCAGAAGTGGCCCAGCAGCTCCACATCAATTCTTCCTGAAAGCAAGCACCTAGGTTCGAGTTCTGCTCTATCACCATGTGACTTTGCCTTTCTTCTCTGTTAGCTTCACCTTCTTCACTGAAAAATATCTACTTCCTAGGGTGACATGGCGGTTAAATGGGATTGGCTTCAGGGATGGAGCATGTGACCCAGGTCTGGCCAATGAAAGCACTGGTTTCTTGAACTGTGCTTACTTCAGGGATGATCATGTGACCCATGCTGGCCCAGCAGGAAAGACCCTCAGGAATATGACAGAAGTTACTGGAAAAGGGTTGCTTTTTCCTTTTGGGGCTAGAATGTGGGGGAATTTGGGGCTGTAGTGACTGCAGCTGTATTGTGACCACTATGAGAGGACCTGGAGTTATGGACGCTGGAAGGAGCAGAGGTGAGGGGTCTAGGGGGCAACAGGGAGATTGGGAATGAAGCCAACACTGCAGGGCCAAAAGATGTTTATGGCCCCAGGGGATTAATCAATATTGCCAATCATGGCCACCTCTTCTTTTTTCCAAGGATTGGCCTAAGGATAGACATGTGACCCAGTTTTAGCCAATGAGATAAGTCTTCTGGAAGCTTCTGGAAAAGATTTTGCTCACTGATAAAAGAGGAAGCCATATGAGAAGGCCTTTTTGCCCCTGCTTTCTCTTCCTGTACATTGTCATATGAAGACAAGATGCTTGGAGCTGCCACAGCCATCTTGTAACCATGAGGGTAGACCAAGTAGAATTGTCAGAGATAGAAGAGGAAAAATAAGGAAATACTGTAGGTTCTTGGTGGCATAACGGCTGAAAAAACAACTCTGAAGCCATTCATCTCTAGACTTCTTGTAAAGTTAGATAATAGATGCCTATGTCATTTGGGCCATTATTTGTTTGGCATTATTACTTGCAGCCACAAGCATTCCTAACTGATATAGCAATGTCTAAGAAGTATAGGATTATAGTTCTTCATCAAAAGAAGCACACAAAACTAAGAACATCAACTCCTTTATTATTATTATTATTAACTGTTATTTTCCCCTAAACAAAGGCACAACTCAAATAACAATGATATACACATCCCACCCATATACATAATACAACTAGCCTGCCTGTCAGGCTGTCTGGCCTTTGCTTGGTTCCTGGTGGGGCTGTCTAAAGATAGCCCCCTCTGTAAAAATCCCAACTTAGACGCAGAAGACTCAAGAAAGTGGGGACTTTAGCCAGAGAATAAACTAACAGGCTTCCAGAGCCCTTGGGGCGTGCCAGTTTGGGAACGTGCTGTAAATGCCTGGGCAGAGGGCAGAAGGCACTATTTGTTTTCATGTGTTTGGTAGATAAATCCTGTATAGAGATGTAAGACCTGTCTATAACCCTTTGGAGGTCTGAGCTTCAGGAACACAGTGGGTGAGCCAATGGGCTCCATCAACCAAACCGTGGAGCAGGCATGGAAATTGGGAGTCCAGAATAGGAATCCGGGTGATGGAGCGGTCCCCAGAGAAAAACAAACCTTGCATTAAGCCATAAGATAAGATACGATGTGAAATGTTAAGTCCCCTTTCTATTTGTTTGCAGCTACAGAATGTGCAACATTTTCATTACGATAGAAAAGATAAAGACAGAAACTCCTAGCATTTTGGCCTAACGCAACTGAGCATGACTTGTCAATTGCGCCATTTTATGGAGAAACCTGTTACTACACTATCCAGGGAATCTGTGGTCAAATCTCGTCCACCTCCCCCCAACATATTAATCACACTAAATCTATCAGTTCAGCTAAAGTGATGTACTCCGGAATCAGAGAAGCCCTGGGGTTGGGGAGGGAACAAGGATGGGCCAAGGCTGGCATCTCAGGTACAGGTAACTTCCTGGCTGTCTTGGGGAAGCTCGTTGTTGAAACTGCTCTCTCCAAATGGTGAATAAGGGGGGACCTGGGGAGCTTCGATGATCAGGAGGCCTTCTGGGGAAAGTGAGGCAAATACTGTCACAGGATCCACCTCTGCAGGAAGCCTAGGAGAAGCACAAGGTTTTATTTATTATTTTTAGTATAGCTTAAACATTCTTTTATTGATTTGAAGGAAATATTTTTGATAAGAGCTTTGGCTTTGCATACAACGTTGTGTTTGAATCCTAGCTCTGCCCCTTCTAGTGTGTGATCTTGGGGAGGCCACTCAATTGCTCTGAGCTTGTTTCCTCATCTGTAAAATGAGACATAAGATAGATTCTGAAAATGCTTTGCAAATGGTAAGATGCTGATTGAACAGTAATTCTTGACTTGAAAGTGAGCTGTGGTCCAGGTGTGTAGGTCCTAGGTTGAAGCCTCCTCATCTTAGCACTCTTCTCGTCTTAGCACCCACGATTGATAGGCTACGGGCAGAAATGGTCACCATTATGTCCCTTTGGGAGTCCCCGGGCAGGTGGTGCAAATTGTTAATGCCCTTGCTACTGACCAAAATGTTGGAGGTTTGAGTCTATCCAGAGGCATCTCGGAAGAAAGGCCTGGCAATCTACTTCCCCCAAAAATCAGCCAGTTCTACTCTGACGTACATGGTGTCGTCATGAATCAGTGTTGACTAGATGGCAACTGGTTTGTTTTTTTAGTCTCTATTACTTGCTACTTTCCCTTTTTCACAAAAAAAAAAGAGCTGACCTAAGGCTTAAGCCCCTAGGCAGGCAAAATTATTTTGTTAGAATTTAACCATGTTTTGCTTTCATTGGATGTATTTTCACGGTTGCCTCCTTCAGTGAAAACTTTAGTAATGAGAACTTAATCAAAGTGAGGTGCTCTAAAAGGAAAAAAAAAAATCTTAAGCAAATAATAGTACAGACTGTAAGCATGTAAGGCAAAAATAATAAGGTGGTGTGTGAATGACTGTAGTTAAGTCTCCCCTAAACAGGAAGATCATGGACTTTGACAGTGAGGAGACTTGTGTTCACATCCCAGATCAGCTCGCTACCAGCTGTGTGACTGGTTGACTTTTGTCACCCCTCTGAGCCTCAGTTTCCTCTCCATAAAATGGGTTTAGTAATACTTACTCTCTGCTATGAGATTTTTGTAAGGATTAAATTACATTGAACTGATTAAGCTCAGCATGGCTACTGGCACACCATACGTGTCAATAAATGGTAGAACAGATGTCTGGGAAGATGTGGAGCAAGGAAACGGAAGTTTGCTTTGGCTGTGTGCATTCTCTGTTGATGGTTCCTGCCTCCCCCACTTCCTGTTCTCTTGTCCAAGTTGGACGTGGAAAATAGCCCATCTGTGGTCCTTCTTGCCCTGCCCCCAACCTGATGGGTAAATTCCAAGACCCCTCTTCCTCCCCAGTCAAAATGGGGCCTTTCACATGGGGATGAATGTGTTGGGGTGAACGTCCTAGCCATGGATAGGACATACAGCTCGTGTCTCCCCAGTTTCCTGCCTGGATGGAAATCTCCGAGGATCCAGCTTGGTTTTAAGGGGCTTTCCTGTCCTCTAAAGACATAATTTTTTTTCTAAGAGAGGCAACGTGACCTCCTAAGAGTTGCCCATGGCCATCGCAGACTGCAGTCCAACTCCCTGGTGCCTGAGTCTGGGCAGAGCCTTTCCTTGTCCCAGCGGCTCTCGTGTGAGTTCCCACGGCTGAGCACCATCTCTGTCCCCCGTGCTCACAGCTTTACACACATCCTCTTACTCCCCAGCACAACCCCATCCATGAGGAAGCGAGGACCAGAAGCTCAGAGCAGTTACACAAGTTGCACAAAATTACCCACTTATGTTACTGTGCAACTGGGACTCCCTACACTCGGGTAAGACTGGAAATACTTAGCAACTGGCCCAGCTAAGCACTGAATCAGAAATGATACATGCGTGTTATGGTGCTAGAAGACGGCCCTAGGGACCCCCTGCTAGACCAGGTGTTAACCTTTAGTTGTTGGAATATGACAGGGATTGGAGGGTCCTGGGGACAGGGCCAGGGTGGCAAATTGGCTGGGGTGGGCACTTCGGGGTGTCAGGGCAATCAGTGGCTTGTTGTTACATGTTGTCAAGTCAGTTCTGACTCATGGTGACCCCATGTTTGCAGAGTAGAGCTGCTCCATTGGGTTTTCAAGGCTGTGACCTTTCAGGTGCAGATCACCAGGCCTTACTTCTGAGGTGCTTTTGGTGGGTTTGAACCACCAACTTTTCAGTTAGTAGTCCAGCACTTAACTGTTTGTACCACCCAGGTCACACTAGTCAATGGCTAGTTCCCTATTTTAACAACTAGCCCAGCTCAGCTGCTGAGCACCAGCTGAATAGCCTCTCTGCCTCAAGCAACTTCAGGCATTTCTATCTGGTCAAGTAACTCCTCCCCACTGAAGGGCTGTCTCTTTAAGATGATTATCACCCACTTCTTTCCGGCTTGGTCCCTTTCACAGTTCTGCTGTGCCCGTGGCTCCATCCAGATACCTTGTGTGAGTCTTTTGTGAGTCTTTTTGAATCATTGGCTCCCTCCTGCTCCTGTTTCCACATTAGATCGGGTGGCTGTGCTAGGGAGAGGTGCAGTCATGGGATGACAGGCAAGCCATTGATGGAGGAGGAAATTGGTTTGACATTTGCCTTATCAGAGGTGTCCATGGGCTTCCAAGAACTCTGAAGGCTTTGGGAGGGTCAGGAATGGGCACGTGGCGGGAGAGTCAGGGCTGCAGAATCACAGGCTACAAGAAGCCTGAGAATGCAGCTAGTGTAATCTGCACAGGCCTGGGGCATCTTTGCCAGGGTTGGTGGTGGAGTTAAGGTTCATTAATAATAATAACCATGACAACTACAACACACTGCCACTTGTGATGGCCTACTATGTGCTTGTCACTGTGCCGTTATCTCATTTAATTTTCTGTTGGTAACTCTGCAAAGTCCCCAGATGGTGCAACTGGTTAAGCGCTCGACTACTAACTGAAAGGTTGGCAGTTCAAACCCACCCAGAGGTGCCTCAGAAGAAAGACCTGGCGATCTGCTTTTGAAAGGTGACAGCCTTGAAAACCCTATTGAGCTGTTCCGCTCTGCACACGTAGGGTCACCATGAGTCGGAATCAACTCAACGGCCACTGGTTTTGTTTTGTTTGTTTTTAACTCTGCAAAGCTGGCCTCAGCATCCATTTTATGGATGAGGAAACAGCATTGCTTGCACAAGGCCTGAACACTGAGCTCACAGGTTAGGAGCACTGTTTGGAGCTGCCCTAAATTCCAGTTGTAAGGACCTCAAGCATGTCCTTTCTCCTCTGGGAGACAGTCTCCGCAATCCCAGGAGGGCAACGGCTCTTCTCCCCACTGCACAGCTTTGCTGCAAAGGTAAGTGCAGTGTTGCCTGCGAAAAGACTTTGGGACAGACATGCATGTAGTAGGGTGGTGCTGGTTAGCAATAAGGCATGTCTGTGAAGCACCTGGATGGTGCAAGCGGCTAATGCGCTTGGCTGCTAACTGAAAGATTGGAGGTTTGAGTCCACCCAGAGGCACCTCAGAAGAAAGGCCGGGTGATCTACTTAGGAAAAGTCAGCCATTGAAAACTCTACAACGCATAGTTCTTCTCTGACATATAGGGAGTCACCATGAGTCAGCTGACTTATTGGCAACTGTTTTTTTTTGATGAACCACCTAGCAGCTGTCCCACGAATACAGCCATGTTCTCCCTGCAGGTATTGCCAGGTAGGGGCTCCATGTGGCTCTGCTGGCCATCCTGCTGTGCTCATGATTCCCAAAGGCCCAGCCCTTCCTGTTAAACCCCATCAGTTCCTTCCACTCACCCTCCTCAACAAAGTGTGGCCTTCCTTTGTCCCAGTCTCTCAGCCTCAAGACCCCTAGCATTGAGATCAGGACATCTTTCAACTTAATCTTTGTGGATGCTATAGGGAAGGTGTTACACTGTCCCAGGCCATGGGAAAGTTAGAGCAGGCAGCCTTCCAGAGTGATTCTATCAGGGCATTTTGGGTGGGTGAGTGTCCTGGTTCTCCATGTGATTGTGCAGAAGCCATTTCACCTCTCTTGCTCTCAGATTCCTCACCTATGAGATTATGAACACCCACCTCACAGGGCAATGAGCAGATGAGATGATGCAGCCTGTGTACTCCCCCATCTCCTTCTGGGGTCCTCTTGCAGGTTTGCGGTGACACTTTCTCCCCTTTAGTTGTGAGGGTCTATTCTCTGCCTCTGGGGGTATCTCGAGGGAGAGATGCTCAAGAGGGAGAGACCTAGATCTTGGGTCCCAGGCACCCCAGCTCCTCCACCCCTACCCCAAGATCAACACTTGAAAGTTAAAAACCAAAACCAAACCAGTTGAACAGTACAACCAAAACAGAAGTATTGAGAATGTTCACACATTATTAAGAATATAACCGATGTCACTGGGCAATTTGTGTTGAAATTGTTGAATGGGAGCCTAAACTGCTATGTAAACCTTCCCTGGAAACACAGTAAAATATTATTTAAAAAAAGAAAAGAAAACCAGTTGCCGTCAAGTTGATCCCGACTCAGGGCGACCCCATGCATGCAGAGTGGAACTGCTCCATAGAGTTTTCAAGGCTGTGACCTTTGGGAAGCAGATCACCAGGGCTTTCTTCCAGGGTGCCTCCTCTGGATGGGTTCCAACTGCCAACCTTTTGGTTAGTAGTCAAGGATATAACCAGTTGCACCACCCGGAGATTCTACTTGGAGGTTACTTACTGGATTTTCTTTGTGAAGTTCTTGGAAACGATGCCACCTTCTTGCTGTTTCTCTTCGTGTTTGCCTGGAAGGGAGAGAAATAAGTCACATGTCAATATTCATGTTGCTTGAACATCGTTCAGGACTCAGACTCAGATTCAAATCCTGATGCTGCCCCTACCTTGCTGTGTGGCTTGGACTAGAGAGTCCAGTTGCCCAAGCCTCAGATCCCTCATCTGTTAAATGGACCCACTTAAGCCCACCTCCCAAGCTGGTGGTGGAGATGGATTAAGATAATGGATAGGAAAGAAGGCCTTGAGCACGGTTTGGAGACAATTATCCATTGTTGTTGTTGTGTGTTGTTGCATCGATTTTGGACTCTTAGCGACCCCACGTGACAGAGTCTGACTGCTCCATAATGTTTTCTAGGATGTAATCTTTTCGGGACCAGATTGCCAGGTCTTCCTCCCGTGGAGCAGCGGGATGGGTTCAAACTGTCATCATTTCGGTTAGTAGCTGAGTGCTGCTTTCATGGGAAATCACAGGAACTGGACCATATGTTACACCATATCTTCCAAGTTTCAAATTTGCCTCCTTGGTCCCCAACCTGCAGTGGAACCCTAAGGCTAACATCCCAGACTGGAAGGGATGGTAGAGCAGAAGTGGGGTCGTATATCCTGAGGGCTAGATGCAAACCCAGCTTGCTTTACCAGTACCAGTGGCTGTCGAGTTGATTCCAACTCATGGCAACTCCATGTGTGTCAGAGTAGAACTGTGCTCCTTAGGGTTTTCAATGGCTGATTTTTTGGAAGTAGATCGCCAGGCCTTTTTTCTGAGGTGCCTCTGGGTGGACTCGAATCCACATTAGCTGTTTGTACCACCCAGGAACTCCCTCCTTAAGAAAGGACAGGTTAAATACCATGGATTTGAAACGCCACCTGCCCCAACTCCTACAGGATACCGGAGTGGGGTTGGGGGAGGGGGCTTTTTTCCGTTAGGAAGGAAAAGGTGGAATTAGAAGAAGGGTTGAGCCCAAGCTGGCTTTTATCCTGCAATTTATGTAACAAATTCTGATCCTCTTAGCCCCTCCCCACTCTTCGTTTCTTCCACGGACAGACTGTGTCTTACTTCTCTTCAAACAAACTGGATCAGGACACACCAGAGCTGTCTCACTATCACGTTTCCCTCCTCACTTGTCAAGCCACATTCCAGAGCCAAAACCCCTCATTTACACGCGGGAGTCCCCTCTGAGGGCTTCAGAACCTGGATTGTAAGTAACTTCCCTAGGCTGTAGTGCCTTTTTGCAGTCCAGTTTTTCTTTTTAAACTGGCAATTTATAGGTGATTATATCATCAATAATGTTTTTATTATTATTCCTTTGTTAATAACTTTTTTCTGATTATAAAATAATCCATGTTTTGTTAGAAAATGTAGAAAACAAAGAAAAATAAATCAAAACCACCCATAATCCCGTCACCTTGAAGAAACCACTAACAATGATTCGGTGTAGGTCTTCCCAGACTTTTCTTTCTGTGTTTACTTAGTTATATATATAGATGGAGCCCTAGTGGCACGGTGGTTAAGAGCTCAGCTGCTAACCGAAAGGTCAGCCGTTTGAAACTACTAACTGCTCCTTGGAAACGCTATGGGGTTTCTACTCTGTCCTATAGGGTCGCTATGAGTCAGAATCAACTCGACAGCAACAGGTTTGGTTTTTTGGTGTAGACATATATTCCATGTTTTACCAAATGAGATCATACTGTAGATTGCGTTTTGAAATTGCCAACGCATTATAATTATTATCCCACGTTACACCAAATACTCTTGACATGATACTTAATGGCCGCACAGCACACTGAATGAATATATAATAAGTCTTCTAGACAGTTCCCTACTTGTTGGCATCGAGATGGTTTCCAACACTGGAACAAACCTCACTGCATTGAACATGCTAGTAGCTAAATCTTCTCACTAGGCCAGTGATTTCTTTAGGATAAATTCCAAGCTCTAGAATTTCTAAGGCTTGATCTATATTGCCAAATTGACCCCAGGAAAGCCGGTACCAATTTATTCTCCTTTTAGCAGGGCAGAAAGGTGTACATTTAAAGAAACTCATTTTTTAGACTGGAAAATCTGCCTAACCAGAACATGCTATTCTGTGAATGAGAGTTTATTCTGTGCTGCCAAGTTGGTGACCACCAGCTGCTTAGTTCTAGCATAGGCCTGTGGCCAGAGACGAGTTCCATTTGTTCTTTCCCCAGTCTCCTCCCCGAAGCCTGGGCCTCCAGAGGCCTGCTGCCCCTGGGGAGAGGCCAGTGCCTCTGACTCAGCCCTTCTGCATCCTGGAATCCTCTTACACGCTTGGTGCCCTGGAAATAATAAACTGTGATGATGATAAGAAGAATAATAGCAAACTCTTACTGTTGGTGTCGGCCACTGTTCTAAGCACTTTATCTTTATCAACTCCTTTAATTCTCACAGCAACTTTTGTCATTACCATTTTGTGGACAAGGAAACAGGAGTTCAGAGCAGTTAAGTGACTTGCCCAAGGTCACACAGCTTTGAAGGGATGGAGCAAAGATTCAAAAGCAGGCAGATGGGCTCCAGAATGCTAGGTTTGGGTATTGAGTCCCTGTTCTGCCATTTTCTAGAACATCTCTCCCCTTCTCTGAGCCTCAGTTTATTCTTCTCTAAAATGGGGGTGACAATACCTACCTTAGTGGGTTACTATGAGGAAGGAATGAGAGGGAGTCACAGAATCACTTTGTAAGTTGTAAAAACACTGTTCGAAGGTGAGCGCATGTGGTTTAGTTTGATATTTGAGAAAAGGACTGTTCATCAGAAGCTAAGGCTCCTTGTTCTTGTTCTGAAAATGGGATATTGGGGTTAGGGAAGAGAGGATCTCTAAGCAGGGGCAGCCCTGCGATTTCCATAAGAAGGGGCCTGGGGAGGGGGTTAATCTGGTTGAAAGAAGATACTACTAAGTGGATCCCCTTGAAGCTTTATTTGCATATAATTTGCATACTCAGATTGAGGGGCAGTTTAAGGATAATAAGTGATTTTTAATTTTTTATTTTGTTTTCCTATCTACATTTTCTACCATGAAAATATTTTTATAGACAGAAGCAAGTAGTTATTATGATTTCTTTTTGTAAAAAGAAATCACCTAGAGATCAGGGGAATCCAGACGCCCTTTGCAGCTGCCATTTTCTCAGCATGCCTCAGAGAAACAGAAGCGTCAAGGAGCAGACACCCGCGCTTAGGGAAAGCTACTGGCCCAGCTAAAGAAAGAAGGTGCTGTTTCCAGGGGAGGCAGAGGCCTGGGGATTAAGGAGAAGGAACAGGAATAAGCCTTGGGGCTTTCCAGTCTCTTCCCTGGCCAGGACTGGCCCAGTGGCCCGTGAAAGGAACATTTCTTGGCTGGTGGCTGCAGGGTGCGTTGGAGGGGGGATGGGGGGATGAGACACGGTGGAGATTGTCTGGTCTAGCATTTTCCAAATACTTGCCCAGAGCTAGACACTCATATATGCTTAGATAAGATAGAGCCATCTCTCAGAGATTCATAAACTACTTTAGCAATTTAAAGGCTCTGATAAGTCCTGCAGTGAGGGACCTGTTCATAGATTTGTTTCATCTGGCACCTTCTAAAACTCCAGCTGCAACTGAGGCAGCTGAAGCCTAGAAAGGGAACATAACTTCTCCTCTCTCCTGTTTCTCAGATGCCTAGTAACGCCTTGCAGTACATGGTTTGGCAAATATCAATTTGTCCACTTCCCTGTAAGATCAGTGGTGAAGCTGAGGCCCAAGAGGTGGTAGGATTTGTGCAGGCCCACAGTCAGAAACAGGTCCAGCCGTCTGGACCCGGAGCAGTCCAGGCAGGCCTGGCTTTGAATCTCAGACACTGCCCCAGAGAAGCGGGTAATCTCAGGTGAGATACTTCCTCTGGGCCTCAGTTTCCTCATCTGTGAAATGGGGGTGACAGTCATACCCACAGTTCCTCAGAGGTCCTTGTGAGGGAAAAGTGAGCCAATGTATGTAGGCAGTTAGCACAGTGTCCAGCACAAAACGATTCCTGAAGAACAGACTTGTCATTATGCAGCGTAGGATGGGAGGCCAGTCTGACTCTTGATTTCCCATGAAAGTCCTTGGATGTGACTTTTTTAAACTCCTTTTATGAAAGTCCTTGTGTGTACTCTCAGGGGATTTGGATTCTGTCAAGCTGGGGTTACTGATTACATATCTGTGAGGCATTTTATAACCTAAAAAGGTTTTGCCAGTCTTTGTTCTATTTAAGCCCCCAACCTCCCCAATTATACAGATGGAGAAATTGAGGCTCCTTACTCACCCAAAGCTGGGATCTTGGCCTGGGGCCACTAGACCCCACCTGTTAAGAAGCACCTACAAAGAAGGACGGAGGAAAAGCACTCCAGGCTGGACAGAGGGTCTGCTGGAGGGGCCATGGGACGTGGGAGACCCTCGGCCCTGAGCTGGAAGCCTCTGGGATCGTGATTACAATGAGGGTAAGAGGAGTGCAGGCAGGGCACTGTGATGAGCCGCATGTTACAGGCACTCTGCGTGTATTATCATAGATTATGTATTTAGTCCTCCCTGCAGCCTTATAGGATAGATAGTATTAGGGTCTGCCATTCTGCAAACGGGACAACTGAGGCTCAGAGCGGGTGAAAAGACTTTCTTGTCCATATCCATCCAGCTAGTGAACAGAGGTGCCAGGATTTCAACCCAGGTCTCAACCCAGCTTCTACTATTTATTATGTACTAGGCTGTACTGGAGCCCTGGTGGTGCAGTGGTTAAGAGCGCAGGCTGCTAACCAAAAGGTCAGCAGTTCGAATCTACCAGCCGCTCCTTGGAAACCCTATGGGGCAGTTCTGTTCTGTCCTATAGGGTCTCCATGAATCAGAATCGACTCAACGGCACGCAACAACAACAACTACAGGGCTGTAGGATGCATCTGGCACTTTAATAACAGCAACAGCTGTAATAACAATACAGGCGCTTTGGGTGCGAGGCACTCTGGACACCCTTGATGTGCATCCCCTCAGGACAATCCTTGTGAGGCATCACTGTTTTGAACCACATTTTCCAGATAAGGAAACTGAGGCTCAGAGAACTTAAGTTGTCTGCACGTCCTGCTAGCTGGTGGCGATGCCAGTTTGGGAACTTGTCCTTGGCCCCCAGCCAGCTCGGAGAGCCCTGGCTGACAGCCCATCAGCATGCGCCCTGGCGCATCCGTGGGCCCACCACGCCCGCCGAGGCCTCTGCTGTTTATGCTTCTGCCTGCGCAGCTTTGAAACTCCCCCGAGCGTTGCTGGGGCTTGTCCCTGCTTGGCCTGTGTTTGCAGTGGCTTTTATTGATTTCCTGGCTGGCAGGCCTCTGCCAGGAAAACACTCTTTTTAATGGAGCATTAATTGGAAGGGAAGCAAGGAAAGCTTTTTGTGCTGCTTTTTGGAGCCAGAGCTGAGTCTGAGTCCTTTTCCACAGAGTTTTTCCCTCTCCTGGGATGGACAGGCCCAGACTCGCCTCAGTCCTGCTGCTGACTCATGGCGTAACCTTGGACAGTCCGTGAGGGCCTCAGCTTCCTCAGCTGCAAAATGGGACTAGACATCTGGCTTCTTGGGGCTGGAATGAGGACGTCGTGGGATAAGGAATATAAGAATTGTAGCCCAGTCCTTGGCACCTAGTAGATGTTTCATAAATCATGAGTACTCTTCTCAGCCCCCAATTCCCAGACGGCCTAGGTTTCGATACTGGGCAGCCTTGGGCAAGTAACTTCAACCTCTGTGTGCTTCAGTTTCCTCATCTGTTAAAAGAGGAGACAAGCAGACTTATCTCCTAGGATTGTTGTATTAACTGAGATGCTACAGGTAAAGGGCTTAGCATGGGGCCTTCTAGATTGTAAGCACTCAGTGAAGGCTACCGGTTATTATCATCATCATCACTATTAAGCCTGTTTCCTTATCTGTGACAAGGGGAGGTGTTTCACTTGTAACCTGTGATGGTTATTAACACGATCATCTCCCAGCTTCAAACTGTCCCTTCCAGACCCTGCTTTGTGCTGCTGGGGTGCAGTAAACCCCACTTCTCCTTTGTGTTTTTAGTCCTGCAATGGTTGTTCAACCTGTTCTTTATGTTTCATTCTGTCAAAGTATCTGACATGGTTTCTGTTTTCCTGCCTGACCTCTGATTGACACAGCACCCATAGCTGGGTCAGGTTAGGATTTCTCCTGAAAGCTGGAGAAGGAGAGCTTTTCCATAAGATAACTTTTCGGGCTGCATTCCTGAACCCTGAAGTCACCTGTGGCATGGTGTCACAGCTTCCCCTCTAAGGAAGCCCTCTCTTGGCTATTCCAGGGTGAGGCCTACTGTTCACTTCCTCTCCTCCCAGTTCTCACTCCCTGCCCTCCTGCCCGACTCACCAGACACCTCCACGTATCCGTCCTTGGTCTTCACCATCAGCTCCTCTGGCTTGAAGCTGTGCACGTTGACGCACACTTTCCAGGGCTCCCCAGGAAAGGGTGGGGGGCTCCTGCCCTCTGCAGGTACCCCGAACCTAGCCGTGGTGGTGGGAGCCCGGGGCACCATGCCCGACCTCAGGGTCCCTGGCCAGGCCGAGGAGAGCCGGGGCAGGGCCCAGTCAGGCCAGGAGGCGGTCAAGTCGTCGGGGAAGGGGTCCATGCCAAAGCCATCGTCCAGCAGGCGTGAGGAGAGGGGCGAGTCCCGGAAGGGGTCTCGGCGGAGACGGCTTGGGTAGTGGCAGGAGAAGGGCATCTGACCATCAGCCATGGCGGCTCTGAGCTTGGAGGGGAAAACGAGGCTCAGAGAAAGGGAGCTGCTGCCAAAGTCACTCAGCAAGGTGATGTGGTGGGCTGGTCTTCAACACGTATTCTTCAGCCACAGAAAATGCTGATCTTCTGTTAGGGGCGCCCAGAGCAGAACCATCCACTGCCAAAGACTGAAGCACCCACCCAGCTGGGGTTCGAGCCCCCAAAGACACGCCAGTATCAGAGGTGACCCCACTGGTCCTGCAGAATCCCAGAGGGCCCCTCTCCCACGACCTCACCAGAAATCAGCAAGCCACCCGCCGTCCTCCAGGCTGCCCAGGCTTGCAGCCAGAGCTGCTGAGGTCTGGAGTGGAGCCAGGAGCTTAATAAACCCCAGAGACGCGCCTAGAAACTTCTCCTCGCTTCTCCTGGGCTAGGAGCCTCCTATTTATTTGCTGCTGGGGGCTGGGGGCGGGTTTTGCAGGCGCCTCCTGTCACAGGAGTATTCGGAGGTGATGAACCAGCCCTGGAGAATCCACTGAGGGAACAGCTGGGAGGGGCCATGGTGTCCAAGTTTAGCCAGCCTCCTCCAGACTCTCTCTCTCCGCCTGCCGGTTGTCAGCTCCGCCCTCGGGCTCCCTCTCCCGGAGCCCGCCCACCCTGGAAGCTGGGCCCTAAATCCTGGCTATTAATAACCCTCCCGCCTGGCTGAGGGCTCAGGTCACCTTCTGGAAATACCTTCCCCAGAGCATGTTGCACCCTGCCTCTCTCTGGGGACATTCAGAAAGGGAAGAGAGTCACAGGGGCCCAGTGGACTTGAAGGCAGGTGGCCCTGGGCTGGATTCCCCACCTTCAAGCTTGGCTCCTTGTTCAAACTCTCAGGGCCTCAGTGTTCTCCAAGGGCAGTAACATTTTTTCCCAGGTAGCCCTGACAGTTTTCAGTTTTCCCACCTGTAAAAGGGACATAATAATAGTAGCCTCCTCATGGATGTGTCATGACGAATACATGAGGCCATGCCCATTAAGCATCTAGCAGACTGATCAACACTTTCATATTTTAAATTTTGAATGATCAATTATATAACGCTTGTGAAATGCCAGGCACTCTTCTGAGTGTTTTACAAACGTTAACTGGTGTAACCCTCATCAACAACATAGTTGTTGCTGGTTGCTGTCGGGTCAGTTCCAACTCGTGGCAACCGGCTCATCTTCCAGCACTGTACTGGGCAATGTAGTTGTGATCCATAGCGTTTTCATTAGCTGATTTTTGGAAGTAGATCACCAGGCCTTTTCTTCCTAGTCAGTCTTAGTCAGGAAGCTCTGCTGAAACCTGTCCACCATGGGTGACCCCGCTGGTATTTGAAATACTGGTGAAATGGCCTCCGGCATCCTAGCAACACTCAAGCCACCACAGTTCGACAAACTGACAGACATGGTGGAACAACCCAGTAAGGGTACTATTATTATCTCCATTTTACAGATGTGGAAACTGACATGGAAAGCATGAACAAATGGCAGCTTCTATTACGACTGTGACTATTAGCACTGGTAATTATCAGAAGGTGCTTTACTCAGACAGGATGTCTGGTCTAAAACTCAAAGTCCAGAGACAACCCATTTTCTAGACTTCCCTGCTATTGCCCTGTAGCTTGGAGGATGAGTTTACAAATCATCCTGAAGACCCCTTGGGGTCTTTGTTGTGTCCCCAACAGGTGGGCCACCTTGGGCACCCCCCTTCCGCTTTGTGAGCCTCAGGGTCTCAGCCCTGTCTTCTCCATGTGCTGGGGGCAGGCTAGGGTGCTAAGGAATCCAGTGAGACATTGGTTGAGAAATTATTTTGAAGGTTAAGGAGTGCCCACATGAGGCAGTTTGCTAAAGATAATAATATGGAGAACAGCCACGATCAGCATCATGTACTGCTTCCTACATCTGCCACTGCAGTGAGCATGGTGCCAACATTATCATGTTACCAACCACCAGTTGCCATTGAGTCAACTCTGACTCGTGGCGACCCTATGTGTGTCAGAGTAGGGTTTTCAGTGGCTGATTTTTCGGAAATAGATTGCCAGGCCTTTCTTTCAACGTGCTTCTGGGTGGGCTCAAACTCCAATCTTTAGGTTAACCATTTGCACTACCAAGGGACTCCATTGTCATGTTAAACAATCACTATCATCATCATCCTATTCTGCAGGCAAGGAAACAGAGGTGTTAGGTATATTAACTCATGGTATCCTCCCCACAACCCTACAAGGAAAGGGCTTATCGTCCCCATTTTACAGAAGAGTGTATTTAGGCACAGAGGGGTCACATATCTTGCTCATGTCTACACACCTGGTTAAGTGGCCCTTGCATGCAACTGTGGAGTAGCAGGACCTTGGAAGGGGGACTGGGTTGTTCTGGATCCCAGGTCTGTGATGACCCCCTCCCTCTCCATCCAGAGACTGAGGGAGTGAGTGGAGGTCCCACGTCATGTCCAAGTGACTGGGCCCTCACTTGACCAGGGTGAGCTCACCAGGATAGAAGCTTTAGGATGACGTCATGGCTGGGCATGGGAGCCTCAGCTCTCTCTGTAATTACAGCTGGGGCAGGGCCTTCCAGGCCTGGAGCCAGTGGTGGGGAGAATCACTGCCTGACACACAGGAGAAATCTGTCATTGCCTGGGACCTGGGTGGGGAGTGGGGGTGAGGTTTCTGGTGGGTGGGACTGGGTTGGGGTGGCTTGGCCCATGGGGAGCCCGTGTATGGATTTGTGTGGGTGGAGTGATGAGTGTGTGTTTTTGTGTGATGGGCTGTGTTTATTTATGGATGAGTCCGCTGGGGGTGTGTTTGCCTGGAAGAACTTTCTCCTCCCTCCCCAGGTCTCCCTTCTGCAGCCTAACCCTCTGAAAGACCCCTCCGCCTAGAACAAGGCTCACCTGGCCTTCCTGCCCACCTGTACCCTGAGTTGGGACATCTCATTGTGTTCCAAGGATCCCAGAGATCAGGGCAAAGGGAGGATGGAGATGGAACTAGATGACCTAATCCACCTCCTCATTTCAAGGAGGCTGGCACTGAGGCCGGGGGAGGGAGGGAAGATGCGCAGCTAGAAAATAGAAATACCAATCATTAGCATTTATTGGGCAGTTGCTGTTTGCCAGACACTGTCTAAGCATTTTAAGTTTATGTTTAACCATCTTAGGTTAGCAGGTGAACGGAGTCCCTCAACAGTGGGCTATGGGACTGTGTTACAAACGCAGTGAGGCAGAGACCAGGAAAACAGGAAGTAGGAAAGATACTGGTTTGCAGCCTGGGCCACTTCAACGTGTTGCCCATCACCAAGAAAAACTGGGTAGTGTGGACCTTCCCATCCCACTCTCCAAAAAAAAAAAGAAGAAAATTTATGTGAACTAACTGATAGAATATCCTCCCCACAACCCTAGATGGAAGAAAACTTTATCATCCTCGTTTTACAGATGAGTATACTGAGGCACAGAGAGGTCACGTGACTCACGTATGTTTACATACCTGGTAAAGTGGCAGAGCTGGGATTCAAACCTAGGCCTTTTGGCTCTTAACCTCCTGCTACCCTACTTCTTACATAGTAGTAATGGCTCATATTTATTGAGCACTTACCGTATACCAAGACCTGTGCGTAGCACTTTATATTCATGACTTCATTGAATCCTCATGGTTCAGAGAGGTAAAGCCACCTGCCTCAGGCCACACAGCTGGGACTTGGGAGCCCACAGACATCACCAGAAGGGGACTTGATGGCCCAGGGCTTGTCCTGTGATCCTCCCATGCTGCCCAGTGTCTTGTTCCCTCTTGGGCTCTCACTGCATTTCTGGGTCAGGCCGCCCTTCTGTTTTGGGAAGCTGAGGAGGGAGGCAGCTGCTTGTCCTGCTGACGCAGCATCCTCACTCGGGCAGAAAGTGGTCAGTAAATCCCACGGGCTGTCACCAGCCCAGTGAAAATAGGGGTCAGGCCCAGGAGGGGAAGGTGCCTTCAGTCATTCTCCCACAGAAGGAAAGATGGGGGCACGGGAGCAATGTGCATAGGGAGGAAGGTTAGGTCCCAGGTCATAGAGCAAAGACTGTTGCTGCAGCCATCGCCTTGGAATTTTCACACGGGAAGTACCATAATTAATCCTAAGACAGACTGCCCAGGGAGAGGGTGACATCACCCACATTCCTGAGACTGGGGCCCAGAGGGGAGAAGGGGTGGCCAGAAGTCACACAGGTAGAGCCAGGGCAGGGACACAGTTTTGTCAGATGCAAGATTCGGTGCTGTTTCTTTCCACTGCCGTAAGAAACGGAAGCTCACCCCCTCTCCTGGAGGATTTCCAGCCACCAGCCCTGTCCTAGCCTCACCCCTTAATCTGCCGTTCCATCCATCACTGGGTAGGGTCTGTAAGGATGGAAGGAGGGTCTCTGTGAATCCCTCAAAGGTGAGGTTTTCTGGAGGCCATCTTGGCCAAATGTTCGCCTACAATTCCAGGCACTTGCAATTCTCGTGTCTGGGTGGTGGTGGATCTGGTGGTCTCCCACATTTGCTCAGCCTCCAGCTCCAGGAAGACCCCTCTCAGAGTTTCCCCTCTCGGATGCCCCCAGAGCCCTCCACCAAAACCAAACCAAACCAGTTACCATGGAGTAGATTCGGACTCACGGCAATCCCACGTGTTTCAGAGTAGAACTGTGCTCCACAGGGTTTTCAGTGGCTGGTTTTTTGGAAGTAGATTGCCAGGCCTTTCTTCCAAGGTGCCTGTGGGTGGGTTTGAACTCCCAACCTTTCATTTAGTAGGCAGGTGCTTAACTATTTGTGCCAGCCAGGGACTCCTAGGAGCCCAGCACATCCTCCAGCAAATTGAAGATGAGTGTGCTTATGTCTTTTCCTTCCTTCCTTTTTTTAGACCCCCTGCAGATGACACAAGTGGAATTCCCAGCACGCGGAGCTCTATGAGGGCAAGACCCTTGGGCATCTCTCTCGCAGCGGCATCCCCAGTGCCTAGAAGGGTACCTGGCGCTTTGGAGGAGCTCAGCAAGTCTTGGTTGAGCAGAAGATGTCTTATCGGCAATCCTCTGTCTGAACTGCCTAGCTCATAAGTGAAGGACTCCATACACGGTAATGGCATTCGAATATTAACTAAAATTTCCAGAGGGCTTAGAACGGGTCGGACACCAAGCTAAAGGCTTTACAAGCATCCTGTCATTTAGTCTTCACAAGAGCCCCCCAGAAGTTCATGCTGTCATTGTCCCCATTTTACAGGTGATGAAACTGAGGCTCAGAGGCATGAAATAACTTGTCCAAGGCCACTTGCTTGTGGGTTCTGACCCCAGGTCTGTCTCAACCTCAAACCGAGTGCTCTTTCCTCTGCCACACACTGGAATCCATGCTCCCCTAAAAAAAAAATGAATAAACCATCCACATGGTCCTTCCCTATAGAAAGTTTTCCCTCACAGTTCTGTAGAGATAATGTTTGTTTATGGAGCTCTAACTTCCTCCTATTATTTTCTCCAAAGTGCTCTCTAAAAAAAACCAACCTATTGCCGTCCGGTTGATTCTGACTCGTAGACACCCTATAGCACAGGGCAGAACTACCCCATAGGGTTTCCGAGGAGCGGCTGGTGGATTCAAACTGCCGACCTTTTGGTTAGCAGCCACCAGGGCCCCAGGTATCCCTTTTCCCCTGACTACTTCTGTGAATAATAATAATAATAATAGCCCCCAACACTTACTTAACATTTTGTACCATTATAAGTTCTTGGCATAAGTCAACTTATTTAATCCTCTTCCAAAATTTCTCTAAGATAAATATTATTATTATTCTATTCACAGAGACACAGAGAGGTTAAATAACTTGCCCAAGGTCACACAGGTACCAAGTGGCAGAGCTGGGATTCAAACCCAGGCAATCTGACTCTAGAGCCTGTGCTCTTAACCACTATGTGATTCTGTAAACAACAACAATGACAGTAATGAACTCAAACCAAACCTATTGCTGTCAATTCGATTGTGACTCATAGCAACCCTCTAGGACAGAGTAGAACTAACCCCATGAGGTTTCCAAGGAATGATACCTACCATTATATGAGACCTATTATGTGTCAAGCTTGCTAAATGCCCTATCTGCTCTACCTCTTTTAACTGCATGCCATCCTATAAGGAGTTAACTATTGTTAACTCCATTTTACAGTTGAAAAATCTAAGGCACTGTCAGCTCCAAAGCCTGTACCCTTAGCTGCCCGATGAGGCTGTGCCCCTGGCCCCCAGTACATGCCTGGCCAGAGCACCAGCTCTTCCTGTGTTGACGTAAACCTGGACTGACCCAACAGACCACAGCCAACCTTCAGGTCACCAGCCCACCTCTTCCTCCACCTTCTCACTGCACCACCTCCTCTGGAAACTTGTCCCAGCCCTTCCAGACCATTTCAGGGGAACAAAGGACTCCAGGAGTGCGTTGGCTTTTGGGAGCCTGGAGGCCGCCTGGGACAAGGCATCGCTGCATCAACCACAGGGACCCTTACATGTTATTAATGTGAAAGCAGCTCAGAGCCAGGGTAGGGGCTGGGGGCTCAGTTGGCTCAGTGGGGCTTCCTGTCTGCTGCACATGCCCCAAGAGAAGGAGTAGGGGTCAGCTGGGGGGCTGAGAGGGTCTTCCCACCCTCTCTCTACTGATCTTTGAGGATGGATGCCCCCACCAAGGGCTTCCAGGGCCCTGCTCCTGATTCCTGAGCCGGTATCAGGGCCCCCGAGACCCCTTTTTGTGGCTCAAATGCTTGTTTAGTATCCAAGGAACTGATAACTAATCAGAGTTTTCAGGAAGTGGCAATGCTGACATTCACTGCTTAAGAAAAACAGTAAAACGTGGTGGTTAAGAACTTGAACTTTTAGGTCAGAACAGACCTGAATTTAATCCTGTTATGCTGCTGTGGGCAAGTAACTCAGCCTCTCTGAGGCTTTTTCTTGTCATCTGTAAAATGCGGATGGTGATAGTACTTATGTCTCAAGATAATTGTGAGTACAGAGTGTGAAGGGGAAGAGTTGGGGAGGTGGGCTTGCTCAAGATCATGTAGGACTGTATAGACCCCGTTAAGGAGTCAGGCATTGTCCTAAGCACATTAAGAAACCACTGAAATGCTTGGAGGAGAGTGATGTGAAGAGATATGAGTTCTAGTGTAATCACTGGCTGCTTGTGGAGAGTGTATCGCAGGACAAGACTTCAGGGAGACCAGCGAGGAGGCTGTTGCAGTGGTCCAGGTAAGTGGCCTGGGCTCTGTTGTTGGCTGAAAAAAAGTAAAGGGTGAGAGGAATCGTGCTATCTAAAGAAGCAGAAGCATTGTGACTGGGTGATTGGATGGGAGGAGAGAAGTTGGCATCAAATGCGTCGACTGGTTTTTAGGTCTGGACAACTGGGTGGATGGTGGTACCGTTCAATGAGTCCGAGAACAGATGAAGAGGAACGGGTGTGGGGGAGTGGGGAGACCCACTTTGTTCATTTACTCATTTATGCATTTGTTACATATTGTTGAGTTCTTATGTGCAAAGCCCTAACCTAGGGACTTGAGATGAAGCAGTGAACAAGGCTAAAGTCCCTACTTTCCTATCTATCAATAAACAAATAAATAAACAATTAAAATACTTTCAGATACTATAAAGCTTTATGAAGAAAATAAAGGGTCCTGTCTACCTTTCTGTTCTAATTCCCTGCTACTACCCACCCCTTGCCAGTGGCTGATTTTTTGGAAGTAGATCTGCAGGTCTTTATTCCAAGGTACCTCTGGGTGGACTCAAACCTCCAACTTTTTGGTTAACAGCCCAGAATGTTAAACCAGTTTTACCACCCAGGGACTCTGTGCTTTAGCCACAGTGGCCTCCTTTCTGTTCTCAGACACAAGAGCCAAGCATGTTCCTGTCTGAGGGCCTTTCCACCTGTTCTTCTAATGCCTGGAACACTCTTCCCCAGATGTCCACATGGCTGCTTCTCTCACAGCATTTGCATCTCTACTTAAATTTCACCCACTCAGAGAAGCCTTCTCTAACCATGGTAGAGAAGTCATGTTCTCTTGCACCAGCTGGTTTATTTTTTTGTCATAGCATTTGTCGCTAACTGATACTTAATTTGTTCATTCTCTGCCTCCTCTGACAGAATGTAAGGCCCATGAGCTTTGGTCCGGTTCTTCATGGCTGTATCACTGGCACCTCAAGCAGTCCCTGGCACATAGTTGGTATTCAAGAAAATTTGTTATTTGTGGTTGTCATTAGTATTGTTTACCAAACATTTCAGGTTCTCCTTCCTCCTGCCCCACTTTATGAGTATATGGTAGGTAGCAGTGCACTTTCTGACCCCCTTATGGTTGGGAGGAGCCACGTAACTTGTTGTGGCCAGCGAGTTGTGTGCAAAACTGATGTCTGTCGCTGTTAGGTCAAAGCATCTAAATCCCTGTGGGAGACGCTCCAGAAAGTTCTCTTTCTCTCTGCCCCATAATCATCAACCTCATAGTCATGAGCATGATTAGGATCTATAGTGTGCCCTGGCTGGTCCACAACAGGCACAGATGAGAAGTAAACCTTTGTTTTTTTTAAGGCACTGAAATTTCAGACTTACTTGTTATTGCTGCATAACCTAGCCTATTCTGATAGATATTCCTAATTTTGTCCTTTGGTAGTTGTTAGTTTTCCTTCGAAAGAACTTTCTCAGTGCTAATATCATTCTTAGGGGTAAACCATTTTAACTCCTTCTCTGCCAGGAGATCTAGCTGGGAAAGTCATAGCTATGTGTCTTGGTTTGGGACATTTATGTAGAATTTCATTATGAGCCCTTGCTGCAGAGGTTGGCTCTGGAATCTTTTGGAGAGGAGATCTGGAAGGGCTGCCATCCTGAAGTCCCCTCTCCCAGATACTTCTGAGGTTCGAGTAAAATCTGATTTGACGAGTTGGTGATGATGACGCGAGACAACTGCTTTGGAAAGCTGTTTTAGAGATGAGAGTGTCAGCTCTTGGGAAGGTTTGGCCTGAGAGGGTTCTCAAGGTTTGTGTTGGGATGGAGAGGAAAGTTGGAGGAGCTGAGGAGGATATATAGAGATGGAGATGGAGGGATAGAAATAAGATGTCTTCCTTTGCGGACTGTCTTAGTTTCACCAAGAATATTACTTAGGATTAGCTTTAGTGACAAGCTACAGATAGTTAAAATAACAATGGTTTGAAAGACCTTCAAGCCACTAACAGACACATGAGGAAACGCTCGCGATCACTAGCCATTAGAGAAATGCAAATCTCAACCACAATGAGATACCATCTCACCCCAGCATTACTGGCACAAATCAAAAAAACAGAAAATAACAAATGTTGGAGAGGCTGCGGGGAGATTGGAACTCTTACGCACTGCTGGTGGGAATGCAAAATGGTGCAACGTTTTGGAATACAATATGCCACTTCCTTAGAAAGCTAGAAATAGAAATAGCATATGATCCAGCAGTCCCACTCCTAGGAATATGTCTTAGAGAAATAAGAACTGTCACAGGAATAGACATATGCACACCCACGTTCATTGCAGCATTGTTCCCAATAGCAAAAAAATGGAAACAACCTAGATGCCCATCAACAGATGAATGAATAAGCAAACTATGGTACATACACACAATGGAGTACTATGAAACAATAAAGAACAATGAGGAATCTACGAAGCATCTTGTGATATAGATGAACCTGGTGGGCATTATGCTGAGTGAAATAAGTCCATCACAAAAGGACAAATATTGTATGAGACCACTACTATAAAAACTCATGAAAAGGTTTACACACAAAAAGAAACAATCTTTGATGGTTATGAGGGAGGGGAGGGGTAGGGAGGGAAAAACACTAAATAGACAATAGATAAGTGGTAACTTTGATGAAGGGTAAGATAGTACACAATACTGGGAAGTCAGCACAACTTGTCAAAGGCAAGGTCACGGAAGCTCCATAGACACGTCCAAATTCCCAGAGGGACTGAATTACTGGGCTGAGGTCTTGGGGAACATCTAGCTCAAATGGCATAACATAGTTTATAAAGAAAGTGTTCTACATTCTACTTTGGTGAGTAGCGTCTAGGGTCTTAAAAGTCTGTGAGCGGCCATCTAAGATACTCCACTGGTCTCACCCCGTCTAGAGTAAGGGAGAATGAAGAAAACTAAAGACACAAGGGAAAGATTAGTCCAAAGGACTAACGGACCACAACTACCACGGCTTCCACCAAACTGAGTCCAGTACGACTAGATGGTGCCCTGCTATCACCACTGAGTGTTCTGACAGGGATCACGATAGAGGGTCCTGGACAGAGCTGGAGAAACATGTAGAACAACATTCTAACTCACAAAAAAAGACCAGACTTACTGGCCTGACAGAGACTGGAGAAACTCTGAGAGTATGGCCCCCAGACACCCTTTTAGCTCAGTAATGAAGTCACTCCTGAAGTTCACCCTTCAGCCAAAGATTAGACCGGCCTATAAAACAGAAAAAGACTAAAGGGGCACCTATCCCGGGAGCAAGGACCAGGAGGCAGGAGGGTTCAAGAAAGCTGGTAATAGGAAACCCAAGGTCAAGAAGGGAGTGTTGATATGTCATGGGGTTGTTAACCAGTGTCATAAGACAATATGTGTACTGTTTAATGAGAAAGTAGTTTGTTCTGTAAACCTTCATCTAAAGTACAATTTAAAAAAAATGGCTTGAACAAGAGGGAAGTTTATTTCTTCCTAACATTGAAGTCCAGAGATATTATGTCCATTACTGGTGTTGTGGCCCTGTGCCACAAAATCCTTGGGGACTGAGACTTCTTCTGTCTTATTGCTCTATCTATATGGGCTCCATTCCCAAAGCCATCTCATGAACCAGTAATCTTTTAGAGTTCCAGCCATCATGTCCATAATCCAGCCAGCAAGAACAAGGAAGAAATGATGAAGAAGGAAAAGGCACATGATAACTCTCGTCTCTAGAAGTTTCTGGAAGCTACCATGCAACAATTCTGCCTACATCTCATTGATGAAAGTCACATGATCACGTTTACCTTCAAGGGAGGCTGGGAAATACAGTCCTCATTAGGGGTGGCTATGAACCAAATTAAAAATTGAAGGGTTTTATTACTATGGATCAAGAGGGGAATGGCTGTTGGGAGGCAGCTGGAAATTTTGCCATATTCTGAAAGAGTGAATCCAGATTTTGCAGAAGCATTCTAAAGGCTTCTTTAAGCTGAATTCCTTTAAAAAACTGATAGGAAACATGTACTCCCTGCCCCTAAAGGCTGATATTTTCATACATTATAAAAACCTTTGCTAGAATTTCAAGGGATTCACAGACTCTCTGAAGCCCAAGCATGAGCAGTCCATGGGTTCCCCTGGGTTAAGTTTCCTTGATCTAGAAATAGGGTTTGAGGTGAGGGAGACTGGAGGGAAAAAACAACTGTGTGTACGTGTGTGAGAGAGAGAGAGAGAGAGAACACAGGTTCCATCCGCTTTCCATTTGACAATGTGCCTACGTTTGATGTGGTTTGTATTGTTTACTTTGGGTTTAGATTTGACAGTAGATTGTTAAAGGGACACAGTGTTACAACTTGAGAAAGCACTGAACAAGTTTTCATGGCAGAGATTATTACAACATAAAAAGAAAACCACCATGAGTCATCTGACCATAGGTTGGCCATGGCTATAGAGTGGCTTTGAGATGGGGTTAGAGGGAGTGGTAAACCCGGATGGCTGTGGGTGGAAATGCACGAATAATGCCCCGTGTCTTTCCACTGGTGGATTGATGTTGGAACTACTGTGGTATAAAATGTCGATGGAATGTCACAGAGGGGATATACATGAGATAATCAAGTTCTTAGGAGACTCCAGATTCTTCTGAGTGGAGGAGATACTTGTGGAGGCTGGCAGCTGGGACTGTCACTCTAGAGAACTGGCATGGAAGGTGCTGAAAGGTGAGAAGAGAGGCTGTTGGATATTTTCTAAGGTGACCTGGAACCCTCCTAGGAACTTGTCATGAGTTCACCTAGACAAGTGAGGCCCCCCCCACCAGCCCCTTTTTAGTCTTAGTGATAATGACCGGGCTCTAATTCTGCCAGGCACTATGCTTTACATGCATCTCCGCATCTATCCTCATGGCAGCCTTATGTGATGGGCACTTTCATTATCCCCGTTGGAAAGATGAGGAACTTGAAGCTAAGAGAAGTTAAGTCACTTATACACAGACACACAGCTAGGAAATCAGCAGAGCCAAGCTCAAACCCTGGTCTTTCTGACTCCCAAGTCCTTGTTCTCAGCCACTGTCTTTTGAAATATCATATTGATCTCTAATCTCAGGCATAGGGTATCTCTAATCTAATATACCCCCAGTGCCTGGCACAGTGCTGGACGTATATTGTTTGTTGTTGGGTACTGGCGAGTCAATTCCGACTCATAGTGACCCTGTATGATAGAGTAGAACTGCCCCAAAGGGTTTCCTAGGCTGAAATCTTTACAGGAGCAGATTGCCAGGTCTTTTCTCCCGCGGAGCCGCTTGCTGGTTCGAACCGCTGACCTTTTGGTTAGCAGCCGAGTGCTTCAACTACTGTGCCACCAGTCCTCCTTTGCTGGACCCACAGTAGGTGTTCATGTCTGCCCCCGCCCCCACACTGCCGTCTCCCACTCTCAGGGCGTGCATGAGAGATTCTTAGAGTCCCTGTGCGGGACATGTGTCTGCTTTGCCATAGTCCTTCTAGTCAGGCTCTCCACCCCCGCAGAAACTAAAAATTAACCAGCTCAGAAATGAATGGGCGTGGGGAGGGAGCAGAGCTGGCAACCCCGGGCAGATGCATTCCCTGCCAGGCATTGCACTACCTGCTGGGCATGTGGGGGTGAATGAGGCAGACGCGGCCCCTGTCCTCCTGGTGATGGGCCATAAACAAGCAAGCAGTGGAATTACAGCTGAGGATAGGTGCTATGGAAGAAATGTACCGAGTGGGAGGGGAATGGAGAGCTACTTTAGGTAGAGAGGTGTCATTGCAGTTCATCTTGCTCCTGCCTGAGATTTTCTTCGTGGGTGCTGCATATGGTTGACATGCTTGTGGCTAACCAAAAGAAAGGTTGGCAGTTTGAGTCCACCCAGAGGCATCTCAGAAGAAAGGCCTCATGATCTACTTCCAGAAACGGAGCCACTGAAAACAACCCTATGGAGCACAGTTCAACTCTGACACACGTGGGGTTGCAATGAGTCAGAATCCACTTGACGACAGCTGGATTGGATGAGACCCCTCGTCTTAAGCCGTTTTCTTTGCTTGGCCAACTCCTACTCACTTCCCAGGCACCAGCCCAGATGTCACTTGTTCTCTGAAGTGTTCCTTGAACTTCCAAGGCTGCCTTAGGTACCCCTGTGGACTCAGGCGCATTCTCGCATCCAGTTGTGCCATGTACTAGATGTGAGACTTGGGCTACCTGCCTGTGCCTCAAGTTCTGCATCTGTAAAATGGGAGTGGAAATAGTACCTACCTCCTAAGGATGTTGTAGAGATGAAATATGTATGTAAGTGATGTTAAAATATGTAAAATACTAAGAACCCTGTCTGGCACATAGTAGGCCCTCCATAAGTGTTAGATGCTGTTGTTGCTGGTGTTGTTATCACCATCATGGCAGCTGATAGCACTCTGTAGGATATCGGATCCAGAGGGCATTTTAAAAGCCAAAAAAAAAAAAAAAAAACAAACCCATTGCCATTGAGCTGATTCTGACTCATGGTGACCCCATGTGTTACAGAGTAAAACTACTCCATAGGATTTTCTTGGCTGTAATCTCTATGGAAACAGATCACCAGGCATTTCTTTCGTAGCACCACTGAGTGGGTTCAAACTGCCAACCTTGAGGTTAGTAGTCAAGAGTAAACCATTTGTGCCCCAGTGGCCATTGTACCATCTAATTAAGTGGGTCTCAATCCTGGCTTCCCATTAGAATGACCTAAGAAGACTTTTAAAAACAGTGGTATCGGCCCCCACCCTCAGAGACTCTTATTATTTGGGTAGGATGGGACCCCAGCATGGGTGGATTTTTAAAGTTCTCAGGTGGGGTAAGTAGGGCCCAGAGAAGAGCTTAGCTTGCTTAGGGTCACACAGCAAGCTAGGGACAGGGGTCTCAGCCCCTGACTCTTAGACATCTCTATTTTCCCATGTCCCCCTCTGTTTCTCCAGTTGCCTACGCCCAGTGGAAGGACTCTGTGTGTTCCCAGGGCTGCCGGTGGTGGTGGTGGTGGGGGGGTTGCATGCCGCTTCCACACCATCTCTGGCCTAAAGAGAGACATCTCTGGAAACAGTCCTCTCTCCTCCCCAGCCAGGAAAACCGGCACCCAGAGTGGGTGGGGCACCCATTCAGACCAATAGCTGGAAAGACAGACATTCTGATTTCCTTAAGTGGAGCCAGTGCAGGAGATAAAAGGGTGAAGGTCTCCTCTGGTGAGTCACTGAGGGGTGGCTGACCTCACAGGGACGACCTCCTGGAAGCTACATTTTCTGGAACAAGCCATCAGGGCCCCTTATGGAGCTAATACCTCACAGAGGTAAAAAGGTGTAGCAGAAATGGCCCTGGAGCCCAGACCTGGGTTCAAATACCTGCTAGCTGTGTGGTCTTTTCCTTTCTGAGCCTCAACTTTCTCCTCTGTCAAATGGGGCTAACGAGTTTTTATGAAAATGAAGTAAGTTAGTACATGCAAAGTGCCTGGCATGTGATAATTGCTCCATGAAAGATTATTATTATTTATCGATAAAGCCTCAGAAGAGGACACAAGTTGTTGCTTTACCCAAGTCTAACGGAAAGAAAAAAAATCAGTGTGTGTGTTTGTGTGTGTGTGTGAGCAACACGGGGTAGCTGTTGTTCTCTGTTTAACAGATGGGCAAACTAAGTACCAACGGGGGTAGTCCTTGTCCAGTGTCACACCGCTAGTCAATGGGAAGACCTGGCTTTGAACCCAGGTCTTAGGACTCTAAAATCTGAGCCCTATGCTGAACTTCCTCCCTGATTATCAAGGCGCCAGAGAAAAGGAAAATTGTACCAAAGAAAACTGGTTACTTGTTGCATAAACTAAAGCGTTGCTTAGCAGAGCAGTTAACAGTCTGGGGCTGTGGAATCAGCCTGCCTGGATTCGGTGACCTCCATGGCCTTGGGCAAGTGACTTTGCTTTTCCTTCTTGGTAGTAAGGAGATCCTAATACCAACCTCATGGGGCTGTGGTGAAGACTGAACAAGATAATACATATGAAATGCTTAGGTAAAGGTTTCCTAAGACACTCCATGTTGTTGCTGCTGTTGTTAGTTGCTGTCGAGTTGACCCCGACTCATAGAGACCCCATGCACAACAGAACAAAACACTGCCTGGTTCTGCACCATACCTGTGGTCGGTTGTGGATTGTGATCCATAGAATTTTCACTGGCTGATTTTCAGAAGTAGATTGTCAGCCATATCTTCCTAGTTCATCTTAGTCTGGAAGCTCTCCTGAAACCTGTTCAACATCATAGCGACATGTAAGCCTCCACTGACGGATGGGTGGTGTCTGCATGTTAAGTGCATTGGCCAGGAATTGAGCCAATAGAAGGGAAGAGTTCTGTCACTGAACCACCACTGCCTCATAAGACACTCCATAGATGCTATTAATGTATATATAAAACCAAAACAGGTTCTTCTGGAAGATTAAAGAAACGAAGTGAACAGTGTCAACATGTATGGCATGTAGTAGGTGCAGCTTGTTACCTGTCTCCCACCTTCCTCCCTCCTCTGCTTCTCGGGACCCCATGCAGACAGAAGACACTGGGCCATGTATGAGAACACCATACTGTGGGACCTTTTATTAGAACAGAGACATGTTTCATACAGGCTGAAAAACTGGAAACCCCGGGAAGGTTACACTGAGCTGTGGGGACCAGAAATCAAACAAGCCACAGCCACTGTGTCACTGAGCAGAGGGTAGGGCTCCAGGATGCTGGAGGACACGGCAGCATCTCCCCACCACCTCCAACTTGGTGCCCCAGAGTGGAATGGGGCCGCTCTGGGTAGGCTGGATGGTCAGGTTGAGCTGGGCTGGTGGTGGGTTTTCTTAGTTTGTGTTTTCCAGCCCCCGACATGGAGACATGGTCTTGGGGTACACCAAGTCCCCTCGGCCGATGTGGGGGGTTCTGCTAAGTCCTTGGCCAATTACCACTGGAGGAAAGAGCTGAGAATTGGAAAAGATACAGCATAGAGAGAAGTTTTCACGGTACAGACCCTACAAGAAAGTTAGCAACTGAAGGAGTATAGGACATGGAGTCAGAGAGATCTAAGTTCAAGTCCCGGCTCTACCACTCACTCACCATGAGAGCAGGGCCATGTCAGCTCCCCATTCCTGGGCCTCAGTTTTCTCAACTGAAAAATGGCAGTATGACCTATGTCACTGGGTTGTTTGAACAATTGTACAAAATATGGCAGACACAATACTCAGTGCTTAAATCAAGGGCAGAGCAAAGCCATCTTGGTCTCTCCTTTGATGACTCTGGACCAAAGGGCTTGGAGAGAAGTTCAAGTTAAATATGACGGGTTGTACCACAGGCCACAAGTGTCATTAAAGTGGTGGCACCTTGAAGGCTTCCATATTTGATTGTAGGACTCAGGTACCTGACGTAACCCTATAACTAAAGTTCATGCCCTGCCTTTTCCCTTCCCTCCTTGGGAGAAGACACCCTTCAACCTGTGGTGAACAGAAGACGAAGGGGACCGTATATCCCACAGAATGGAGTCCACAGCATCAGCGTTAGAACTCCCTGCCCCTACCCTCCAAGAACACATAGGCCAAGCCCCATTTTACAGATGATAAAACTGAGGCCAGAGACCCACTGCATTTCATCCAGATACAAAGACACAGGCAAGAGAACCACAACGGAACACTGTTCCTGTCTCTTCGCCTCAGCTCGTTAGAAGATAAGGCATAGCTTTTCTTGACCAGAGAAAAGGGATTAAAATTTCTTTCTCTTTTCTATTTTTTCCCAAGAAGTTGTGACTTTTTTAAATAGAAGTTGGTTCATGCGCAGGCATTTTATTCCTCAATTAATTTCCATCTAAATGAAGTTTCCCCGCAGATAACCAGTGTTTTAGTTCCATTCGAGCTTAATCTGTATGACTGAAGCCTCCGTTTCTGCCAATTCCAATTTGCTCGGTGATCCTAGCACTCATTACCTGGGAGATAACGCCTCTGCTGCAGACAGCCACACTCAGAGCTGAGAGATGGACTGATTTCCAATAGTAATTAAAGGGAAGAGGTGGCCCTCTCCTTTCCCAATACCACTCAATAAACAGGAAATAAATTATTAAAGAAGCCACGTCCTGGTGAGGGGGCCCCATCGTGGTATTTACGGTGCAGAACAACAAGAGCAAACGAAAACAAAGACACCAGCCACAGACAGAAGAGAGACAGCAACTGCCTCAACACCACGGGCCCCGAAGGCAGAAGGCAAAGGTTGCAATAAAGCATTGCTTGGTGACACAGTCTCTAGCACAAGTCCCTCAGCTGGCCAACTGGGGAGGGGATTGTTTTCAGGAATCTGGGAGCATTTTGGGGGGCCCTGGTGGCAGAGTGGTTAAGTGTTCAGCTGCTAACCAAAAGGTCAGCAGTTTGAATCCACCATCTGCTCCTTGGAAACCTTATGGTGCACTTCTGCTCTGTCCCCTAGGGACACTATGAGTCCGAATCGACTCAACAGCAACAGTTTCATTTTTTTTGGCGGGGGGCGGGGGTAGCTTTTTATCAGACAAAAATTCTATTCATCTGGGGAGGAAGGAAAAGCAAGACACATACACGAGACTGTTTTGAATATTTGGGGAGGAGAGATGAAAAGAACACTGTAGAGGAAAAGCTGGCATTTGGACTTGAGAAGGGAAAAAAGTGCCTTTTGTATCTTTGGGAGCACCCCAAATGTTAGCCTCTTCAAGCAACGCCTTTTGGGAACGAGGATGGGTCTGAGGAAATGAAGTGTGGAGGCTCCCTGTGGCTGAGACTCTGGTATCCTGTCTAATTTCATTTTGCTTCTGGAAGAATAACTTCCCTTCAGAGCCCATACAGATTTAGGAATGTAGTCAAACTTCAGTTAACTAGAATGCTTCTGGATGGAGGCTTTCCATTCGTTAGCCTTTCCTAACTAGCTGAAGGGGATTCAAGTCTTGCTTTTAGTTTTCACTCTCATGATTGAGTTATTAGATGCTGTCAAGTCAATTCCCACTCACAGTGATCCCATGTCACAAGTAGAACTGCTCCGCAGGGTTTTGGTAGGCTATAATGTTTACAGGAGCAGATCGCCAGGTCTTTCTCCCATGCCGCTGGGTGGGTTCGAACTGCTGACCTTTCAATTAACTGTTGTGCCACCAGGACTCCTAAAGCTCCCTCCTAAAAATCCTTAAGGCTGTTTTCCTTTTCCCTCTGAGTCTCAGTGAGGCTAACTGAGTCTTTGGAGAATCTCCCTAATGTCAACATTTTGGATTGGATCTCAAAAACCCCTCCACTTTATAGAGGTGGAAACTCTGCCCTAGAGAAAGGGAGCAACTTGCCCAGGTTCACCCAGCAAGTGTTGGTTATAGTGGGAAGGTCAAAGGGCTTGAGTCACATGGTGCTTGACCTCAAGCCACATCCCCCTCCCATGTTGGGTGTTGGTTTTTAAGATCCATCCTCACCATAAGTGGGTTTCAGGTGATCCGTCTCATGCCCTGGAAGTAATGAGGGTGAAGTGGGCAGGGAAGCAGCAAGCCAGGGACTGAGAACTCTAGTTAATCAAGGTTTCTAATGTCCCAGCAAGAGTTTTATTTTTGGGTAGACAAAAAAGGAGTGTAAAGGAAATTAGAGAAACACAGCAAGAGAGTTGGAAAAGCCAAGATTACCACCCAGAAAGCATTTTCAGCAGCCTTCTTACAAACTGCCTCCAGGGTGGGGACACCCCCTTGCTTGGGTTATGATAGAGTAGTCACATTGCCAGGGAAACAACCAGGGATGTTGCAAAAATCTCACCAAATCCAAGGCTGGACCAGGCAACCTGGCAATTCCACACGTGTATAGTGACTTTGGAAAGGGCCAAGCCCTCTCTAGCCAGCAGCCAGAAAACACTGCCAGCTGGGCAGAGAGGCAGGACTGGTAAAGGGCTCTGGATCCTGGTTCCCAGGATGGGCTCGAAAATGACCTTCTTGGGGGGAAACATTTGGCATTCCTGTCATCTTGTTTTTCCTAGTTTCAGAATTTCATTTGTTCCTAATTCCCCAAATGAAGCAGCTAGAGATTATAGAAAAAGACTTTTGCCTTAGATTTGTGGGTCTCTTCCAGGATGGCTGATACCTCTTCCCCACGCAGCCTGACTGCACTTCAGACCAAATGCTGTTGTTGTTGTCGTTATGTGCCATTGAGTCGGTTCCGACTCATAGAGACCCTATAAGACACCGTAGAACTGCCGCAGAGGGTTTCCAAGGAATGGCTGGTAGATTCGAACTGCTGACCTTTTGGTTAGCAGCCAAGCTGTTAAACACTGCACCACCAGGGCTCCAAACAATGCAGCCTCCAAATCCCAGGGGTTGGCGAGAAATTAGGTACAGTGAGGTTGAATCATATTTAACTTACATGAAACCAACTAGGTCCTCTCGGGAAAGCTAGTTAGTAATGCTGCCCAGTAATACATGCCCTGGAGCAAGGGTGCGATCAAATGTGCATCTTCTCTCCCCTTAGTCCGCTCAACTCCTGCCTTGCTCTCATAGTCTGAGCACCTCGCCACTCCAACTGCCATCCTAGTGTTAAAGCATTTTCAACCCCCATGGCCCCCAAAACACAAGGCAACTATTTCAGCAAGTTCTCAACTGAAGGCTCACCCGTTTGCCAAGAGATAGATAGCACGTCTATCTCCAGTCTGGTAGCTCCCTGAGGGCCTTTCACAAGTGATTTTGACTTTGTGCAGTTTGTCCCTTCCATGCAAACTTTAGACTCCAACCCCCATCTAAGCTGCAACTCTGCTGTGTTGATTCAGCGCCTTAGCTCTTAGGCCTCTTGGCTGTTTGCATCTCTGATAACTCAGTGAGGTAGCTTGTGGACAGAGGGCTGGGGCAGAGGCCTGACCGTCACTGACATCAGGCTGAACGACAAAATCCAGGGCCTGATGTGCTTTGGGGCAAACTCCAGGACAGTCTGGGTTTACAGCAATCTGGGTCTCAACTGGAGCCCTAGTGGCATAGTGGTTAAGAACTTGTCTGCTAACCAAAAGGACAGCAATTTGAATCCACCAGTGGCGCCTTGGAAACCGTATGAGTGAGCTCTACTCTGCCCTATAGCGTCGCTATGAGTTGAAATCAACTCAATGGCAATCGGTGTTTTGGTTTGGGTCTCGACTTCAGGGTAAAGGCCAACACCTCACCCACTCCCAGCCTATCAAATCCCATCAACAGAGACCCAGAAAAAAGATGCACAAAAATAATTTAGACGCCTCTCCACCCCCGCAAACACACACATACACTCACCACCCCTCCGTACAAATAAATAAATAAATACTGCTAATGGCAACCAAGTGTTTCAGAGAGTGGGGGTGGCAGGTAAGAAGTCATCACATAAATAAATAAATAGATAAATAAATAACATAAATAAAAGGTTTGCTGAGCACCCCAGGCGAAATGGTCCCCTAGGTTGTTTGAACGAAGGCAGTCCGGCGCTGGCCCCGCGAACCGTGAGGCCCGAGTGCCTCTCACTGCTGTCCTGCGTAGGAGGTTCTCTCGCCTCCGAGGCCTTTGTCTCCAGGAAGGGAGACTGGAGTCCAGTCTGGGTTCCTGGGCGGGAAAGAGGGTTATTTACAGTTGCTGTACATGCCCTCCCAGGGCACCTGCCCCTGTCCCAGGCACCTGCCAGCCGGCCTTCTGCGGTGACAGCATTGGCATCACCCGTTGTGGGGAGCGGGGCCTAAATCAGAGGCGGGGCCCATGTCGGGGCAGGGCCCATGTCGGGGCGGGGCCTAGGCAGGGGCGGGGCCTAGGCCTGGCCAGGGTGCATCATGGAAAGACCGGGTCCTCCTCCCCTTCCCGCGGCCCCCTCCCTGCTCTCTCCTGATGGTGGAAGGATTTAGTGGGTGGTTGCATGGCAGTTTCTGGCCCCACAGGCTGATGTGATGGGAAGGATTAGGGAGGGCAGAGGCACTGCCTCGAAGAAAGAGAATTTTTTTTCCAAATATTTTCCCTGGAGCAAGAGGGATAAAGACTGCTTGGTTTCTGCTTCCCCACAGCCCCAGGTCCTAAGCTGGGAACTGACCCTTTCTCCCTCAGTGCCATGCCCTGCTGCTGTTGCCACCACAAACTCCAAACTCACCCACCAGCCTCCGGAAAGCCAGTCAGCTGGTGAGGGGGATGCCCAAGAGTTTATTTTAAGGCTCTTCGCCCTCACCCCTTGTCCTCGGCACCTTCTGAGGATGAGGCAGCTGGTGGTATTTGTGGGTCGGGGATCAGCTTACCCTCACTGTGGAGCCCAGGGCAGGGCGAAGGTGGCACGGGGGCAGAAATGAAGGGGGGGCTCCCCAAAGCTGGCAAACCCCAGAACCCAGTGGGAGTCCACGACATGGAACATCCAAGCCCCTCTTCCCCAGACTATCTGGATTTGGGTCTCTCCCCCTCCAAACCTGAGCTACTGTGCCCCAACCTGGCAAAATTCCTGAGAGGCAAGGGGGCTGGATTAAGCTGAAGAGTGGGTGGGTGGGTGCCTGGCTGCATTGGGTGGAATCCAGGGTGTGGCAGTCTGGGCAGTGGGGAAGGGGTGGGCAGGCGCCAACTGCAGGGGAAGGCCAGACTGGCTGGCGCTGGGGACTGGCAGCAGGCCATGGCACCGGGGGAATGTTCAGCAGATGGTCCCGTGGAATTAAGCTGGTGCCAGCTAGTGGGGCTGAGGCAAATTTGGGAAGTGGGGCTAGAGACCAAGCTACCCCGACTGTTTCACTGTCTCCTTTCTCAGTGGGAGTGCGGGGTCCCTGTGAACTGCCAAGTGACATTTTGTGTAAGCCATGTGGTGGCCTTTGCATTGGTGGAACCTGCTGGGCTCCTTCCCGTGACCATGCTGAAATTTGGGAGCAGCAGACTGGTCCCTTCGTTTTGCCTCTATACTCAGATCAAGGGGCCTCTAGGGAACCCACTGCCTGTCTCCTAACACCTACTGCCAACTCAAATGTCTGTGTCTCCTATCATCATATATGTCCTCTCTTCTAGAACCCAAGAGTCTTTCAGCCTTTGCTCTGGCCTAGTTAGGGAGGTGAAAGGCCTGACCCCCTCTCTTGGGCCTGAACTACCCTTGCCCTCCTCTGTCACCTCTCCACTGCATGAGAGTCCATAAACATGCAGCCGTGGAACTGAATGAGGGGAGAATGGTGGGGAGGTGAGGGTGGGAGGGGGGCAGGTGGGGATGAATGACCACTGGCCCTAGTGTGCATTCGGTTAGCGGGGGTTAGCAGAACTGTCTCAACATTTTCCTGGCCAGGTCCCAACTTCTGAGCTATGGACTCATTGCTCTTTACAAAACCTTAAGTTTTTTGTGCCAAAGGAGAGTGGTTCTCTCTATGTGCCCAGGCTAGTGCTAAACCCCAGGATGGTGCTGGTGGAGACTCCTAGCAGCTCGGTATAGAAGGTGGACTCTCCCCCCGGACCCTCTTTTGCTCCTCCCCAGGAGAGCAGGAAGGACAGGGTCCAGGAGCCCTCAATGTCTGTCACCAAGGAAAAGTCAGGGTGGGCAGATAGTGGGGAAGGCTGGCAGACTGAAGGTGCCCCCATGGGCAGCTGGCTCAAGGGAGGGTCCTTGCTTAGCGCCTCGTGCTGGAGTAGCTGTCTGCTGAGCTGTAGCTCCGGCTCCGACTCCGGCTTCGGGAGCCAGAGCTGCTGCTACTGCGGGTCCGGGTCCAGCTCCGGCTCCGACTCCTACTCCGGCTCCGGGAGTAACTGCGGCTGGTGGAGCGGCTGCTGCTGCTGCTGTACCAGGAGGAGGCGCTGCTGAGGCTGCTGGATGAAGAGGGGCTGGGCCGGTAGTAGGGGATGGGGCGTTTCCGGGCACTGGGGAGACCAGAGGAAGGATGCATGAGGGCCAGACTGCTCCCAGATCAACCCGAGAACCTCACCCTTGTCCCAGGGGAAAGCAGTATTTCACCATTTCCCCAGCAGTCCTGAAAACATCAAGGGGAAAGTCCCAGCTTAGTGCTAATACGTCTTGATAATTTCCTTTTTTAACAAGGCAAGCCTGGGATTCACAGCCTCCAGCTGACAGCAGAATCTACATCTAAGCTTTCATCATAGTTTTGTTTTGCTATTTTTACTTTTACTAAAAAAAAAAACAAACCCATTGCCATGGAGTCAGCACCAGCAGGGTTCCTTTACTTTTACTAGAACCTTCTATTTATGGTGAGAAAGGCTGATTTTCCATTTACTCTACATAGTCTGTCACGTTTCATTTTGAAATAAACGTATGCGTCTCTTTAAAAAGGGCATATCTATTTAAAGAAAAGTTAAGTAAATAGTACGGTTAGTAAGCAGACAAGGCAAAGATGGTAAAGATGATGCTGGTGACTGAAGTTTGGGAAATACTGAATGGACTAATCAAGATGGATTATATGGGGCTGCTCTCCTCTCAGCTTTGTCCTCCAGGTCGACGCCAAGTACACCTTTTGTCAAGGCAATGGGTGTAGGAGTGCCTACTGCGTACCTGGCAGAGGTAGGGTGCTCTGTGGGATTTATGAGAAGGGGATGCCATCACTCCAGGTCTTACTTGCTGGGGACCATGTTCTTTATTCTTCTCCGTGTCATCTCTAGGAAGGAGGTACTGGGCAGCCAGTATCCATCTCTCTGGGAGTCTCTGGACTGAGTGGCTAACCCTTGTTCGGTCAGAAGGAAGAGTCCAAGAGACTATCCTCAAGAGCCCAATTTTAGGGCAGCGTTGGTGATTCTCCCAGTTTTCAAGGCCTGAGAAATTGGTTTCCACTCAGACCTCCAGCTTCTCTTCTAGGGCTTTTCCCTTTTGAGACTTCATCCATTACAGGATATCTTACTCACCCATCCTGGGCATTCGATTAATAACGAGGACACACTGTGTGTTCTGGTGTTTGGTAGTGAAGTTTACAAAGCACCTTCGCGTCTTTTTGCCCTCCCCCGCCCCCGGCCCATTTCATCCTTATAATAGCCTTGGGAGTATTTTCCCCCATCATCTGGTGGGTGAGAAAACTGAGGGTCAAGTGGGTGAAGAGACTTTCTTGGAGTCACTTGGAAAGTGGCATGGTCGGATTTGACTTGGTCCAGTGCTCTCTCTTACCGACCAGGCTCTCTGTCAGTCCCATTGGCACCTAAGTAGCCCTGTTTGCGCTCTCCACACTTGCTTCAGGCTGTATTTATATACGGCTCTATTTGAGCCTGTTATCAAGAGTGTGTGGGTCTGAGGGTGGTCTGTCTCCACTGCCCTGGCTCTGCCCCCAGGCAAAGGCCCCACCCCATTACTTTGGCCCCCATTCCTAGCCTAGCCCCACCCCTTTCTTGGCCCCGCCCCAGGCTCAGACCACACCCTCACACCCTCAACCAATTCCTCAGTCTGGCTCTGCCCCTTGGCCCCCCCCCCATCTAAGGTCCCTCATTTAACGTGGGGGAGCAGGGGGAGATGACTCAGCTAGGACAGCCTTGCCCCTCCTGGCCTCACCTTGTTATCCTCCGGGCCTCCAGGTGGCTGGGGGAGTCTCTCCGACGCTTCCTCATGGGTGAGTAGGACCGACGTCTCCGCCGCGCTCGTTCCCGCTGCTGCGAGTCTTTCTCACTGTATTTGGGGTCCCGCTCCCTGAAGGAGTGCGGGGCGGGGAGTGGACTACTTAGAGCTGGGGCTGGCTGGCTTCTCACTTCTTTCTGTACCTGCCTCTTCCATCCCACCGGGGGCAGGAGGTGGAATCTGCACCAGACCCAGGGAGGGTGGGAGGGAAGATGACAGGGCTGACGGAAGAGTGGGTGAGCACTATGAGGTTGCTGCAGCATGTGCAGGGGTGTCAGCCCTTTTGGGTGGGCACGAGAGGGGTGAGGGTGTGAATGTTTCGGACGTGGGTCTGAAAACAGGAATGAGGGGGTCGTATTATGGGTATGTGAGGAGAATAAAGGCTTGGAGATGTGAATTCTTGGGTGTGGGTGTGTTGGGTGTTTGGGGTGGGGACATTAGGACACAAGGATATATTTGGGGCCTCTTTGCCACTCCTGGAGCCCTGGTGGTGCAGTGGTTAAGAGCTTGGCTGCTAACCAAAAGCTTGGTAGTTCGAATCCAGCAGCCGCTCCTCAGAAATCCTGTGGGACAGTTCTACTCTGTCCTATAGGGTTGCTATGAATCGGAACAGACTCATGGCAACAGATTTGGGGTTTTTTGTTTGTTTTTGGTTTTGCCACTCCTGACAAAAGGAACTGCAAGAATGCTGAGTTATCTCCCCATCCCCACCTGTGAGAGGTGGCTCAGGGAAGTAGATCCACGCAAAGAAGTGGGGCCTGGAGGCAGGACGAGGTGGCGCCCTCGGCCAAGGGGCAGCTCAGTACCTGTTGGGACTGTAGCGGGAGTAGCTGGGGCTGCGGCGGGATCGAGAGTTTCTACTTGGCGGACTCCGCTTGCCTGACTTGGAGGAATAGCTGGGAGAACGAGAGTAGGACCTGGGGAAGAAGAAACAGCCCCTGAGGAGCCTGCTGAGTGGTCGCCAGCGTTGTCAGGGGTGCCCAGCTCTTTATTCAACTGGTCCCCGGGTGGCGACCTTTTTCTTCCTGGTAGCCAGTAGGAGAAATGGGGGCCCTTACCAGAGAATGAAATCCCCTCCCCTTTGGGTGGTTAATGCAGTGAACCCTGTGAGAGCCAGAACTCAAAGGGACTGCCTTGTTTTTCCAGGTCTTGCAAATTTTTCTGCCTTTGGCAGGGTGCAGTCTTAAACCACTTTTCTATCGCTTGTTTTAGTGGAAAATATTTGATTTTTCCTTCATCTGACAGGTTTCCTCCTTACACAGGTTGCTTTCACAGGCTTTACTGTGTAATATGGACAACAACTTCCTCTTACTGCGTGCTTACTATCCTGGCTACTTACTAGCTGTGTGACCTTGGACAGGTGACTTAACTTGTCTGGGCCTCTGTTTTCTCATTTATAAAATACTGTTTGTAAAATAGTATTTACCCTATAAGGAAGGAGCCCTGGTGGCAACAGTTAAGCGCTCAGCTGCCAGCTGAAAGATTAGTGGTTGGAACCCACTTAGTGGCTCCGTGGGAGAAAAGACCTGGTGATCTGCTTTGGTAAAGATTACAGCCTAGAAAACCCTATGGGGCCATTCTACTTTGTCACATGGGGCCTGCTATGAGTTGAAAGAAAATCCACTTGTGGGCGCCTACAAACAACAACCCTGCAGGGCTATAAATTAAACAAGTAAATTAGTGTAAATCACACTGGCACATAGCTGGGCATGGGAAATGTTAGTTACGATTCTCTTGCATTTTATTATGTGCCAAGCACAAAACTAAATGCTTTGCATGCATTATCTCATTTAATTGTCAACACAATCCTTGGGGGGAGGTATTATTATCAATCCCATCTTATAGATGGGGAAACAGAGGCACAGAGAGGTGATGTAATTTGCTCAAGGTGACACAACTGGTAGGGAATTTGAACCCAGGTCTGTTTAGCTCCAGCAAATGCTCTTGATACTACTATACTGTTGTGTATCCAAAACACTAACCCCTGTCCTACTTCCAGTGTTCTCCCCTGTCTGCTAATGCCTTCCACTTTTAGAAAACTGTTGCCTTGGTTTCTCCACCGGATTCCCAGGAGCATCTGCCCTTCTTTCTCATCCCTCTAAAGTCAGGATTTCAAATCATCTTCATCTCATATGTATTGATTCTGATTGACTGGTGCCGTCACCAGGCAAATAAGCCCAGACTAGCCTGCTGGAGAACGAGAGATCACCTGGAGCAGAGATGAGTCCACTAGGGTCATCCTATACCAGCCAGCCCCCAGTCAAGCCACAAGCTGACCAAAGACATGTGAGTGAGTTCAGCAAGCTCAGAAGAACCACCCAGCTGAGTCCAGTCCTAATTGCTGATCCACAGAATTGTGAACTAAGTAAATAATTATTCTTTAAGAATGCTAAGTACTGGGGTAATTTTTTATACAGCGGAAGCCAAGTGATACACACTAGTTTATCCCCATGCCAGCAGCAACAATAATAACTAATATACATTATGTACCGAGTACTGCTCTTGAGTACTTTATACATATCTTAGTCTTCAAAACAATCCTTAGTGTAAGTATTGTTACTGTTTTCATTTTGCAGATGAGGAAACTGAGGCTCAGAGAGGTTAACTGATTTTCCCAAGGCTACCAGCTAGTAATGGGCAGAATGGATATTCAAACTCAACTGTCTGACTCCTCTCCCCCATGAGGCAGAGGATCTCTCCAGTTAACTAACTCCTTGAGGAGGAAAGTACTGCAGAGCAAAAGCTAAAATTGCACTCACCTTTTCCCAGAGGAGGTGGATTGGCTCCGAGTATACCTGGGGGAGGCCCTGGGGTTTGGGGAGCGAGAGGAGCGGGTGCTGGCATAGGAAGAGCTGCGGGAGCATTCTCTCATGGGGGAGCTCCGAGCTGTGGATGAGACCAGACTGGACTTCTTCACCTCGGAACATTCCAGACATGGCAACTGGAATCCTCTGTGGAAGGGAGAAGGTCTATTAGCACCGGACTGCCTGCTAGTCTGGAAGCATCTTGAGCTAATACTCACCTCCACACCTGTGCCTAGGCTGTGGCTCTCACAGAACTCTCTGCCTACCTTTTCTCATCTTAATACTTCTGGAAGGATTTCCCACCATATGTGTTAGAGGAGTAGAGACAGAAGATACCTTACAAATAGGCAGTCTAGTCCAGCATTTCACAAAGTGTGGAATGCAGCCACAGATGGCACTTGAGGTCACTGGGGATGGGCATGGCATTAAATAACATCAAGTCACATGGTGAGAAATATATTCCTTTTCAGGCCTTACACTCAGTCCTTCTGATTACATTAATGAGAAAGTCTTGGTTGGGTGCTGTTGTTGTTGGGTAATTTAGACTCATGGAGTGGAGTCAATTTAGAATCATGGCGACCCCATGTGACAGAGTAGAACTGCGCAGACTACCAGCTCTTTCTCCTGCGGAGCTGCTGGGTGGGTTCGAATGCTAAACTGTTGCACCAACAGGGCTTCTTACACTTTGTAATCTCCTAAAGTGAGAGAGAGAGTGCAGGTAAGAGCACAGGCTTCAGGCTCAGGGCCTTGGGCAGGCAACTGTAACCAGCTAGAATTAAATACATTGTTTTAATATGTATCTTTACACATGTCTTCTATTTAGGACAAGTGACACTATTTTTTATATTTAAGATACTGCTGTAAGTTTCATTTAAATTGGTTTATATAAAAACTGAATTTATTAAATACGATTACCAGTAGTACATGTATATGTAAAAATCTTGAAGGTGACATGTAATTGGTTTAAGTTTGGGAGATTTTGGTGTAACCCATTTTGCAGATGGGGGAATTGAGACCAAAAGATGGATGAGGGCTTGTTCAAAATCATCCAAAGGATGGGGGCCTGTCTTCTGTATTCCCAACCTGTTTAGGGTCATGCTGGGCTCCTGTTGGGTTCTCAGTAAGGGCATGTTCATTTGGATTGAGCCAAGGGTCAAGTTCAAATCATATTATATATGTTTTTCAAGGACTTTTATGACCCGGCCTCTGCTCACCCCTTCAGTCTCAGCTCTTGTCCCTCTCCTCTCGAGTCCAGCCATACTAGATTCCTTGCTCCTCCTGTTCTCTCCCTTGTCTCCTAGCCTTAGAACATGCTGTTCCCAGTACCTGGAATGCTCTTCCCTTCGCTTGTCACCTGACAACTCCTACTCATGGTTCAGGCTTTAGTTTGGCCTCACCTTTGCTGGAAGCCTTCTTGGATACCTCTCTAAGTCTGGGTTGCATGACCTCTAATGTATCACCTCAGCCCCTGGCCCCTATGCTCCCCCCATCCCTCTGTACCTCAGTTGGTCTTATAATTGTTAGTTGTCTCTTCCTCCACCAGACAGTGAGCTGCTCGGGGAGGGGACTCGTGTATCCCCAACACTATCTCAGGACTTAGGACAGGGCCTAATTAAGGAAGCCAACTGCCACGTCTTTCTCCCATGGAGCGGCTGGTGGGTTCGAACCACTGACCTTTTGGTTAGCAACTGAGTGTTTGACAACTGTGCCACCAGGACTCCTTCTGTAGATCCTAGGACCACAATATATAGCTATGGAATAAGCCCTTTGAACTTCTTCACTGTCCTGGGCACTTGACAAGTATCATCTTATTGAATCCCCCAACAACCTCATTATCCCCACTTTACTGAGAAGACTCAGAAGGTTAGCCACTTGCTCAAGGCCTCCTAGAGTCCCAAACTCTGATCTGTCCATCTCCAAAACCTATGTCCCCGCCAAGACACCAGCTCTTCCACCTTCAGCCTCTGTGCTTCCCCTGATTTAGAGTCGATGTCTCTTCCACTCAGCCCATATTTATTGAGCCCTCTGCTCATAGCTGGCATGACATAAATAGCTGTGGATTTAATGATCACTTATATTTCAAAGTGAAAGGCTTAGTCTAAATTATTTAATTTGGCTGTCCACACAGATCAAATTAGGCGGGTAATGCTACATGTCCCTCAGTCTTTAGCTCTAATTCTGGAGACAGATCTGCATTTGAATCCTGGTGCTGCCGCTTACTAACTGAATTTCTTAACCACTCTGAGCCTCAGTTTCCCCACCAGTCGAACAGGGTTACAATGGTACCTATCCCATAAAGATTTTTTGAGGAATTAAGGGAGGTTATGCATGGAAGTCACTTGGCTCAGTACCTATCATGTAGTTAGGGCTCAATAAATATTAGCTGCCATTATTATCATCATTGAGGGCAGTAGGGGTTCAGTAGTAGAATTCTCACAGTCCATGTGGAGACCTGGGTTCAGTTCCCAGCCAACGCACCTCATGCTCAGCCACCAGTCATCTGTCATGGAGACTTACGTGTTGTTATGATGCTGAACATGTTTCAACACAGCTTCCAGACTAAGACTAAGAAGAAAGGCCTGGTGATCTACTTCTAAAAATCAGCCAACGAAAACCCTGTGGATCACAACAGTCCAATTTGCAGCCAATCATGCGGACGGCACAGGACTAGGCAGTGCTTTGTTTTGTTGTACATGGGGTTGCCATGAGTCGTGGGGCTGACTCGACAGCAGCTAACAACAATTATTATTAGTGTTGTTACTATTATTGCTATGGTCAGTTTTTCCTGCATATTACCACTGTCGTATATGAGTAGACAAGTGTCCTCCCTCTGCCCGTCTCCCTCATCTCGGAATATCATTGCCTGGTCTTAGAGACCCTGACATTTGCACAGACCCAGCCTGGCTCCTAGTCAAGCTAGGCTGTGAGCTGAGGCTAGGGATGTGCTGGGGCAGACAAACCAGAGGCCAGGTCTGCGTGTGGATGCCAGGCTGCTGGTCCAGGACTCAAGTGGCTATGTGTTGGGGACAAAGGGTGGCTTGTCCTTGAAGAAACTGTTAACTGCTTCAGTGCCACGGCTTTGCCCATCTTTCAGAAGTCCCGGCCACTTTGAACAAAGGCAGACCCCTGCCCCAAGAAGGGAGACCCTACTACTAGCATGGTAGATTTTTACCAGCAACCCTCTTCCCACCCCTCTTGCATCTCTGCACTTGCCCATTTTTCTAGCTCCAGCCCCAAGCCCAGTGCCTGGCACATAGGAGGTGCCTGAAAACAAGTTGAGGTGAACTAGCTGAATGAATGGTACAGAGTAAGCGATCAGTCAATTTTGGTGGCTATTATTGTGACACTACTCTCACTGATTAGCATTTTTCTGCGATTTCTTGAGTGTTAAGAGTGGGGGTGAGGAGGTGGTGGAATTATAGCTGGCTTGTAGGCAAGTGTATGGAAGGAATTTCTGCAGGAAAAGTGCTATCTAGTAAGTGTGTGCAGATGGGCAAGAAAGTTGGGAAGCTTCAGTGTTCTGATAGCGTGATCTCCCTTACCTATTTGTCCTCTGGTATATAATTAAATGACAGTGACTTAAAATGAATTTAATGATAATCTTTCTCCTGTGATTATTGGGGAAATTGACATCTGGTTTTGCTACCCATCTCTGTTCCTATTCCTGATAGCAGCATCCAGGTTTTTCCTTCAGGGAACTAGCCCCCCACCCCCCAATTCTAGTGTAAGTGTGAAGATCCTACTCTTTAGACTCAGAGGTAGCACGTGACACACGCTGACTAAAGAAAGCATAGCATCCCTCAGGCCAGAGGTTTTACTCCAGGGGTGGGCAAATGACCCAAGCTGGGCCAAGCAGAGACAGTGAGCACCTGCCCTGGTGTTTTGCTGAAATCACTGGAAAAGAGGCTTGCTATAAGTTGGAATCTACTTGATGGCAGGGGGTTTGGTTTTTTTTGTTTAAACTCATAGAACATAAGCTGGTTGACATATTTGTCAGGGCTTAGGGATGGCCTACTTGAGAATGGCACCACTAGAAAGGGAAGCAGAACTAAGAGACTGAATGGGAGTGTCAGATTCCCAATGATGCATATTGAACCCTTGGATCAAGCTGTACCTGAAGCTAGTTGAGTTGGAGTTGGGTTTTCTCTCTCTTGCAAAAACAAAAAAAGGAAAAAAAAAGTCCTGAGGAGCTGGGGTGACAGACTGTGATGGTAGAGCTAAGGTGGGACCCCCTTCCCCCTCTGAGGTGCACTGACCTTGACTCTCTGCCCCTGGTGGTGGGGGAGAGATTCGCCAAAGTTGCCCCCTTGTTCTGGGGGGAGGAGGTGGTGAAGGAGTTCCCTGAATCAGAGGTGTTGCCACTGTTGAGCTCCCGGCTCTTGCTCAGGCCCCCACTGGGGCTCCCCTTCTCCTGATCCCGTGACCCGGCAGAGCTGGTTTGCGTGGAGGGTGGCGAGGAGGTGTCATTGCCTGAGTCATATTCCTGGGAGCGTCCTCGGGAGGTGGGGAGCGGGCTGGCTGTTTTGGTAAAGAGGTCAGCAGCAGACCCCGACCCAGTGATCTGAAAGCAAAAAGACCCGTTGGACACTGCTGAGCCCAGGGCCTGTGGGCCGTGTCTAAATAACCAAGAAATGTTTACCGTCATGATGCACTGTAACGAAAGGAAAGAGAGAGAGAAGAGGAGAAGAGACGCCAAAAAACAAAAACACAAATTCCTGAAAGAATACCACAGAAAGGAGATTTGTTTACCCCCTGCTAGGATAACTGGAAGATTTAGGTATCATGCAGATAAAAAGCATGCGATCCAGATTAAACAAAAGAAAAAAGGAAATTATGTGGAATTTAATTTCTAATGAATTAAGTCAAACAAAAGAGAAAACTCAATAGAAGGGGGGGGGTGTAAACACCCTTAACTCAACCTAAAAAAAATAATAGTAATAAAAATAAAGGAAGGGAAAGGGGAAAAAGAAACGGGACTATGGGCCTGAAAAAATACACCTTGGAAATAAAAAAAGGAGATAAAGCCAAAAATTTAAACTTCAACCAAATCCTCAATGAATTTGACTTTTTTTTGGTAAAGAAAAAGTTGCCTGGATAGAACCCTAAACAAATATCACATGGGGAAAAGAAATGAAATAAAGGTGAGAGTTTTTGGTTTCTTAAAAATATAAAGTCAAGGTCACAAACTGACATTTTTAGCAATTTTCAACTAAAGGGGAAAAGAAAGGGAGGACAAAAAAAAAATGGAAGTCAAATAATCTGACTGAAAACAAACAAAAAAAAGGTCTCTACAGATATTTGTGTGTGTCCTTTTCCCCCTGTAGAAGGTAGCTAAGGCTCTCAAGTGGCTTCTAATAAATTCTCTCATGTCTTTGCGGATTATATCCACTTACCAAGCAAGAACTCCTCCTTTAGTAGGTAGGTAAGGTGTAAGAGAAAGGGAAGAGCGGGCAACGTGAGTCCATTGTTAGAGTCTCAAATGACAAGAAAAAACACACACCTTTCTGCACATCCTCACACTTGGTTCTGAACTTTGAGCTTTGGCTGTTATGCTCTTGACAGGTGGGGCATAAATTCCAAGTTTGGTTTTATCATTGGGTGACCGTAAGCCATCATCTCTGACTAGTCCCTCAGTGCCCAAGTTGCATCAGGAAACCCTTGCTGAATTGCAAATGGAGGCCAGAGTTTGCATCTACCTAAGTGTTAATGTTGAGAGGACATAGGATGTGCGTGCAACACAGGACTTTGGAAGGGGTTTGGAGATTTGATTTTGGAGTGACTGGGAATGAGGAGGGGTCCTCAGAATTCTCTTTGGGGCTGATCTAGGGGAGATGAAGGAGTGACGGAGGTAAGGGAGAGCCAGCAGTTGGAAAGGTAGTGGTGTGTTTAGAAGCACAATGGATGGGTTTCTTTAAACGCTCCGACCAGTATCACTGCTGGGAAGACACAGTGGTTTCAGTCCTGGCCCCAACCAACAGTACCATGCTTAGCTGTAGGTAAGAGGGATCCCTGTCCTGGGTCTCCTCCAGTGATATCCTTCCCCATGGGGTGAGAAATCTATGGGGCCAAGAGGGCATTCCCATCTGGAAACTTCTTCCCCTCAGGCCACTCTGAATACTTGAGATCCCAGAATACTCTGTTTAAATGGCCCCTGAGCCTCTTTTAGAGTTTCTATTGGTGTCTTTCATAGATCTGTTCTCCTGAGTGTGGGCTATACCTCAAGTGGGCACACTCCTAGGTCCGAGGGTAGCTATTTGGACAGAATGTGGATATTCAGGCTGAGGTGTCCACATACATGTGTGTGAGGCCTATCATGGTGTTGGATGCTGCCACAGGTGGGAAGGGAAAGGGGAGGGACTGAGGCCTAGGGACAGGTTCACTGCCATGTTCAGACCTGGCCCTCTGAGGGGTCTAAGATTCTAAATTCAGAACTGACTTTCCAAATCATTATAAAGGAATGTTTGCCAAGACAGGAGAACATACTTTATTTAAGTTTGTTGACTTGATTTACAAATACTTAGGCCCCACAAATGTTCGGGCAAGCTTAACCAGCAAGAGCCTCTCTTTTACTCACTTTACTCTAGGTACCTTGGGCATAAAGGAGTGGGACTTTTGGGGTTTCTTAGGGAACCCATTTCTGCTTTCTCAGCCATTAGTCATGAGGTGAGACACAGAGACACCAGAACTGCGAGAATAATGGCTATAACTCCAGCAGCTCAGGAGTTCAGCATCTGGAGCTGGAGGCAGGACTTCCTTTCTGGATTCTCCTAGGAGGCTTTGTACACAGACAAGGTGATGGTCCAGCGTTACCAAGTTCTACCCAGCACCTGTCGCTTTACCTGCTTGGTGATCTGGCTAGCTTTACTTTGAGAGAAGGGACCTTAAAATAAGGTTGCCCGGGTAGAATTTTCTAGAGTGAGACTTACTTAAAAATAATGTAAAGGCCCTGTTCCCATTCACCTCCTATTTGTCTCCCTTTCACAGTGTGGATGCCATATCTTTTCTGTCTCTGTGGAGTTCAGTGGTAACAAATGTATTTCCAGCACCTCTGTCACAAATGAGGAAACATCATGTCATGCACCCAGATCCTGGGACCTGAACTCTCAGGCTGGGGCTTGGTTCAGGGGTGGCTCATGGAATCTGCCCCAGATATGGTGAATGTTTGCTGGCCAGTATATATCACAAGTGAAACTCAGGCAAGACTGTCTTGCAGGGAAACAGGCTGGAAGATAACTCAAGTGAGAAAGGGGCCAATGGGGTCAGTCGCTGGCTCCTGAAAGGGCAAGGTTTCCATTACCTGGTGTCTTGCTACCCGGGGACATCCAGCCTAGGCCTTTTTCTCCCCAGATACTTGTTCTCAGCCTTAATTATTAACTTCAAAGTATCTCCCTGCTGTATCATGGATCCCCATGGATAGGATTTCTGGAGAGTGAGGGGACAGTGTATGGAGAAGGGGTCCTTGTTCATCTTCTCACCCCCATACCTGAGCTCACAGGGGCACTTACAGAGTGTCTCCACCTGACTCTGATTATTCATAGGTAACTTGTCTGGTTGGAACTGAGAACTCTACAAAGCATCATGCTTTTCCATCATCACCAGAAAATGGAGATGAAGGTACTAGTCAAATGTTATCATTGGGTTGACCCTGGTGCCAGAAAATACTAACCTTTCCCGCTTGTTTAAAACTCCCATTTCTTTGGATGAATCTCAAGTCTTTAACATGGATTACAGTGCCCTTTATAACCCAGTCCTGTCTACTTCACAAACCTCATCTCATCCACATATCCCCAGCCTGGCCCCTACAATGTAAGCAGATGGATTAGAGTTTTTTTTAGTTCTACCACCACATCTTGCTCTACCACCCCTAGGCTACTACACATGCTATTCCCTCTGCCTAGAACACTCTTCCCCACTTTGCATAGCTAAATTTATTCATCTTTTATATCTCCTCCTCTAGGAAGCCTTCTTTGATTTCCCAGACCACAGTACCACAACACTCAGTATTTCATAAATTCATTCATTCAATCTTCCACTCACTCAAAAATGAGTGCCTTCTGTGTCACTCATTGGGGTCATTGCTTATTTTAATGCCTGTCTCTCCATCTGGATGGGGAACTTGTTGAGGACAGGGGCCACAGCTGGTTTTGTGTGGTACCCAAGTATCCACCAGTGTCTGGCACAGAGTATATGTCAGCAAATCTTGCTGAATGAACAGAGCTGCTCCACGGTCCCTTGGAAGCCTCTTTGTGTCCATCCTGACTTAATTCATTGGTAAGGATGGCTGGTGATCACACTCTGGTGGGGTCTAGCCCTGGGGATTTGATGGATACCTTAGGAAAGATTGGCTCTGTCATACTCAAAACAGTTCAAAGAACTAGATGGACCCCTGGCTAAAGATCGATTAATCTCAGCTGAGGGTCAGGTGTGTGATGAGCTAGAGAGAACCTCTAGAATCAAGTTGTAGGTCAAAGTCTATGGCCAAAACCAAAAACCAAACCCACTGCCATCAAGTCGATTCCAATTCATAGCGACCCTAAAGGATAGGGTAGAACTGCCCCGTAGCGTTTCTGTCTTAGCTGTCTAGTGCTGCTGTAACAGAAATACCAAAAGTGGATGGCTTTAAGAAAGAGAAATTTATTCTCTCACAGTTCAGGAGGCTAGAAGTCCAAATTCAGGATGCCAGCTCCAGGCGAAGGCTTTCTCTTTCTCTGGGCTCTGGGAGAAGGTCCTTGTCATCTGTCTTCCCCTGGTCTAGGAGCTTCTCAGCACAGGGACCCCAGGTCCAAAGGATGCGCTATGCTCCTGGCTCTTCTTGCTTAGTGGTAATGAGGTCCCCCTGTGTCTCTGCTTGCTTCTCTCTTTTATATCTCAAAAGAGACTGACTCAAGATAAAACCTAATCCTGTAGATTGTGTCCTGCTTCATTAACATAATTGCCTCTAATGTTGCCTCATTAACATTATATAGATTAGGATTTACAACACATAGTATAATCACAAGAGATCACAAAATGGTGGATGACCACACAATACTGGGAATCATGGCCTAGCCAAGTTGACACACATTTTTGGGGGATACAGTTCATAACAGTTTCCAAGGCTGAAATCTTTACAGAAGCAGACTGCTACATCTTTCTCCCTCGGAGCGCTGGTGGGTTCAAACCACCGACCTTTCTGTTAGCAGCCCAGCGCTTAACCACTACACCACCAGGGCTCCGAGGCAGAGGGATGGAATACCTTTTGCTCTTCTTCCCCTTCCTCTTGACACTCAGACCCAGGACCTGAAAGAAAGCACACAGGGGCTCTGTGTGCAGATTCTGAATGGCCTCAGCTCCTGCTTAGGGTAAGAAGTTCCAGACCTGAGAAGCCTTACAGATAGGACAAGCTGTGCTGGGTCTCCCCACTTCTTTTCCACTCTCTGCCACTGTGTTAAAAGGTTAGATGATGGACTAGTTCTGGCCATTCATGTGCCATTCAACAAAGCTGCTAGTCCATACAGTGCCTTCATTCAGATTATAAAAAGGTGCTCCTTCTGGGTCAAGTATTAGAAAAGGGTGCTGTCTCTGGTCAAACAGGTTAGAGAGAAGATATACCTTTCTGGGCTGAAGTAGTCCCACATCAGAATTCACAGCTAGGTGATTTTGAGAGGGGTAAAAAAAAAAAAGTGGCCATCAAATTAACTCTGACTCGGGGCAACCTCGTGTGTCAGAGTAGAACTGTACTCTGTGGAAGTAGATGATGGCTGAGTTTTTGGCAGTGGATTGCCAGGCCTTTCTTCCGAGGCACCTCTGGGTTGATCTGAACCCCCAACCTCTCAGCTAGCAGCAGAGCTTCTTAACTGTTGCACTACCCAGGGACTCCAAATAAAGTGTGGGTGGGGTTTAAACCCCCACTTACTCTCTCAGCCAGTCCACCCTTGTGCAGGGCACAGCCATCGTAATGTCACATCCCTAGCAGGTACAAATCTCACTCTATTTGATCTGCTTTGAGGATTTTTTTGGGGGGGAGGGGAGGGTGGGAAGCTGTAACCTAAAGATAGTCATTCCTGCCTCTTTCTTCTGATCTCTGTTTGGTTTTGTCTTTACAAGTCTTGACATGCTCTGTCTATACTTCCAGGTGGTAGAAGCATCTCAATCATTAGAGACGTCTAGACAGTCTAATGGCCTCCTATGCCTAGATTCCACCTTCTCTAGACCTCACGATTCACCCCGCATGAAGAGGGAGACACAATTGAGGGGAACCCCAGGCAGAATGAGGGTGGGCGATGATGGCCATGAAAATACAAAGGAGACCTTCAAGCCATGGACATCAGGACAGGCAGACACGGAGGCCACCCCACGCTCCTGCCTCTGCCCTCTGTCTCTGGGTGTCTCCCTCCTATTCAGACACTCACCCTGGCACTTAAGATGCAAACGGTTGCCCACTTGACACTGACAAAACAGGATGGCTCCCCCTTGTTCTCCTCTGTCTCATTTAGATAATAGGCCTCTCGGAGTTCATCTTTGAAGAGCTCTTCTCATCCTCTGGGAGTTTCTCTCCTATGCCTGTAACTGCTCTCTGCCCCTGTACTTCCAGCTTGGCTAGAAAACAGTGCCCAAGGTACTTGGCAAGAAGAGTCGTCTTAGACTCACCGTTGTCTGATGACAATGCCCCCAGCTCCCTCTTCAAGGCCTGGAGCCCTCGTACCAGGGCTCTCTTTGGTCCAGTCTTACCCCTTCCTCCATCTCAGCTTTTAGCCTTTTTGCCATGTCTTCACAAAGGACCTCTGGGGCATGGCATGAAAATTCAGCTCCTGTAACATCTGCTTAATAGCCAAGTGAAATACACCTGTCCTGGTCTGAATTCCGAAAGAATTTAGAAAGGAATGTGAGTGTAAGTAGCTTATTTGAGAAGGGGAGGAACCTCTGTAGCGGAGTGGGGAAATGAGAGGGGGAGGAGAAATAGCCAGGGAAAAGATGTATTATCAAACCAGGTACCCGGTGGCCAAAAAAAACCTAAACGAAACCCACTGGCATCAGGTCGATTCCGACTCATGATGACCCCATGTGTTAGAGTAGGGCTGCTCCATAGGGTTTTCTTGGCCGTAATCTTTATGGAAGCAGACCACCAGGCCTGTCTTCCATGGTGCCACTGGGTAGATTCAAACCACTAACCTCTTAGGTTAGTAGTCACACGCCACTGGGTGGGCTCAAACCACTAACCTCTTAGGTTAGTAGTCACGTGCAAACCATTTGCACCACCCATGACAGCTGGGGCTTAATCCCACTGGGGACACTCTGGGAGCCAGTGTAGACCATGCTGGGGTATTTATACACCAGTTCCCCATCACTCAAGGGTTGAAGGTTGCCTGCAGGGGGTGTCAGTTCCCTGGTATGTCCAACTGCTGCTCAGGTAGGTGGAATGGGCTTTGGCGGCCAGAGAACACTGCCGTTGGAAGCTGGAAGTTGGCTGTGTGCCCTGAATCATTGAGGGTGAGGGGCTACATACAGCCAGGCTCTGCTTCAGCACCCCATATCAAAATTAGAAAAGTCACAGGCCAAAGCCTTCAGCTAGGCTTTGTTTAGTCCACTTAGTATGTTGGAAAATAAATTTGAATTAACTGCTAATATTGCAGAATGGGGAAATTTCACATAAAAATCCCACTTCCAGTTTCTCTAGCAAAAGATTTGGCAGCCTTGGCCCACAGTCTTGCTTGGCAGTCATCGGCCAGAGAGCAACTGCTGTTGCCCCTTTTAGACAGGCAGCTAAGTTTGCCGCCCTGTGTTCTAAATGTTTGCTGGTGCCCTCAGCACTCTGTAAACACAGTACACCTGTATGTTCCATCTCTCCCTTCCAGAACTATGAAGTGGGTTGCTCCGTCTTCCCCATCTCCACCCTTTTAATTCTTTCTGGCCTCTCGTGAATGAAAGGAACCAAGAGACCAGCCCCATCGAACCTTAACCTGACCCCAGAGCCATTATAAGCTCTCCTTTTCTGGGTCAGGTTTGCCAATCGCAGGCTTTTTTTTAAAGACTAACTGCTTTTCACAAACTCCTGGGCACTGGGAGAAGCTAACAAACCCCTTCCCCCTCACTCCCTCAGCCCACTCTGTGAAGCTGCAACATTCTGATTTTTTTTGCCTGGTAAGATTGCCTCATATCCTTGTTCCTTAATATACTCAGTGTTAACACTTGGGTTTTTCTAATAAGTAATTAAATCCCCCCACCATGAACTCCAGCTCCCTGGCGTTTCACTGGGAGCCTCTCTCAGCCCTCCAGGGAAGCCGGCACTGTTATTTATTGTTTTTGTTTCAAATCATTATTTAATCAAGAACGGCGGGGGAAAAAAGGCAACCTCTCACTTACTCTTCAAAATTTAATTTCAGCTGAATTCTGAGATCAAGAGGCAGCACAGCCTAATAGGTTACAAAAATACAATCAAGAAGAGAATTCCAGTTAAACTGAACAAGTCCATTTACTGAGCTTCAAATGGCCCCGTGGAGAGAGATGGCTATAAATTTTTTTTTTTTCCTCCCTGCCATATGGGGGACTGGATTCTCATGTGAGTATAGAGCCGCATGGCAGAGCTTTTAGCTAGAGGGTTCTGGTTATTCCTTTAAAAAAAAAACTTTTGTTTTTCAAAGACATTAAGTTTATTTTCCTCACTGTTGTTCATCTTCCTTTGCAAATAATTAGGAAAACAGCAGAAGATTAGATTGATTGAGCTTTTGGGAGTTCATTTGAGAGGATGGGGAGATGGGAAAAGAGAGGGATGCCCGCTAGGGCTGGTGGGAAGTCTTTTTGGGCAAGGTCATCCCACAGGGTTGTGCACGGCTGTCAACCTTGGGTCAAGGGAGGTGATCTGGCCTCCTCTTTCTTTCCTTCCAGTGGAACGTTGAAGGGGGAATGGCAGCTTCAGGCTCATCCCGTCTCTGAAGCTTCTCTTGATGGCTCACTGGTTCCCAACGATTTCTACACGGACCCATGCTAGACAAAATTTTCACCACCCCAAAGCGAAATGCAAAAAATAAGTTCAACGTAATGAGTTTTACATCCAGCTAAACGCTTTCAATTTAAAGGCTCATCCTTTTCTTCCGAGCTCATGTCCTCCCTACCTCTTAGGGTGCTAAAATGTCTCTTTAGTGATAGAAAACGGAGTTTTTTGTTTTTTCTTTCTGTTCTTGGCAACATTAAAAGTTGATAAAACTATGTCAGTTCCCGTTAAAAAAAAAAAAGATCCCAGAAATCCAACGAGTCTCACACATCCTTCTTCTGCGTGTTGGTCCTTCTCTCCTATAAACTGCCATGAATGTCGTTGAACCTCCCAGTTGAGCAAGAGCGCAAAGCCTTTTGCAGAATGTGCTGGAGCCCGGGTCAGAGGTCCGAAGCCCAAGGTCTCAGTCCTCACAGTAGGCTCTCCCTCAGCCTCACGTTCCTTCTCTACAAAAGAGGAAGCCTGATCCCCATCCTGCCATGTTCCTAGGGTTATTGTGCGTTCAACTGATATCTTGGATAAGATTAAGCTTTTTGAGACCAGAGATACTCCCAAAACATTATGCCTGAGTTTATTTGGCTTAAGTTTAATAAAGCTGCTGCGATGACCAGGAATAACACTAGCAACTATCATATATTCAGTGTTATGTGCCAAGCATTAGGCTAAGCTCTTCACACAAAACAGAAGCTTCGTGAGGATAGGAACTTCATGAGGTTTGTCGACTGCCATATGCCCAGTGCCTGGAACAGTGCCTGGCATGTAAATATTTTTTGAATGAATGGATGCCTTATCTCATTTCATCCTCCCAACAACCCTGTGAGGTCAGTATGATTATTAGCCCAAGGTACAGATGAGAACACTGAGGCTTAGAGATGTGAAATGTTGTAAGGGAGGTCATGTAATTAAGCATGTGGACTCTGAGGTCAGACTTGCTGGGTTCAAATCCTAGCTTTTACATTTAACAGCTATCTTTAACTTTATTTTTCTGAGCTGTAGTTTCCTCATAGTAAAACGGGGATGTTAGTGGAAGCTCCCTTGAAGGGCTGTTGTAAGAAATCAACGAGATGGTACACATAAAGAATTCAGCATAGCACTTGGCACATAGTAGGTGTGCAGTATTAATTATACTTCCAGGTAAACAGGTAGTAAATAGGGAATCAAGAATTCTAGAGTACCCAGATCTACTCCAAAGCCAGGTCTTGATCACTACCGTTTATCGCCTCCTTCATTTTGCCAATTTCATGAGACCTTGTCTGGACCCTGTTTTGCTTTTGTCCAGGTTTGTGTTGGCAAGGGGCATGTGACAAGTATTGGCCCAGGCTGCAGACAGGAGAAGGGAAAAGGAGCTTGTCCTTCTCCTTGGTGCAGCTTCAGCCTTGATTAGCCCCTTCCTGATTCCCTCTCCAGTTAGGGTGGACTTGATAGAGAGCCCATGCAACAGGGAGAGGCCGTGGCCAAACTGTGGGGCCTCCAGCCTCTCCCTCACCCAATTCATCCTCCATGCCGGCTATCAGAGTGAGCTTCCTAGGCAGGGAGCCAGCATTTGTACCAGTTCCCCTGCTTTCTAATTGGGTAACCTTCATAAATCACTTCACCTCTCTGAGCCTCAGTTTTCCCAACTCCAAAATGGTAATAATAACTGTACCCGCCTCAAAGAACTATTTTGAAGACCAAATGAGGAAAAAAAAAAAACTGTGTAAAGTGATTGTCAGTGCTTGGCTTATAGTGGTATTTCCCCCTCCCCCTATCCATCAGCCATCTTAAGCTGATGAACTCCTACCCATCCTTCAAAGCCCAGCTCAAATGTTCCCTCCTTTACAAAGCCCTCTAAGACACCAAGACAACATTATCTGGCTCTTCCTCTGTGGTTCCACTACACATTGTACCTACTTGTATTACTGCCAGGGATGACATTAAAAATATTTAACAACTGGCTTAGTGTGTATACTGCCCCATCAGAAGGGCAGCTGACCTTGGCACTGAAGAGTTGTTAGGTATCACCCTTTATTTGCTGGACTGTGAAAAGGTCCAGGAGGTCCCAGGGGAGGGACAGATGGCTGGGAAGTAGGTACGATAGTGCTTATTTACCAACTTGTATGCAAGTATTTGAATATTTTAACAACTGTACAAGGCACTGGTGCTTATTGACTCGATCCCAGCCCTAATTTCAAGGCTTATCACACTGCAGTGCAACATGCTGTTGACTACTAGACTGTGAGCTCCTGGAGGTCAGGAGGAGTGTTTTCTTCATCTCTCTGTCCCCACAGGGGAGCTGGAGGGGTGGGAGGTAGGAGATGAGGGACATGAATGGGGCTGTGAAGGGTCCCTAAACTGTCTCCTTGGGACCCTCCATTTGGATTTGGGCTCTGACAGAGCCAAGGGGGCCTCCAGTTACTCTTAGCTCACCAACTAGGATTTCAGTAAGAAACAACCCTGAGTTTGCATATTCATATATGCAAATATAGTCCCTTAATGTAATGCACCCATCCTTGATTTTTTTTTAGAGAGTTATGCATATGAAATGCCTGCAGTCAAGTGTGGGAGGGGCTCAGTAGAGAAGACTCTTCATGCTCCTGCTCCTGGTCACCTCCAGAGCCCCGTCTCTCACCCAGCCAGACTGTGCAGTCTGAAAGTCCTATGCTCTTTGTCACCTCCAAGTCTTTACACATGCTAGTCCTTTCCCGGAATGTTATCTCCATCCCCGACACCAATCTTCATTTCTCCCTCTCAATGGCTGACTCCTGCTCACCCTTAATTTCTCAGTTGTCACCTTCTCTGTCCTAACCCTAATCCCATCCTGTACCTGGTTACCTTCCACCTATCTCAACATCTCAAAATCAATTGCTGTTTATTATTTTACTCCCCCATTGGAAGGCAAGGGCTTTTTCTTATTCACTGGTCCCTGAGAGCCAAGTCAGAACCTGTTATAGATGCTCAATCGATATTGGTAGACTTGAATGAATGATTGAGTGAGTGATTCAGTGAACATGACTGCTATTATTTCTAACAGAGATTTTTCAAAAAATCTCGGGGTCCCACAAGTGACTCAGAGCCAGGACTCTTGGAAAAATCTTTGGCTTCTCCTCTAACCTGGCACCTTCTTTCATCTCTGCCTTTGCAGGAGAGAAGATGAAAAAGGGCCTAGCCAGAAGGGGACAGGAAAGCTGGTGATAGGGAACCCAAGGTTGAGTAAGGACAGTGTTGACTTGTAGTGGGGTTGTTAACCACTGTCATAGGTCAACATGTGTACTAACTAACTGTTTAATGAGAAACTATTT
>NW_004443997.1:6949653-7001646 GCF_000243295.1 Trichechus manatus latirostris
AAAAAAAAAAAAAAGGTCTCGAAGGGAGAGTGTTGACATGTCGTGGGGTTGTTAACCAATGTCATAAAACAATATGTGTACTGACAAAAAGAAAAAGAAAGAAAAAGGGCCTAGCATGGTGTGCACTCAGAGGACCAGATTTTAGGGCTTCTGATGTCTCCATGAGTCACACAACCGTGAGTGGGGTACAGGTAGCCATTTGTGTTCATTTGTGTCATAGTTGCCTTTTAGAATGGAAAGAAATGGGCCTGGGAAGCAGGGGCCTTGACTCTAGTTCCAGATCAGCCACTGACTTTGCCTGGGCCTGGAACTATGTTATTATTACTATTCCTATCACTACGATTACCACTGCTGCTACTACTATTACCACTACTACTATCATCACCAGGTTCAGTGGTAGAATTCTTATCTTCCATCTGGGAGATTTCAGTTCGATTCCTGGCCAATGCACCTCATGTGCAGCCACCAGTCATCTGTTAGTGGAGGCTTGTGTGTTGCTATGATGCTGAATAGGTTTCAGCGGAACTTCCAGGCTAAGATAGACTAGGAAGAAAGGCCTAGTGATTTACCTCTGAAAAATCATCCAGTGAGAACCCTATGATCACATTGATCCAATCCTGTTGTGTATGGCGTTGCTATGAGTTAAGGGCCAACTTGAAGGCAGCTAACAACATTAACATCACTACTATTACCAGTGCTGTTCCTACCGCTACTACTACTGCTGCTACTACTACTAGCAGCAAACATTATATAGCATTTATATATATATATATATACCATATTGCCTGTTACGTTCTAAAATTTTTAGTTACGTTAAGTCATTGAATCCTTATAACAATTTTATAAGGTAGGTCCTACTGTTACCCCCATTTTGCAGATTTTGAGGGAACTGAAACAGAGAAGGCTTATATACCTTGCTCCAAGGTTCCACACTGGTAAAAGCCAAGCCAGGATCTGGAATGTTGTCATCACAACACCTGCTAATTGCTGAGTTTTGCCCCTGTGCCAAGTGCTGGGGTCACGTTTACAACATTACTTTGTTTTTGTGCTAAGAAAAAGCCTTTTCAAAAAGTGACTATGAGTATCTGAGGAAACTGTAGCTCAGAAAGATTTATGGCAAGCTCAGTGCCTGGGTTTGACTGCAAGTCTGTCATCATCCTGTGATTTTAACAACTCTACCTTGTAAGTCATTTCTGTTTTGTGAATCCCTTTTTGATAATCAAGGCATTGAGCTAGGTGAGCTTTTAAGGCCGCTCCTTTCTAAGTATGGATAAACCCCTGCCTTGCAGCTCTTTTAATGGGAGCTAGGGCCAAGGGGGACATTGAGGCATCTCATGCCAAAGCCACCAAGAACCTGTGTGTTTTAGGAAAGCAAACTACCAGCAGCCAATTTGGAACCTCATCAGCTGGTGTGAGGGAACAAACTCAGCTTTTTGCAACATCTTGACAGATATGGCCTTGTTAGGAAACCATCCCAGGTGGGTGAGAAGGTATAAGCCAGTTGCTCCCAATGGCACCTTTTAGTGAGGGTCAGTTGGGGACACCAAATGGGCTGCCATAAATACCATGACTGCAGAAATTGGACTGCCCTTACTAACTTAAAAACGTTCTTACACTTCTTATTGCTCATTTTTCAAGTTTATTTTTACCTTTGCAACAATCCTCAAACAACAAGTTTGATAATTATGCCCATTTTCCAGATGAGGAAGCTGAGGCTGTGAGAGAGAAAATGATTGTCCATCCAAGCCAAGACTTGAACCCAGACTTCTAGACTCTGCCATACTGGGAAGACCCCTTCTTAGGACATTCCGTCAGGGGAGAATGCAGTGGGCATTGCCATCTGCAAGTCCTTAGTACTCATGGACATCTCTGCAAAGGAGGGGTCTGGGGAGAGTTGTGGATAGTTCCAGATAAGCAGAGGATTTGGGCAAAATTAGACCTTGGTGATACAGGTGTGCTTTGATTGATGCTGAATTTCCCAGAATGTACTGCAGATAATAACTATTGTGTCAGCTCTGTCCAACTGTTATTTATCATTACCTTCCCTTCCTGGACCTCCATGCAAGCACCCCTGAGCTTTTGCTTGCTTCCACCTCATCCTTTCTAAGGGAGCAGCTCCCTGAAGTTTTTAAGTTCACTCATAGCTAGAGGAGACAGGTCCCTTCACAGCTGTTGACAGCAATCGTAGGCTATGTCAGCATTGAATTGCCTCCTGTTTGTCTGTCTGTCCCTTTAGACTCTACAAAAGGCCTTCACATACTTTGTCTTATTTAATATCCCCAGCAGCCCCAGACGGAAGTGATATTACTTCAAGTTTACCAGTGAGAAAACGAAGGTTCAGAGAGGTTAAGCAACTTGCCCAAAGTCACACAGCCAGGAAATGAGAAAGCTAGGATTTGAATTCAGAGCAAACTCCAAATCCCTTGCTCATGAAACTTCCTGGCATGAAATCACATGATGTCAAATTCCAGCTCCTCCTCTTGACCTGGGAGAGCGTCGCATGGTTCTCTTCAATGCCAGATTGCTAAATCAGATTGCCCCGCTCTGTGGCTTTGCCCCAGATCTTAACCTCTCTAGACCTTCATTTTCCTTTCCCATCTGTGGAAGGGACTAGTGAGAGCAATTGTGCCGTCAACTCCCCAAGACCTTGTGTGGACACATGAGAACACACAGATCAAGCGCTATGAGCTCTTTGGAGGAAAATCTTCACTCAAATTCAAGGTTGTGTTTATGCGTAAAATCAAATCCCAGCTGTCAACCAATGCTGGTGGCCAGCGGGCATAAAAGATACAGACTTCTTTTAAAAGCTAGAATGCCTCTGTTATGCTTCTCAAAGAAACCTCCTATGATATTGTATTCCTGTGATGTCATTCTGGAGACCAGTATTTATTTTTCAGTAGTCCTCTGATGAAAATCCCAGGTATTTTCATCCCCCCCACCCCCCGCTCAAGTCCCCAAGCCAAGTGCTGCCACAGATTAGCAAGTGACCATTTGGTTAATCAATAGTGAGATCTGAAGCTAGTGGGAAATTTTGCCCGTAATGGCATTGAAATGTATCATACCTTGCCCTGAACTGGTGCCTCCACCTCCCCCCAGGGTTGTGGCCCGGGCGGGCAGACGAGGCTGTGTGGAATACTTACTACACCCCTGGCTGACAGGAGGCTGAGCATCGGGTGGGGCTGGTTGGGCAGATGGCTGGGATGGGCTTCGGGGCTGGCCTTCCAGAGAGTCTTGGAACAGCAGTGGGAGTGCCTCCTGCGGGACTTCCGCCCTTCCTCAGGGGACTGGCCACGGTGCCTGGGGGCAGGGGAGAGAGACCTGAGAGCAGGGAGGTGGTTGAGGGACCAACAGGATCTGAGGATGACAGAGTATATGTTTGGGTGTGTTTGTATATGTTCATATGCTACTTTGTCCCTGGGTATGTTTGTGTGTGTATGAAAATTGTATTGTGGAGGTATCTGTCCACCCATCCATCCTTCCACCCATTCATCCACCCTTCTATCCTTCCTTCCTCACTCCCTACCTCCCTTGTTCCCTTCCATCCGTCCACCCATCTATCCATTCATCTTACCCAGCTGTCCACCCCCCCCCCACTCATCCATCCATTCTCCCATTTGTTTATTCAACAAATGTTTATTTGTGTACCCAGCACTATTTTGGGAGCTGGGGATACAGCCATGATGAAGACAAACAAGGTCTCTCCCCTAATTTAGTTTAATGTCCTGTATGATTGTCTGTCTGTGACTGTGTGTATGTCTGGGTATGTCCATCTGTTCCTCCATGTGAGTGTCTATAAATATAACTGTATATCTGTATGTTGTATATATGACTTCGCCATCTGCAAAACAGAGGCAGCCTACTGATTGCCACTCAAAACTTTGACAAAATGGCAGACCAAAATGACAGAGCTGACTTCTGCAAGCTTGTCAGGTCTAGATCTGGCTTCTCTGTATGCTATGGAAGCCAAAGGAATGCCTGACTCCTTGAAAAGGGTGTATTTGGACTCTGCATATCCTGTTAGCTTTCTGAGCCACAGCAGTAATAAAAACAACACCTTATTGATTTGCACAGCACTTATAAACTCTCTTATGGTGTTTTCACAGTCCTCTCCACAACTCGGACAGACAGGGCAGGTATTACATTCCCATTTCACAGACGAGGGAGCTGGGGCTTAGAGACATTTAGGGACCTGCCTGAGGTGGCACAGCTTGTAAGTGGTAGGACCAGGGTCAAGGCAGAGTTTTCTGCCCTTGTAAGAACCAATGCCTCTGATTCTTGCTCTTGAGTGTTCTCTGCTCTGAGCCCTTCCAGAGCATCTCTGTGCTGGGTGTTGGTGAGAGTGCTAGCTCTCGGGTTGCTCCCATGCCTGCTGGAGTGCCCTGTAGCCCAACAGGCCCTGGGGAGCTCAGGTGGCAACACCACCAGGAGACGTGGCAGCAGAAGGAGGCTGTGATGGCAGCCATCTCGCTAACAGGTAAGTTTTGGGAAAGCAGAGCACAGTGCCATGAGGCATGTCTGCAAATAGGCCCTGCATGGTCCTCTGGCCCAGGCCAGCAGGGGCTTAGCGGCTGGGAGCTGACTGAGCCTGGGGTGGGGGTGAAGGGCCCAGGCTGGGTCACTCAGACCTGGGGCCCAGTCCCACCTCTGCCACCCACTTACTAGCTGTGTGAACTTGGTCAGATCCCTTTGCCCACCAACACAGTTTTTCTAGCTGTAGTGTGCCACAGCATGTTTACTGTCCATTGACTGCAACAAGGGAGAATGCACACTGTAGGGATCCATAGGGCATCTCTGTAAGAGGGGGTAAGAGTGTATTAGAGGATCTGGGCTTGTGTAGCTGATTTTGGGAAGTTTTTAAGAGACTGAGGCTTTGTTCTGGATGGATTCCATCCAAAAGTGAGCATAATTCTATGATTGGGTATCTTAATACATCTTATCTAGAAAGAGGGACAAATAGACTGAGGCGAAGCCTGTAATGGACTCAGAGATACCAACAATCATGAAGATGGTGCAGGACTGGGCAACGTGTCGTTCTGTAATACATAACGTAGCCACGGGTCAGAGCCAACTCGACGGCAACTAACAAGTCTGTAATTGATAAAGCAGCAGCAGTCACTCAGGTTAGCTAGGTAGGGGGCTATTTGGTCGTTTTTGTCTGTGTTTAGACGTAATCATGGAGTGGTCTTATTTTTGTCTTGATCCATCCAGGTCAGAGTGGCCTTGTCTGATGGTGATGTTGGGTGGAATTGTCGATGCCAAGGCCTAGCTGGTAGTACCAGGCCAGCTCCCCATGTCAGGGCCTGCTTGTCTCTTTCTCAAGTATGTTTCACTCTTGGCTACCTATTCACATCACCCAGGGAGACTGAAAAAATCTCAGTGCCCTGGTCCCACCTCATCCCAATGAAATCAGAATGTCTAGTGGGTGGGACCCAGGCACTCGTATTTTTTAAGACTTCCCAGGGGATCCCCAAGTGCAGCCAAAGCGGAGAAGCACTGGTGTTATTGGGATGTTAAGAGAGAAAATATATTTGGAATTGTAGCAGACTGACCAGCACAGCATAGGAGTTGGATAAATATCCCCTATTCTTCTTTTTATTATTATTATTCTCATTCCTGGGAAAACTGTCCTCTCCTTTCTCAGGATGGGAGAGCCACTGTATCTGCATAGAGAGGGACCAGGTTAGGAGAAAACTGACTGGGAAGAGCCTCAGAACTTGGTACTTTGCTCTGTGCCCTTTCACAGGTTTCTTAGCCTCTCTGTGCTTAGAGCATCCCTTAGTCAGACAGCAAAGTCCACAGCCAGACTCCCTGGTTCCAATCCCAGCTCCCCCACTTAGTAACTGTGTGACTAGCAAGTTTCTTAACCTCCCTGTGCCTCAGTTTTCTCATCTTTAAAATGGGGATAGATAGTACCTACTTCATAGGGTTTCAGAGAGGATAATGTGAGTTGATGTATGAAGAGCACTTAGCATTCTGTGGTTTTGTTGTTCCTGTATTCATGGAGGCAGCAGGTCTCCTTGTTTTCTGCAATCCTTTCTCTGCAGGGAAGTGTGACAGATGCTGAGTGGAGGCAGAGGACTGTCCCTTTGCTAGGGGAGCGGCAGGAGGCAGAGCTGATGTCAGTAGCTTGGGGACGAGGCTCCGGGGAGCGAGGGTTACCTGCTCGCACAGCTTGAGGACCGGGACTCCGAGCTCTGGGACCGTGAGTGGCAACGGTGATGGCGGTGGCGGTGAGATTTTCGGGGCCGGCTTCGAGATCTTGGGGGGTGGTGGGAAGGAGCAAGTCAGATGAGGAGAGAGATTTTGATCTTCTGACACACATTTTCCTCTTGTACCCAAGTCACCATCCCCCCAAAGTTATGCTGTCTCCCTCACCCCACATTACCCCAGCTTCCTGCCTGAATATTTGGGGGTCTCTAACCAGGCATACTGAACACAGGTGATGGGTGGGGGAAGGGCCCTCTCTTCCTGCTGGAAATGGACCCAGTGCAGACCACACCCTGAGCAGAAACTCTGCCTCCACATGTCACTTCCCTCACCTACAGTGGGAGTGTGAATTTCAGACAGCTTCAGGGCCGGTCAGGTACCATGAAGGTGTGAATCAGTCAGGTGCTCAAAGATATAAAAGGAAGGGGCTGCTTTGCCTCCACAGTATGGAGGTGCTGCTGGCTCTTGTAATTTTTAAAGCGAATGTGGAAATTCAGATTTTTCTGTAAAATACTCCTATTTCAAATGGAAGCTAATTAGTAAAATACTCCTATTTCAAATGGAAGCTAATTAGAGGGAAAAAAAGACACTGTTTGGGGCAAATAAAACACACTTGCAAAGTAAATTAGGCCTTTGGGCCACCAATTTGTAACCTCAGAGCTGGAAAATGAAGTCAAGATTCTTAGCACAGAGTCAAAAGATTTTCTGAATGGGCTACAAACCTCATCAACAATAAAAATTACAAATATAACAGTTACTACTGTTAATAACGGTATTGGTACAGGTTAGTACCGCTACCTCTAAGTAGTAGTAGCTGCAGGAGAGGTGATTAAAGGATGTGCAAGGGATGTGAATGGTTTGGGCCAAGCCAGGAAGCCAGTGGGAGTTAGAAATGACTCTGTCAGGAGGTAGCCTGGTTATCCCAGTAGAGGACTCAGGGATTCTTCTAAAGTAATAATCAGACCATGTCCCTTCCCTGCTTAAAACCTCCCCACTGCCTTCACGTCAAGTCCAAACTCTGAGCTTGAACCATACCTCCTTCAGGCGCTAGCTCTGCCCTCCAGCCCCACTGCTTGGCAGTTTCTGCCTTGACCTGGCAGCAGCTCCAGTAACACCAAGCTGCTTCTACTCTGGCTCACACGTTTCCAGGTGAAGATGCCCTCTTGATGATGCTGATGGTGACAGATGATAACCCCTATCTAACACTGTGTGCCAGGCACTGGGTTCTAAGCATTTATAAAGTGTGTCCTGAAAAATAGGAAAAGATCCCATTGTTTTCAGATGACCACTCTAACTTCTGGAACCCCAGTGTCCCGGAAGGGCAAAGTTTGAGAACCACTGTCTTAGAGTCAGATTTAAGTGATGGGATAATACCGAGGTCTGTGAGGTGGGAATAATGAACCCCCTCCGTAAGTCTCCAAATGCCTTCACCAGGTGAGTCTGCATTTCCTCCACCCCCTTCTTTCCTTGCCCCAGTTCTCCTATGTGGGCCAGCACAGAGAGAACAGTGGGAAAGTACACGGCAGTTACATCAGCAGCAATTAAGTTCACAGTGGTGAAGTATGCAGTAAGTACACAGTGGCATTAAATATGCTGCGGTTATATATGTGGTGAAGGCATTGGTGGTTCAGTGGTAGAATTCTTATCTTCCATGCAGGAGACCCAGGTTTGATTCCTGGCCAATACACTTCGCGTGTGGTCACCACCAGTCTGTCAGCAGAGTTTGTGTGTTACTATGATGCTGAGCAGGTTTCAGTGGAGCTTCTAGACTAAGATGGAGTAGGAAGAAAGGTCTAGTGGTCTACTTCAGAAAATCAGCCAATGAAAACCCTATGGATCACTATGGTCTGATCTGCAGCCGATCATGGGGATGGTACGGGACTGGGCAGCATTTCATTCTATGGTGTATGGGGTCGTAATGCGACAGCTAACAACAACAATATTCCTTATAACAGTTCATGAAGTAGATTTCTATTTTCATTCCTATCTTACAGATGAAGAAACTGAGGCACAGAGTTTAAACAACTTATCTAACCTGCAGCCTAGAATGTTACCTCCCACCCTCACCCCTCCTGCAGGCAGCCTCCTCTCACCACCAAGCCCTCTTTCCAGCACCAAGTTCCCATAGTGCCCTGGGCTTCCATCTGCCATTGCTGTGCCGAGATCTGTCTCATGTCCATTTCCTGTGGGCCTCAGCACTGTGAGCTCCTCAAGACCAGGAGAGTTATCTGCTAATCTCTGTCCTTGGGCCCAGCACTGGTTCTACGACATATTAGGGCCTCACTGTGGAATGTTGAATAAAAAGAGGCTAAATCATAGGATTTGGTGAAAATGTTGTTGTTAGCTACTGTCTATGTCGGCCCCTGACTCATGGTGACCCCATGCACAACAGAACAAAATGCTGCCTGGTCCTGCGTCCTCCCCATGATCGTGTGTGGATCGGACCCTTGTGATCCACAGGGTTTTCACTGGCTGATTTTCGGAAGCAGGTGATGAGACCTTTCTAGTCCATCTTAGTCTAGACTCTCTGCTAAAACCTGTTCTGCATCCTGGCAACACACCATCCTTTATCTTAGGATATGCCTTGTTTTGCTTGCTTTTCCTTCCCCTGACTCTTGTCTTTTGGCTTGCACATCCTGCCTAATCTGCAACCTGCGCCTTTTTTTTATTTTTACTTTCTATTGTGCTTTATGTGAAAGTTTACACCGCAAATTAGTGTCTCATTCAAAAATTTATACACAAATTGTTTTGTGACATCGGTTGCAATCCTCGCAATGTGTCAGTACTCTCCCTCTCTCCCTTTACACCCCAGGTTCCTCGTGTCCATTCATTCAGGTTTCCTATCCCTTCCCGTCTTTGCTTTTGGGCAGGTATTGCCCACTTGGTCTCATATACTTGATTGATCTAAGAAGCACGTTCCTCAAGTGTGTTATTGTTTGTTTTATAAGCCTCTCTGATCTTCTGCTGAGAGGTGGACTTCAAGAGTGGCTTCAGTTCTGAGTTAGCAGGATGTCCAGGGACCATAGTCTCGGGGGTTCCTCCAGTGTCTGTCAGGCCAGTAAGTCTGGTCTTTTTTTGTGAATTTGAATTTTGTTCTACATTTTCTCCTGCTGTGTCCGAGACCTCTATTGTGATCTTTGTCAGAGCAGTCAGTGGTGGTAGCCGGGCATCATCTAGTTCTTCTGGGCTTGGGCTGCTGGAGGCTGTGGTTCATGTGGTCCATTAGTCCTTTGGACTACTATTTTCTTTGTATCTTTGGTTTTTCTTCATTGTCCTTTGCTTTGGACAGGATGGGCCCAGTAAATGTATCTTAGATGGTCACTCACAAGCTTTTAAGACCCCGGATGCTACTCACCAAAGTAAGATGTAGAACATTTTCTTTATAAGCTATGTTATGCCAATTGACCTGGCTGTCCCCCAAGACGATGGTCCCCAGCACTCAGTCCCAGTAACTCTGTCCCTCAAGGTGTTTGGATGTGTCTAGGAAGCATCTATGACTTTGCCTTAGTCAAGTTGTGCTGACTTCCCCTATATTGTGTGTTGTCTTTCCCTTCACCAAAGTTAACACTTGCCTACTATCTAGTTAGTGATTTCCTCTATCCATTCCCCCCTCCCTTGTAACCATCAAAGATTATTTTTTTCTTTGTGTAAACGTTTTCTTGGGTTTTTTTGATAGTGGTCTCATACACTATTTGTCCTTTTGTGATTGAGTTATTTCACTCAGCATAATGCCCTCCAGATTCATCCATGTTGTGAGTTGTTTCTAGGATTCATCGTTGTTCTTTATTGTTGCATAATATTCCGTTGTGTATAAACACCATAATTTGTTTATCCATTCATCTGTTGATGGGCTGTTTCCATCTTTTTGCTGTCATGAATAATACTGCAATGAACGTGGATGTGCGCATGTCTATTAGTGTGACGGCTCTTATTTCTCTAGGATATATTCCTAGGAGTGGGATTGCTGGATCATATGGTATTTCTATTTCTAGCTTTATAAGGAAGTGCAGTTATCATTTTCCATAGTGGTTGTACCATTTTACATTCCCACCAGCACTGCATAAGAGTTCCAGTCTCCCTGCAGCCTCTCCGATATTTGTTATTTTCTGTTTTTGTGGGAGTAATGTCGAGGTCCGATGATATCTCATTGTAGCTTTGATTTGCATTTCTCTAATGGCTAATCATAGTGAGCACTTCCTCATGTGTCTGTTGGCTGCCTAACTGTCTTCTTGGGTGAAGTGTTTGTTTGTATCTTCTGCCCATTTTTAATTAGATTACTTGTCTTTCTGTTGTTGAGGTGTTGAAGTATTCTATAGAGATTAGATCATGTTGGGTATGTTGTAGCCAAAATTTTTTTCCTTATCTGTAGGTTCTCTTTTTACTTTTTTGGTGAAGTCTTTTGATGAGCATAAGTATTTAATTTTTGGGAGCTCCCAGTTACCTAGTTTATCTTTTGGTATTTGTGTATTGTTAGTTATGGTTTGTATTCTATTTATGCCAGGGCCCCTAGCATTGTCCCTATTTTTTCTTCCATAATCTTTATCGTTTTAGGCTTTATATTTAGGTCTTTGATCCATTTTGAGTTGGTTTTTGTGTATGTTGTGAGTTACGGGTCCTGTTTCATTTTTTTATAGATGGCTATCCAGTTTTGTCAGCACCATTTGTTAAAAGACTGTCTTTTCCCCCATTTAATGGACTTTGGTCCTTTGTCAAAGATCAGCTAACCATAGGTAGGTGGATTTACATCTGGGTTCTGGATTCTGTCCCATTGGTCTATGTGTCTGTCATTGTACTAGCACCAGGCTGTTTTGACTGCCATGGCTGTATAGTAGGTTCTGAGATCAGGCAGTGTGAGGCTTCCTACTTTGTTCTTTTTCTTCAATAATACTTTGCTTATCTGGGGCCACTTCCCATTCCATATAAAGTTGGTGATTAGTTTTTCCATCCTATTAAAGAATGCTGTTGGTATTTGGGTGGGGATTGCATTATATCTGTAGATCGCTTTGAGTAGAATTGACATTTTCACAATGTTGAGTCTACCTATCCATGAGCATGGTATGTTTTTCCATCATTTATGTAGGTCTCTTTTCGTTTCTAGCATAGTGTTTTGTAGTTTTCTTTGTATAGGTTGTTTATAGCCCTGGTTAGACTTATTCCTAAGTATTTTTATCTTTTTAGAGGCCATTATAAATGGTACTGTTTTCCTGATTTCCTTTTCAAAGTTCTCTTTGTTGGTGTATAGGAATCCAAGTGATTTTTGTACATTGATCTTATATCCTGCTACTCTGCTGAATCTATTAGTTCCAGTAGTTTTTTTGTGGAATTTTTGGGTGTGTCTATGTATAGGAGCCTATTGTCTGTGAATAGAGATAGTTTTACTTCTTCCTTTCCAATTTGGATGCTCTTTATTTATTTATTTTTTGGCCCTATTGCTCTAGCTAGGACTTGCAGCACAACGTTAAATAAGAATGGTGATAAAGGCGTCCTTGTCTTGTTCCAGTTCTCAAGGGGAATGCTTTCAGCCTGTCTCCATTGAGAATGATGTCAGCTGTTGGTTTTGTATAGATGCCCTTTACTATGTTAAGGAATTTCCCTTCTATTCCTATTTTATTGAGAGTTTTTGTCAGGAAAGGGTGTTGGACTTTATCACATGCCTTTTCTGTGTCGATAGAGATCATTATATGTATGATTTTCTAATGCTGAACCATTCATGCATACCTGGTATGAATCCCACTTGGTTGTGATGTTATTTTTTTTTTTTTTTGATATGATGCTGAATTTTATTGGCTAGAATTTCGTTGAGAATTTTTGCATCTATATTCATGAGAGATACTGGTCTGTAATTTTCTTTTTTTGTTATGTCTTTGCCTGGCTATGGTGTCAGGGTTATGCTAGCTTCATAGAATGAATTTGGGAGTATTCCTTCCTTTTCTATGCTCTGAAATAGTTTGAGTAGTACTAGTGTGAGCTCTTCTCTGGTAGAATTATCCAGTGAACTCATCAGGCCAGGGCTTTTTCTTGTTATTGTTGGTGGGAGTTTTTTTTTGTTTTTTTTGTTTTTTAAATTATTATTACCTCTTTAATCTCTTCTCTTGTTATGGGTCTGTTCAGATTGTCTGTCTCAGTTTCTGTTAGTTTAGGTAGGTAATGTGTTTCTAGGAACTTGTCCATTTCCTCTACCCATTGCCATCAAGTCGATTCTGACTCATTGTGATCCTATAGGGCAGAGTAGAACTGTCCCACAGGGTTCTCAAGGAGTGGCTAGTGGATTCAAACTGCCAACCTTTTGGTTAGCAGCCAGAATCTTAACCACTGCACCATCAGGGCTCCTCACTTCCTGTAGGGCCTCAAAATTGTCGGAGTACAATTTTCATTATTATGACCCTTTCAATTTCAGTTGGGTCTGTTGTAATGTCCCCCATCTCATTTCTTATTTGGGTTATTTGCTTCGTCTCCTGTTTTTCTTTTGTCAGTTTGGCCAGTGGATTTGTCAATTTTGTTGATCTTTTCAAAGAACCAACTTTTGCGCTTGTTGATTCTTTCTATTGTTTTTCTGTTCTCTATGTAATTTACTACGTAATTTATTTTTGCTATAATTTCTATTATTTCCTTTCTTCTGGTGCCTGTGGGCTCTTTTGCTGTTCTCTATTTGTTAAAGTTGTAGGGCTAACATTTTGATTTTGGTTTATTCTTTTATGATGTGTGTATTTAGTGCTATAAATTGACCTCTAAGCACCGCCTTTGCTGTGTCCCAAAGGTTTTTTTTACGATTTGTTTTCATTCTCATTTGATACTAGGAATTTTTTTATTCCCTCTTTGATTTCTTCTATTACCCAATGGTTTTTAAGTAAGGTGTTATTCAGTTTCCATGTATTTTATTTTTTTCCTTGTTCTGCCTGTTATTGATTTCTACTTTTATGGTGGTGTGATCAGAGAGAATGCTCTGTATCATTTTGATATTTTTTATTTTATTGAGGGTTGCTTTGTGGCTTAAAATGTAGTCTCTTCTAGAGAATGATCCATGTGCATTGGAAAAGAATATATACTTTGATGCTGTTGGGTAGCATGTTCTATATATGTCTATGAGGTCAAGTTGGTTGATTTTGGCCTTTAGATCTTTTGTATCTTTGTTGAATTTCTTTCTAGATGTTCTTTCCTATACTGAGAGTGGTGTGTTGATGTCTCCTACAATTATTGTGGAACTGTTTCTCTTTTCAGCGCTGTTAGAGTTTATGTGTTTTCGAGCCTTGTCACTGGGTGCATAGATATTTATTAAGGTTATGTCTTCTTGTTAGGTTGTGCCTTTATTCATTATATACTGTCCTTCCTTGTCTTTTAATGTTAATTTTGCCTTAAAGTCTGTTTTATCTGCGATTAGTATTGCCACTCCTGCTTTTTTTTGGTTACAGTTTGCCTGATATGTTTTTTCCATCCTTTACTTTTTAATATATTTATGTCTTTTTGTCTAAGAGTCTCTTATAGACAGCACATTGATGGGTTGTGTTTTTTTAATCCATTCTGCCACTCTCTGACTCTTTACGGGTACATTTAAATCATTTACCTTCAGTGTGATTATCGACAGGTATGAGTTTAGAATTTATTGCTGTCATATTATTGTGTTTTTTTTTGTTTTTTTTTGATGCTGACGATTTTTTTCTTCCTCTTAATTGCCTGTGCTGAGTTCCTTTTGCTTGTGGATTTTCTTTGTTATTATAGTTACTGTGTTTACTGAGTCTTTACATTTTTCTTCTTTTTTATTCTGATGAGTAGGTTTGTTAACTTTCTTGGTGATTACCTTGAAATTGATATTGCCTTGACTTCCTCTTCATTTGAAAGTTCTATAATTATACCGTTTATTCCCCTCCTTTATTGTTTTGATGTTGTTGTCATTTACAGATTGACATCTCTGTTTCCCTGTTTCAAGTCTTTTAGCTTTGTTTTATTATTTCAGGTTCTTTACCTAATTTCAGGTTCTTTACCTAGGTTGGTATCTGCCTGATGCCGTCCTGCGTCCTAGACTCTGGATGTTGTTGGTTCTCTAACCAGAGGACTCCCTTTAATATTTCTTCCATTTGGTGTTTGATCTAGTTCTTTATCCCTTCATTTGATGCTTAGGGTTCCAGGATTGATGTTTATATCTGTTTTACTTAGTTTTTCGGGTCTTTGTCGCAGAGGGTCGGCGTGGTGCGTCTGTCTGGGGTGCCATGTTGGCTCTAGCTCACCTAAGCCTTTCTTATCCCTTTCGAGCAATTTCTAGGACACATTCTGCTCTAGGCACCAGGGAGGGGCCCACCTTGCTGTCTTCACACAGGCAGTCCTTGCCTCAGTGATTATCTTCTTCATTCTCCTGGGTGTGGGCCCTGCCCTGCCTTGGTGGCTGCCTATTCGGGGCCCTCCTGGACAGTAGGAGCCCTGGTGGCTCAATGGTTAAATGCTCGGCTGCTAACTATAAGGTCAGTGGTTCGAACCCACCCAGCAGCTCCACAGGAGAAAGACCTGGCAATCTGCTTTCGTAAAGATTACAGCCTAGAAAACCCTATGGAGTAGTTCTACTCTGTCACATGGGTCACTGTGAGTTGGAATTGACTCAACAGTACCCAGCAACAACACTGGACAAGCAGTGCTGAGACCTCTGAGAATATGTGCTCTGTCTGTGATTAGAGCGAAAGCACTCTCAATAGATATGGTCAATATTTGTCTCTTGGCTTGAATTGAACAAGTCTGATGACCCAGAAGTTCTTCTTTGAGCTGATACAAGGTTTCACTGCTTCCTTCTGGAGCAATCATTAGGCTCCCGTGCTTGTGGCTGAACTGCCCTCCTTCACACTGACCCTGGGTGAAGAGACCCTTTAGGGCAGCAGAGCTGGGCGCCCTCCCTTTTTCCCCTCCCCAGCAGCTGACTGCCTTTTATCCCATTGCTTTTGATCCTCACTTTAGAAGCTTCTTGGCAGGAGATAAAATATTAGCTGACTGGAAAACACACGCACTAACATTTGCAGTGTATAAAGTAGGTGGGTTATAACCAAATTTACTTTTAATTTGGCCGGGAACTGAACTCCACAGGCAGCACTAGCTGATTGGAATTTCTGCTACCAGCTATAAAGTGTGAAACAGCTGGGGCCCTAAGACTGGGGATAGGGGCTTCACTGAGATCTCCACATTGTAAGACTCAGCTGCATAGCTCATACGCTTCCTCACGCATGTGCACACACACGATCACACCCCTATAGGCACCCATGCACATACATCACACACACACGCACTGTAAAAACCAGCACACAAGCCCTATACACAGAATTCACACAGACTACAGACAGTGCACCTGCACGCACACCATTCATGCTCCTGCTCACATAAGCACAAGCATACACAGTGCATTTCTGCGAACACAAATATATACCACATGCATGCAGTATACACCTACATTGTATACATTTGTACACACAGTGCACACAGATGTTTACATGATGAAGAAACGGACATTTACAATGTGCAGGCTACACATAAACACACATGACATACACAGAATTCACACAGGCACGCCAGCACACATCTTCCATGCACGCATAAACAAATACACCAGATACACAGCCATGTGCACTCATGCACACTTAAACCCACAACTGCAAGTACACACAGTTCTGTCTTCTCTCCCTCCCACTCACCCACCCACCCACTTCTCCTTTTCCCTGTTTATTTGCCAACTCCAACACTCTAGCTTTTAAGAGGCCACATTCCCTACGTCCCCAAACTGGAATAGTGTGTTCTAGGTGGTATCTACTTACTGTTTTTTGTGCCTCCTCTCTTCCTTTCTTTTGCTTTTGGGGCTAGAGGAGCTAAACGAGAAATGGCCAATTAATTGAAAGATGCTAAACTCCAGTTACAGATCAAAATAAACAAGTAGTTTAAATGCTTAACACACTGCAGGCCAGATACAGGCAGTTCTGGCATGGACACTGATCACTGTCCAAGACCACACAGGTCGCTGCCAACTTTTACACCTAGCTGGTTCAGTTCAGGTCACCAACTCATACACATATGCTGAGAATAGGGTTGCTGATGAGGCCAAGTTCAGCTTTGTAGGTTAATAATAACAGTATCTGCCACGTTTGAGGCTCTACTATGGGCTGGGAACTCTGCTAAATACTTTACGTCAACAATCTCCTTTCATTCTCCCTACAGGTATTTGTTGTTAGGTGCCACTAAGTCGGTTCCGACTCATAGCGACCCTACATACAACAGAACAAAACACTGCCTGGTCCTGCACCATCCTCACAATTGTTGCAGCCCCTGTGTCAATCCGTCTTGTCGAGGGTCTTCCTCTTTTTTGCTAACCCTCTACTTTACCGCTTTGGGTATAGGTACATTTTAATAAGCTCTCACTTATACAGATGAGAAAATTGAACCACAGGTGGAAAAGGGATGTGGCCCCAGAGCATGGGTCCTTGGAGCCCATGATCTTGACCACTGTTCAATCAATTTATAAGAGAAGAGAATAGAATATCCTGGCAACTACACTGAAGCTTCACAAAGCTTGGCAGGTTCTGAAATGTTCTGCCTGTGAATATTCAAGTGTCTTTTTTTTTTTTAATTTTTGGTGAGACGATTGGGGCATGAGTAGTACGGACAGTGAGGACAGTGATGATTCGGGGTCGCAGCCTGATTACAAGGTGGGCCCCAGAGGGCAAACACTAATTGGTAATTCAAGCCAGACTGGCCTCAGTGAGTCACTAAGAACCCATTACTGGCCAAGGTCCTGGGAAGGGAAAAAATCTAATTTCATCAAACTGTAATCACACCATGACATGAGCTGCAGACGCTGTCTCCCTGTTTGAGATTCAACCTGTGCAGTGGAAGCACTCAGACCTCACTAGAAGATCTGAGTTTGAGTCCCAGCTCTGCCCCTTAGTGACTGTGTGATGATGGGCAAGTTACCTATCCTCTCTAAGGCCCGGCTTCCTCACCTGTGACATGGGGACACTGCTCAGTCTGTTGGGATGAGTGGATGGATAACAGTGGTGATCAATGTCTACTTGTAGATGAATAAAAGAAAGGGCTTTGTACACTGCTCTAGATGCAGCCATTGTTATTTAAGAAGCCGCTGTCACCCTCTGGGCCTGCCCCGACCCTCAGCCTGACAGACTTGAGTGTGAATTATGGCTCTGCCTCCTCCTGGCTGTATGTCTGTGGACACACCTGTCCCATCTCCTATCTGAGTCTCAGTTTTGTCATCTGTAAAGTGGGAATTTCACAGGGTAACGCAGTGGTTAAGAGCTACGGCTGCTAATCAAAAGGTCGGCAGTTTGAATCCACCAGCTGCTCCTTGGAAACTCTAAAGGGCAGTTCTACTCTGTCCTGTTGGGTCACTATGAGTCAGAATTGACTCAGTGGCGACGGGTTTGGTTTTCTGTTTCTGCGTAATGGGGATTAAATACACACATGGATGGAAAGGGCTTAGTGCATGGTCGAGCTTATGAGTACCCAATAGGTGTGGCTTTATTTGTGCTCACCCAGTGTTTCTAATCTACTAGGACTTGAGCTCTGTCCCTTGACCAGGATCTGAGAAGGCTTTGGCCGAAAGACATATGGGTCAGGTAATGCTGGAGGGGCTGAGGCTGTTTACCCAACCTGGTGGGTGGGGCTAATATATCTCTATATGCTTCAAAGTACTCAGTTCAAGATTTCATCCAAACAGATTCTGGCAGGGTAGTGAGACTTTCTAGGGAGGGGCACTGGCAGAGACTGGTCCAGGAACAACCACCTGGACTGATGGAAGTTGAAAGCTGGCTTGGAACTTTCAGGGAAACCAGCCCATGCCTTCATTTTGGAAGTGAGTCCCAGGAAGATGAAGAGGTGTACCCAAAAACATCTCCAGAGATGGAGACTGAGAGCTGACCCTACAAGCTGCCCAAAGCCTGGTTGACTGAGAAAGCTGAAGCAAGCAGCCAGAGGCAACAAGATTCTTACCTGTGCCTTCTCTTCTTGGAGAATGACCTGGTTAAAGGAAAAAAAAGGGGGAGAAAGGAAGGAAGAAAATAAATATGAGCAACTTCGAGGTTTCTTCTGCTGGGATGAATGTATCAGTGTAGTTGTGATCAGGCTCCATGGAGGTGGGGACACCTCACCAATCCTCCTCCCCACTTAGGCTGCAAGGAATATAAGGATCTATCAGCTCTCTACTACTTGGTGAGGCGAATGTGTCCAGATGGCTGCTGGTGGGGAAACTGGCCCAGTGAGGACAGAGCTTTTGATTTTACAGAGGAACTAGAGACCAGGAGTGTTCATATCACAAAATCTAATTTTAAAATATTGGCTTGGCCCATATACCACAAATTTGAGCCCTCTGGTGTATATCCTTCTAGGTTGGTGGGTTGTGTTTTTTGGAAACATGCATGTGAGTGAATGTGTGTGTGGTGGACACCTTTTGGAATGTGTCTCCAGTTCATAGTAATCCTTTAATACTTTCCCACTTCCCTATCCACAAGGGTGAATAATGGCAGTGGTCATGCTTTACAACACGACCCCGCCCTCTAGGGCATCCTTGGACCAACAAGATAGTTCCTGCCTTGGGAATTTGGAATACAGAACAAGGCAGAGATTCAGTTCTCCTTGTGGCAAGACCTGCAACATGGAGAGATGGGAGCAGGGTGCAGCCATGTCCTAGCATGTGGACTAGGAAACAGAGAACTCCATCTCCTGCTTGGTTCCATCACCTCTCTGTTCCTTGGGTCTGGCCTCTCACTGAGGCCTAGCTTGTTCCTGGACAGTCTGTCTCCTTATAATCAAGTCCTCCTTGTGGCTTGAGTTAGCCTCAGTGAGCTTCTGGTCCTTGCATCCAGAGTCCTTACTTATACAAAATGCAAAGAAATAACAATAAATAGGCAACTATTTTACCTAAATGAGATGATATCCTTCCAAATAATCTTTTGGCACCGCCCACCCTATCTGGGTGTGTCCTTATTTGAAGAAGAGGAAGAACAATACCTGTGTCGCTTATGCTTCTTGGAACTTTTCTTCTTCTTTTTCTTGACAGGTGATGGGCTATATGATGGGGACCTGTTGGGGGAGGGGAGACACACTTAAGAGGGAAGCTCTCAAAGGTCAGGGCTGCCTTCAAAGAGACATTTGCCCTACCCCATGCAGGGTCTCATCTCTTTCAGTAATACACTTCAAGGATAATACCAGTACTGGCATCAGCTTGCATCTGTTTTAAACATCATTGTGTGCTTTATGTACATTACCACCCATTTGTCAATTTGCTGTACTGTGGTGGCTTGCATGTTGCTATGATGCTGGAAGCTATGCCACCTGTTATTTCAAATACCAGCAGGGTCACCCATAGTGGACAGGTTTCAGCAGAGCTCTCAGACCAACACAGACCAGGAAGAAAGGCATGGTGATTTACTTCCTAAAAATCAGCCAGTGAAAACCCTATGGATCACAACAGAACATTGCCCAACTCACTTGCTTTAGGCATGTCATCAGGAGGAATCAGTTGCTGGAGGAGGACATCATGTTGGGTGAGGCAGAGGGCCAGTGAGGGTGTGGGAGACCCTTGGTGAGATGGATTGCCCTAATAGGTGCAACAGAGGACTTGAACATGCTGGCGCTCGTGAGGATGACATGGGACCAGGCAGCATTTCCTTCCATTGTACATAATGTTGTCATGAGTCTGTGTATCTATCTAACTCTATATGCACTCTCTCATTTAATCCTCTCACACACTTGTTAGGTAGGGACAACTGCTACTCTCCTTTTGAAGACAAGGAAAGGAGGTTCAGAGAGGTGAAGTGACTTGCCCAAAGTAACACAGCTAGGAAATAGACAAGCTGGGATTTAAACTGAGGTCTTTCCAATATCAAAACATATTAAAAAAAAGACAGGATGGTTCCAGTAGGAGTTAAAAATAAAACACCAGATGACTTTCCAGTAGAAGAAAAGGTACTGGAACTACCTGATAGGGGATTCAAATCTTTTATATTCAGAGCTATCTAAGAGTCGAAGCAAAAAGCAGACAAAAATGAGGAAAAATTAGCCAAACTCATGGAAAAGGCAGACCAAATCATGGAAAAGACAGACAAAACAATGGAAGAATTCAGGAAAATAATAAAGGAACAAAATTTCAAAATAAATTCATAACTAAAAATCATACAAAAACAACAATTAGAAACTCAAAAGATAAACAACAAGATTTCAGAAATGGACGGTGTCACAGAAGCGCTGAGGAGCAGGTTTGAAACAGTGGAAGACAGGATCAGCAAAACTGAAGACAAATACTTGGATACCACTTTGAGGAATAATCAGAAAAATGAAGAAACCCTGAGAATGATGTGGGATATAATCAAAAGCAAAAATTTCTGAGTGATCAGAGTTCTAGAACAGGGGGAGAAAACAGAAAACACAGAGTATCATTGAAGAACTGCTGACACAAAACTTCCCTAATATCATGAAAAATGAAAAGCTGACCATCCAAGAAGCTCAGCGAACCCCATATAGGACAGACCCTGAAAGAAAATCACAAAGCATATCATAATCACACTCACTAAAACCAAAGACAAAGAAAGAATGCTGAGAGCAACTTGAGAAAAACGAAAAAAGACTAAACTCTGATTACTTGGCAGAAACCATGCAGGCGAGAAGGCAATGGGATGACATATATAAAACCTTGAAAGAAAAAAAGCTGCCAATCAAGAATAATATATCCTGCAAAACCCTTGTTCAGATGGTGAAATTAGGACAGTTTCAGATAAACAGAAATTAAGGAAATATGTAAAAACCAAACCAAACTTACAAGAATTATTAAAGGGAGTCCTTTGGTTTAAGAACAAACAACAAAAGGTAACAGCCTGAATCTAGGACACAAGATCACACAAGCCATATACCAACCTAGGATATGAACTCTCAAGGATTATGCAAAACAAAAAGATTTACAACAAGGAACCAGAGAGGTTAATGTGTAAATGACAACAACGTCAGAACAATAAAAGAGGGAATAAATGGTGTTGGTATAGAACTTTCTATTGGAGAGGAAGGCAAGGTGATACTAAGTAATAAAAGACTGGTTCAAACCTAGGAAGATATGGGTAAATTTCCAGGTAACCACAAAGAAAGTTAACAAACCTACTCATCAAAATCAAGAAGAAAAACATAAAGTCTCAGTAAAAACGAAATCTACAAAAACAAAAGAAATGAAAAAAATCCACAAACAAAGGGAATTCAGCACAGGAGAGTAAGAGAAACATCAGCACCACAAAAAAATGCACTACAAAATTACTGCAATAAACTTACACCTATCAATAATTACACTGAACGTAAATGGCCTAAATGCACCCATAAAGAGACAGAGAGTGACAGAATGGATTAAAAAACAGGATCCATCAATATCCCGTCTATAAGAGACACACCTTAGAAACAAAGATGTAAATTTATTAAAAAAATCGAAGAATGGGAAAAAAAATATCAAGCAAACAGCTACTAAAAAAGAGCAAGAGTGGCAATACTGATCTCAGATAAAATATATTTTAAAACAAAATCCACCATAAAAGACAAAGGAAGGCATTATATAATGATTCAAAGGACAATTCGTCATGAAGATGTAACCATAATAAATACTATGCACCCAATGACAGGGCTCCAAAATACAGAAAGCAAACTCTAACAGCACTGAAGAGAAATTAGCAGTTCCACAATAATAGTAGGAGACTTCAATACACCACTCTTGGTAAAGGACAGAACAGCTAGAAAGAAACTCAACTTGAACTCATAGACATATATAGAAATTCCACCCAACAGCTGCAAAGTACACATTCTTTTCCAGCACACATGGAACATTCTTCAGAATAGACCACATCTTAGGCCACAACGCAACCCTCAACAAAATCCAGAACAATGAGATAATACAAATTATCTTCTCTGATCACAATACTGTCAAAGAAGAAATTAACAACAGGAAGAGCAAGGAAAAAAAATCAGTTACGTGGAAACTGAATAACACCCTGCTTAAAAACTACTGGGTAATAGAAGAAATCAAAGATGGAATCAAAACATTCCTAGATTCAAATGAGAATGAAAACACATCGTACCAAAACCTTTGGGGGCACAGCAAAGGCAGTGCTCAGAGGTCAATTTATAGCAATAGATGGCACACATCAAAAAGGAAGGGACAAAATCAAAACAGTAGCTATACAACTCAAACAAATAGAAACAGAAAAGCAAAAGAAGACCACAGCCACCAGAAGAAAGGACATAATAAAGATCAGAGCAGAAATAAATGAAATAGACAACAGAAAAATAATAGAAAGAATCAACAAAACCAAAAGTTGGTTCTTTGAAAGGATCAACCCAATCAACAAACCACTGGCCAAACTGACAAAAGAAAAACAGGAGAGGATGCAAATAACCCAAATACGAAATGAAATGGGTGACATTACAACAGATCCAACTGAAATAAAAAGGATCAGAATAGAATATTATGAAAAACTATACTCTAACAAACTGAAAACCTAGAGGAAATGGAAGTATTTCTAGAAACACACTACCTACCCAAACTAACACAAAATGATGTTGAAAATCTGAACAGACCATAACAAGAGAATAGATTGAAAAGGTAATTAAAAAAAAAAAAAAAAAAAAACCTCCCAATGAAAAAAAGCCCTGCTGAGGGGACAGGAAAGCTGGTGATAGGGAACCCAAGGTTGAGAAAGGACAGTGTTGACATGTCATGGGGTTGTTAACCATTGTCATAACGCAATATGTGTACTGTTTAATGAAAAACTATTCTGTAAACCTTCATGTAAGGTACAAAAAAAAAAGGAATTATCTATGTGAGATCAAAGTGACAACAGCAACTCAAAAGGTTTGATGGGAAGCCTAGGGGCTAGTGAGTTGAAGATAATGGTGATGGAATAATTTGGAAAAGGATGGTGAGAAGAGTAGCACAACTAGAAGAATGTAATCTATGTCACTGAATTGTACGTATAGAAATTTTTGAAATGGTGTAACTTCGGCTATGTATATTTTCACCAAAAAAAAAAAAAAAAAGTCCTCCAACGTTGAGAAGGGAGAGTATTGACATGTCATGGGGCTGTTAACCAATGTCATAAAACAATATGTGTACTGACTGTTTAATGAGAAATTATTCGTTCTGTAAACCTTCACCTAAAGTACAATAGAAAAAATTAAAAAGAAAAAAAGCCCTGTCCCAGATGGCTTCACTAGAGAATTCTACCAAACATTGAGAGAAGAGCTTACACTGGTACTACTCAAACTATTTCAGAATATAGAATAGAAAGGGATACTTCTGAATTCATTCTATGAATCCAGCATAACCCTTGTACCAAAACTAGGCAAAGACACCACAGAAAAATGAAAATTACAGACCAACATCTCTCATGAATATAGATGCAAAATATTTCAACAAAATTCTAGCCAATAGAATTCAGCATCATATCAAAAAAATAATACACCACGATCCAGTAGGATTCATACCAGGTATGCAAGGATGGTTCAACATTAGAAAATCAATCAATGTAATTGACCACATAAATGAAATGAAAGAAAAGAATCACGTGATTATCTCAGTTGACACAGAAAAGGGATTCGACAAGGTCTAACACCCATTCCTGATAAAAACTCTTGATAAAATGTGTACAGAAGGGAAATTCCTCAACATAATAAAGGGTATCTATACAAAACCAACAGCCAACATCATTCTTAATGGAGAGAGGCTGAAAACATTCCTCTTGAGAACAGGAACAAGAAAAGGATGCCCTTTATTACTACTCCTATTTAACATTGTGCTGGAAGTCCTAGCTAGAGCAATAAGGCACGAAGAAGAAATAAAGGGCATCCACATTGGTAATGAAGAAGTAAAACTCCCTATTTGTGGATGATATGATACTATACATAGAAAACCCTAAAGACTCCACGAGAAAACTACTGGAACTAACAGAAAGATTCAGCGGAGTAGCAAGATACAACATACAAAAATCAGTTGGATTCCTATACACCAATAAAGAGAATTTTGAAAAGGAAATCAGGACAGCAATACCATTTGTGCAATACCATTTGTAACAGCCCCTAAAAAAAATAAAATACTTAGGAATAAATCTAACCAGGGAGGTAAAAGAACTATACAAAGAAAACTACAAAACACTACCATAAAAAACCAAAAGAGATCCATATAAATGGAAAAACATACCATGCTCATGGATAGGTAGACTCAACATTGTGAAAATGACAGTTCTGCCCAAAACAATCTACAAATACAGTGCAATCCCCATCCAAATACCAACAACATTCTTTAAAGAGATGGAAAAACTAATCATTAACTTTATATGGAAAGGGAAGAGGCCCCGGATAAGCAAAGCCTATTGAAGTAGAAGAATAAAGTAGGAGGACTCGCACTACTTAACCTCAGAACCTACTATACAGCTACGGTAGTCAAAACAGCCTGGTACTGGTACAACGAGCGATACATTGACCAATGGAACAGAATTGAGAACCCAGATGTAAATCCATCCATCTGCGGTCATTTGATCTTCAACAAGGGCACAAAGTCCATCAAATGGGAAAAGACAGTCTTTTTAACAAATGGTGCTGGCAAAACTGGATGTCCATCAGCAAAAAATGAAACAGGACCCATACCTCACACCATACACAAAAACTAACTCAAAATGGATCAAAGAACTTAATGTAAAACCAAAAATGATAAAGAGCATAGAAGAAAAAATAGGATCAACACTAGAGGCCCTAATATATGGCATTAACAGGATACAAACCATAACTAACAACACACAAACTCCAGAAGATAAGCTAGATAACTGAGATCATCTAAAAATTAAACACTTGCTCATCAAAAGACTTCACCAAAAGAATAAAAAGAGAACCTACAGACTGGGAAAAAAAAATTTGGCTATTACAAATCCAACAAAGGTCTAATCTCTGAAATCTACACAAAAATCTAACACCTCTACAACAAAAAGACAAATAATCCAATTAAAAAATGGGCAAAGGAAATGAACAGACACTTCAGCAAAGAAGACATTCAAGCTGCTAACGGAGACAAGAGGAAATGTTTGCGATCACTAGCCATTAGAGAAATGCAAATCAAAACCACAATGAGATACTATCTCACCCCGGCATTACTGGCACAAATCAAAAAAACAGAAAACAACAAATGTTGGAGAGGCTGCAGCGAGATTGGAACCTTATGCACTGCTGGTAGTAATGCAAAATGGTACAGCCATTTTGGAAAACGATATGGCACTGCCTTAGAAAGCTAGAAACAGAAAGACCATATGATCCAGCAATTCCACTCCTAGGAATATAGCCTAGAGAACTAAGAGCCGTCACACAAATAGACATATGCACACCCATGTTCACTGCAGCATTGTTTGCAATAGCAAAAAGATGGAAACAACCTAGATGCCCATCAACAGATGAATGGATAGACAAACTATGGTAGATAGACACAATGGAGTACTACACAACAATAAAGAATAGTGATGAATCTGCGAAGTATCTCACAACATAGATGAATCTGGAGGGCATTATGCTGAATGAAATAAGTCCATCACAAAAGGGCAAATATTGTATGAGACCACTACTATAAAAACTCGTGAAAAGGTTTACACACAAAAAGAAACAATCTTTGATGGTTACAAGGGAGGGGAGGGGCAGAGACAATAGATACGTTGTCACTTTGGTGAAGGGTAAGATAGTACACAATACTGGGGAATCCACAACTTGTACAAGGCAAGGTCACGGAAACTCCATAGACACGTCCAAACTCCCCGAGGGACCGAATTACTGGGCTGAGGGCTGTGGGGACCATGGTCTTCGGGAACATCTAACTCAATTCGCATAACAGATTTTTAAAGAAAATGTTTTACATTCTACTTTGGTGAGTAGCGTCTGGGGTCTTAAAGGCCTGTGGGTGGCCATCTAAGATACTCCACTGGTCTCACCCCTTCAGGAGCAAGGGAGAATGAAAAAAACTAAAGACACAAAGGAAAGATTAATTCAAAGGACTAAGGGACCACAACTACCACAGCCTCCACCAGACTGAGTCCAGGACAACTACATGGTGCCCGGCTACCACCACTGACTGCTCTGACGGGGATCACAATAGAGGGTCCCAGTCAGAGCTGGAGAAAAATGTAGAACAAAATTCTAACTCACAAAAAAAGACCAGAGTTACTGGCCTGATAGAGACTGGAGAAACCCCTAGAGCATGACCCCGGACACCCTTTTAGCTCAATAATGAAGTCACTCCTGAGGTTCACCCTTCAGCTAAAGATTAGACAGGCCCATAAAACAAGACTGAAGGGGCACAATAGTCCAGGGACAAGGACTAGAAAGCAGGAAGGGACGGGAAAGCTGGTTATAGGGAACCCAGGGTCAAGAAGGGAGAGTGTTGATGTATCGTGGGGTTGTTAACCAATGTCGTAAAACAATATGTGTACTATTTAATGAGAAGCCAGTTTGTTCTGTAAACCTTCATCTAAAGTACAATTAAAAAAAAGGCGAGTGGAGGCTTGTAGTTAATTTTCCTTGTCTCTTCATAATATAATAGATGCAAGTACTGTACCCATATAGACTCTACATTTTTGCAGAACATACTTATTACAAAGTAATGATTTCAGAAGGTGATTAATTTCAGGCACTTTTGTCCTGAGCAAAACCAGCTTCACTTCAATGTGACTGTATTTTTTAGCCAATTTGTTATTTCCCCAAGGGAATTCATGCTGTATATAATAAGGGCTTACAGATTTATATACTGGGCTTTACTCTGGAAGCAGAAATCCACCCAATCAAGCCATGGTAGCTGGGTAGAGATGAAGGAATGGGTCTCCTCTGCCATTATTAACAGTTAATGTGTTATGACTCCATTTATATGAAATATCCAGAATAAACAAACCCATAGATACAGAAAGATTAGTGGTTGCTGGGAGCTGGAGGTAAGAGAGGATGGGGAGTGACCACTAATGGGTACTTTTTTTTGTTATTTTAAGTGATGAAAATGTCCTAAAATTAGATAGTGGTGGTGGTGATGATTGTACAACTCTCTGCATATACTAAAACCACTGAATTGTATACCTTAATAAAAGGGTGTATTTTATGATATGTGAATTATAGCTCAAAAACACTTATAAAACAAAACCAAAAAGAAAAGAATGTCTGCCTTGAGCATTGTGCTCTTTTAAAGAACTCTGTATATGGGATCAAACTTACAACAGCAACTTGCAAGTTTAGATAGGAAGCTTAGGGGGCAGGGAGTTTATGTTAATGGGGGAGAAACAGTTTGGAAAAGGAGGGTGAAAATTGTTGCTCAACTTAAAGAATGCAGTCTGTGTCACTGAACTGTATGTAGAAATTGTTGAATTGGTGTATGTTCTGCTGTGTATATTTTCAACAACCAAAAAAATAAATTATTAGAAAAGAAAAGGGTACATTGAGGTCTCTCTGATCCCAGTTACTTTGCTCTCAATCACTGAGGTGCCCCAGAGCTGTCTTCCTGGTCAGGCCCTAAAGATTTGTTTTTGGTTGCTGTTCTCCCTCTAAGCTATGCCCCCTTTTCTTATTCTTCAGCCCTCTCCTTTGCCCTACCTTGTTATTTCCCTGGTAAAGGTGAATGTTCAGAGCAGCTTCTGCCAGGCTATGGTCAGCATGGGTAGTGCCACCAAGGGGCTACCCAAGAAACAGAGGCAGCCTCGGATCATCATGACCCGGAGAACCAAACCCAACCCACTGCCTTTGAGTTGATTCCAACTCATAGTGACCCTGTAGGACAAAGTAGAACCGCTCCACAGGGTTTCCAAGGAGCAGCTGGCGAACTCAAACTGCCAATCTTTTGGTTAGCAGCTAAAGCCCTTAACAGTACACCACAAGGCTTTCCCTTGACAGAACAAGGTCCCAAAAAACCTGGGGTTGGGGCCTGTCATCCAGAAACTGCTCTCTGCTGCCCCCTGCAGGCTTCTGTAAACACTGCCTCTGAAACAAGGTTTGGTGGGAGTCTCAACTCACCCCTCCAGGAGTTCAGCCCATCTGACTGGAGCTGCAAACACTGGGCATGCTTTTAGTCTATTTAGTGGACGCCTAGGAGTAAAGCTGGCAATCTTTTGAAATACTAGAGAAATTGCACACAGAAAAAAAAATAATAAGGTATAAAAAATTATAGTTGGCAAAAAATATGAAGTCCATTATCCTTGGTGTTTAACCTGGCATGTGAGTGTAGCAGGACCAACTGAGAAGGCTGGGGTACAGTCCTGTAGGTTCTGTCACCCCCTCTCTTTGCCTTTCTTTTGCCATCTCTCAAATGGGTACGAGGAGCCCTGGTGGTACAAGTGCTTGGCTGCTGACTGAAAAAGTTGGCGGTTCAAACCCACCCAACCGGAGAAAGACCTGGTGTTCTTTGTGGCTCCCATATAGATTGCAGCCTAGAAAACCCTATGGGGCAGTTTTACTCTGTCACATGGGGTCACTACAAGTTGAAAATCAACTTGATGGCACCTAACAACAACATAATGAGTACAGTAATGCTCGCCTTGTAACACCGTGGCGAGGTGTACAAGAGGTAACGGGGACCAAAGTCATAGGCACAGAGTAAGCGCTCCAAAACAAAAAAAATGTATTCACTGAATGGTAATGACTGTGCTTCCTGTGAACTGGCCATTTACTTTGTGCCAGACATCGCGACAGCTGCTTCCACATTCTTATCTAATTCTCACAGAACCTCAAGAGGTAGATATTATCTCCATTTTATACAAGTGGAAACAGGCACCCAGAGATGAAGTGACTTGCCCAAGGTCACACAGCTAGGTAAGAGGCAGAGATGGATTTGAACCCAGCGCTGCCTGAGTCCAAAACCCATATTACTCCCTTTTCTTTTCCCTTCCTCCAATCTTTAAGGTTTCATCTCCCCTTGGTGCCCTCACCTCCTTCTCTTCTTCCTGGTGGATTTCTTCTTTTTCTTCTTACCCCTGGAGGAAGGCAGTGGCGTTAAGTCTTTGTCACGGGCACTGTGGGGAACACAAAGTCAGGCGTTGAGGTCTGAGGGTTCTCCAACCTCTAAGCCAGGGCGGCTGTAGTCTGGGAAGGACCCCAGTTTCTAGGAGGATCGAGGACCCATAGCGAATACCCAGTTACCACCTCATGAATGATTCGGTCACACTTGAGATTAAGTGCCTCAAATGAGAAGTTAATGCCGACCTAATGAGACAGACGCTCTACATTACACAAACACCCACTGATTATTTAAAACAGTTATAGAGGTTAACTGCTCCTTAATAGATTATTGAATTTGCACATGGCTCACCTTGGTAAATAAATCACTTTTTAAATAATTAATCAGCAATTCAGGCCCCCACCCCAAGTTCCCCAATACATGGTGTCTATATTTCCTGCTGGAAATTTAATCAGAGGTGGAAGGTATGTTAACTAGCAGCTGATTATTAAAAGTATATCTAATGTAACAAGATACATATCTTTTATATCACCTCACAGAACCTCAAAAACCTCTGCTCTTCAGGAATAATTATTTCCCATTCAATTAAATTCAAATGCTCAGGCTGCAGTTAAATGAAGTCAAGTTATCTCCTTTTATAACTGGGGCTGGCTCCAGGGACTTTTTTTAAATGCTATCCCATGGCAAAGTGAGGTTGTTTTGGATAAAAAACCGGCTGAGAATTGAAACATGCCAAATCAGTTGAACTTCACTGGTAAAATATATTATTGTCATTATTAATAACCCAAAAACAAACAAACCAAAAACCCCAAACCTGTTGCTGTTGAGTTGATTCTCATTCATAGCGACCCTATAGGACAGAGTAAAACTGCCCCATAATAGGGTTTCCAAGGAGCGGCTGGTGGATTCAAACTGCCAGTCTTTTGGTTAGCAGCCAAGCTCTTAACCAGTGCACTACCAGGGCTCCATTATTATTTAACAACTACCATTTATTCAACACTTATTATGTGCCAAGTGTTTTCTATTCTTTGAGATTCATAAAAACACATAGAGGGTGCTATGACTTTGTTCTTATTTTATTGGTGAAGAAAATGAGGTTCAGAAAGTTGAGCTGACTTGCCCATGGCCCCACAAGTAGGAAGCGTCTGAACTGGGATTCGAACTTAGGCCTGTGTGATTTCTATCCTGAGAGCTTTACCACAAAACCATCAGCCTTCTCAAACTTGCTTGTGTGGCTGAACTCCTGGAAATTGCTCTTTATAGAACATCATAAAATGTTGTGATATTTAGTTTCATTCTAAGAATCTAGATCATTATGACTAGTAGAAAGAATTATAAGAATATATAGTAAGGTCTCTTTGTCTCCTGCAAACAAAAATCATCTATCTAGGTAACACTGAATGAGGATGAAGTGTGTACAGCTTGACAAAGGTAAACAATGTCACTAAAAAGTACATAAGAGAAAAGGAGCTGTTGGTAATTGCTGTGGCATATGTAATTTTGAAACAACAGCAAAAACAACAAAAATATATATCTGCAGGTATATATGTATATATGTAGACATATATGTGTATAGGTAGTATATATGTGTGTATATATAAGTGTATGTATATGTATCTGTGAGACTATATGTACATATATTCATACATGTAATGCACATAGGGGTTATAGTTATGGATGCTTCTTAGACATAAACAGATACCTTGCGGGATTGGATTTCTGGGTTTGAAGGATTAAGATCACAGTCTCGTGGGACATCTCAGTCAACTGGCATAATATAGTTCATGAAGTTATGTTCTACATCCTAGTTTGGTGACTAGTGTCTGAGGTCTTAAAAGCTTGCGAGCAGCCATCTAATATACATTTATTGGCCTCTACTCATGCAGAAGAAAAGAGAAAGAAGGAAAACCAAGGACTCAAAGAAGAAACTAGACTACAGGACAAATAGTCTATACAAACTATGGCCTCATCTACCCTGAGACCAGAAGAACTAGATGATGCCTGGCTACCACTACTAACCATTCTAATCAGGGCCACAATAGATGGACCTTGATGGAATGGGAGAAAAATGTGGAACAGAACCATAAATTCTTAAAAAACCAACCAACCAACCAACAAACAAAAAAAGCAGACCTACCAGGCTGGTTGGAACTGGAGGACTCCCTGAGACTGCTGCCCTGAGATACTCTTCAAACCCTGAACCAAAACTAACTCAAGGTCACCTTATAGCTAAATAACAAATTGGCTCAAAAAAGAATGAATATCACCTGTAAGTACTGTGCTCCTTTAAAAAATCACTTACATGAGACCAAACGGTGAAAATTACTTTAAAACAAAGATGAGAATGTAAGGGGGCAGGGAAACTACTAGATTGATGGAAACAGAACAACCAGAATGGAAATAAAGAGAATGTTCACACATTGTGAAGAATGTAACCAATGTCACTGAACAACTTGTATAAAAATTGTTGAATGGGAACCTAAACTGCTGTGTAAACAAAACTTTACTGAAAACACAATAAAATATTTTTTACAAATCATCTATCTAATATTTTCAAGAGAGTCACTTTTAGCAGGTGAAAAACAAATAACATAGGAATTCAGTACCTGGCTACTTAGCCGTAAAACCCCAAGCCAAACCTATAGCCACTGAGTCGATTCCAACTCATAGCGACCCTATAGGACAGAGTAGAACTGCCTCATAGGGTTTCCAAGGAGCAGCTGATGGATTCGAATTGCTGACCTTTTGGTTAGCAGCTGAGCTCTTAACCACTGTGCCACCAGGGCTATGGTTACATGTTATAGAGCACGGAACACAGTACACATATCTAGGAAGCAAACAAGCTGTTAGTGTGAACATGGTGGGCCACTTCCAAGCTTTCCCTCCAACAAGTGCTTGATGGAGAGCAAGAACCTAATAAATATTTGTTGAGTGACCAGATGAAGGATGAATGGATGAAAAGATGGAGCCCCTTGTGAAATCATCTCATTTCCTGTAAACACTTCCCAGTGTAACAGCTGGCAGGAATTTGTGGGGGGGGGAAGCATTTACGAGAGAAAAACTTTTTAAAAAATCTTTTAAAAGTCTGTCTTGAAAAATAGGAAAAGGTCCCACTATTTCAGGTGACCACTCTGACTTTGGGAACCCCCGCGTGCCAGAAAAGTAGGGCTTGAGAACCACTGTCTCGGCCTCAGATTTCAGTGATGGGATGATGCTGAGGTCTGTGAGGCAGGAATAATCAACCCCCTCCATAAATCTCCCAGGGCGTTCACCAGATAGGTCTGCGTTTCCTCCACCCCCTTTTTACCTTGCCCCAGTTCTCCTACGTGGGCCAGCACAGAGGGAACAGTGGGTAAGTTCACGGCGGTTATATAAGCAGCAGTTAAATTCATAGTGGTGAACTATGCAGTGGTTAAATATGTCGTGTAGCAGTTACAAATGCAGTGACTAAGTATAGCGATTAAGTATGCAGTAGTTCAGAACACACTGGTTACATATGCAGCAGTTAAGTTTGTAGTGGTTAAGTACGCAGTCGTTAAGTCTGCAGTGGCTACCTTATACAAAGGTTTCGTATGCAATAGTAAAGCCTGCAGTGATTAAGTAAGCACTGGTTAAGTATGCAGTGGATACCTATCCAGTGGTTAACTATTCCATGGTTATGTATCTAATGGTTAAGTACACAGTGGTTAAGTATGCAGTGGTTACCTATACAGAGGTTTCTTAGGTAGTAGGAAGGTCTGCAGAAATTAAGTACTCACTGGTCAAGTATGCAGAAGACGAATAAAGTATTGAATGCAGTGGTTCAATATCCCATGATTACATATGTAGTTGTTAAATATGCAGTGGTTAAGTATTCCATGGTTACAAATGTAATGGTGAAGCAGGTAGTGGGTAAGCCTGCAAGCAGTTAAGCCCGCAGCACTGAAGAATGAAGGCTCTGGAAGCTGACAAACCTGACGTAAATTCCAGCTCTGCTTCCTCTAGCTCAGAGACCACTCTGAGCCTCGTTCTCATCTTCTGTAAGATGAGAATAAAATACGGTGCCTCTGCCATGAATCTGCTGTGATGAATGAAGGTGCTCACTCATGTCATGTGCCCCGGTCTGGCACAGTAAGTGGGGTTCTATTATGATTATGACCTCTGTTATCACTATTATCATATTGTGATTATTATTGTCATTATTATGTCAGAGAGTCAGTCGGGTAGAAGGAGGGAGCAAGAGGCCCAGACATTCCAAATCGAGTTGACAACATGGCATCTTTTCTCAGGTTTTCATATCCAGAACCTTCTCTTCTTGCTCCTCGAGTTGCCAATGAACATTTTTGAGCACCTCTTGTGTTCTAGGCTCAATGCCAGGATCTGGACATGCCTGACCCCAACCTTCAGAATTAGATCTTAGTATCCTCATTTTATAGTTATGAAAACTGAGGCCCAGAGGGGAAAAGTAATGCACCCAAGGTCACTTAGTAAGTGGCAGCCTGGAGTTTGAACGCAAATCTATACAACACACTGACTCTCCCTTAACAGTTTGGGAGACAATGTTTTGAAAGTATAGAAGTCCCCTTCCTCCCCCCACCCTTCTCTCTCCATCCCCCTCAGCCTCTTGTAGAAACAACCCCTTTCCTGTTTCCTGGAGATAATGTCTCCAGATTTGATGTTGAACCTCAGTTCTCCAAGCTGATAGGACTTGATTGTTTCTCCCTCATTGAACTCACAGCCTAATTAAAGCCCATAGCCAAGAGGGCATCTTGGGTGGAGGGATGGACTTCAGATGTGAAAGCTGTTCTGACTTCCCAATTCTCTTTCACAAAATTCTGTAACCACATCTGTTAGAATGGGGTTCTTAACTAGGGGTCCCTGTTAATGGGCCTCAGAGTCGATGACCTCTACAAAATGGTACACAGAATTTGGGGGGTGCACCTGGGGCTTATGTATACATTTTTCATGGGGGCAGCACTCACAGCTTCTATCTGATTCTCACTCGGGCCCCCAATATGGCTTAGAACCTCTACCTTAGTAAACAAAAAAGCTCCAGAATGTAAGGAGAGAGTTTGGACCAGAATCAGGGGTATTTGGGCCTCATCCTGGTCCTGCTACCAACTGCCCTGAGTGTCCCCATCTGTAAAATGGCTTTGCTACTCTAATTCAGCATAAGGAAGCAGGGGTTGTATCTGGGGAATTTTGCTATAAGGATACCAGTTCATTCTCTGCCTGTCATTGGGGACTAGATCCAGGCCCATGGTAGGGAGAGGGTGGTGAGTTCATTGGAGGAGTAGCAATAAGGCTTCTAGGCCAGCTAGTGATGCTGAATTATAAAAACAGCTTTATACCCAGAATCAGAGTCTACAGAAGCCAAAGCTGGGTTAGGTTTTATATGTGTATGGAACAAAACAGAAAAATGGACGGGGATAGATTGGCTTTTTCATTAGATCAAAAGGATAATATGGTGGCTGTTAGTGTAGAATTGAAGATTAGACTAGAACTCAAAGTTTCACTTTGCCACTTATTGGCTGCCATATTTTGGGCAATCACTTTGTCTCTCCAAGCATCAGTACAGTGCTGTACCCTCTGATCTGAGTACAGTGCCTTTCACATAGTTAGTGCTCAAAAAATATTGGTTGAATAACTGAATTAAGGAATGAATACAAAGAGCTGGAACTCAGGAGACAGCCTGGGCTGAGTCATGATTTGGGAATCAATGGCTCACACACAGTCATTAAAATGGAGACCAAAGGAACTCTATCATTTGAGGGAAGGGTCAACAAACTATGGCCCACAGGCCAAATCAGGCCCACCTCCTGTTTTTGTAAATAAAGTTTTATTGGAACACAGCTATGCCCATCTATTTATATATTGTCTATGGCTGCTTTCAACCTATAAGAGCAGACTTGAGTAGTTACTACAGAGATCTATTCTGACTGAATCACAGGGAGAGACTGGAGACCAGCATTTAGCTTACTTTCTCAAGGCATAATTGGAGGACAAAGTATGATAGAATTAGTTCGAACTCCACTTTGCCATTTCTACTCCATTTCTCTGTTTTATTTGTGTATGAAATGGAGACTGTACAGCCCACAGACCTAAAATTTTATTATCTGGTGGTTTATAGAAAAAAATTGCTGACACGTAATTTAAATGACAGTAAGAGGAACTTTGAAAAGAGAGTGGGGAGAGGTGGCCAGAGAGGCAAACTTCATTTCTGTATCCTCAACTTGGACATCCCATTGGGTTGAAGGGAGGAGGGGGGCAGGGTCTCACCTGCGTGCTCTAGCAGGGCTCAGCTCCCGGCAGGCCTTGTCTTTCTGCCAGCTGTTGGCACCCAGGGCCTCATCGGCCAGACGCTGACCCAGCTTTTCTGAGGGGCCATCCTGAGCTGGGATCACAGGACTGCTCTGGGGCTCTGCCCTGCAGGAGAAGAAATAAGGAGGCAAAACTGTTAGGATGTGGCAGAGACACTTAATGCTCACCAAACATTCCACAGACTTCCCATTATTTCCCAGTTTCCTTGCAGTAGTGTTACAGATTGAATTGTGTCCCCCCCCCCCAAAAAAAAATGTGTCAACTTGGCTAGACCATGATTCCCAGTATTGTGTGATTGTTCACCATTTTGTCATCTGATGTGATTTTCCTATGTGTTGTAAATCCTACGTGTTTGATGTTAATTAGGTGGGATGAATAGAAATTATGTTAATGAGGCAAGACTCAATCTACAATATTAGGTTGTTTTTTTAAGTCAACCCCTTTTGAGATACAAAAGAGAGAAGCCAGCAGAGAGACAGGGGGACCTCATACCACTAAGAAACAACAGCCAGGAAAACAGTGCGTCCTTTGGACCCGAGATCTCTGAGCTGAGAAGCTCCTGGATCAGGGAAAGTTGATGACAAGGACCTTCCCCAAGAACTGATAGAGAGAGAAATCCTCTGGAGCTGCCACCATGAATTTGGACTTCTAGCCTACTGGATTGTGAAAGAATAAATTTCTTGTTTGTTAAAGCCATCCACTTGTGGTATTTCTGTTATAGCAGCACTAGATAACTAAAACAAGTAGGTTGGGGTCATGAGATTATTTTTTTTTCGGGCAGTGGCCTCTGAGTGGGAGTTGTTGCTACATGCCATTGACTCCAACTCATAGCAACCCTATGTGATAGAGTAGAACTTTCCCAAAGGGTTTTCTAAGCCGTAATCTTTACGGGTTCAGATCGCCAGGTCTTTTCTCTTGCAGAGCCGCTGGGTGGGTTCCAACTGCCAACCTTTCAGTGAGCGGACAAGCACATAACCATTGCTCCATGTCATTTCCAGTTCAAGACAGTCAGTGTGCCCTCTCCAGCTCTCTTCCTCTGTCACTGTGACTTTGGAGGCCACGTATTCTGAAAGGTGAAGTTACTAGATGGAGGAAAGGTGCCTGAACCACATCAGACTTTGCATGAGAGAAATAGACCTTAATTAGGTTAAGGCACTGAGATTTGGAGTTTATTTGTTACTGCAGCATAGTCTATCCCATCCTGAGTAAACCAGAGGGAGAGGCTGGAAACCAGCATTCCGCTTGCTTTCTCAAAGTATGATTGGAGGTCAGTCAATTATACAAGACCAAAAGGAAAACATCTGCCCAAAAGTAAAGATGAGAAGGCAGGAAAGGGTAGGAAAACCAGACAAAAGGAAATGGGGAGCCCAGGGTGGAAATGGGGAGAGTGCTGACAGTGTGGGGATTGCAACCAATGTCATGGAACATTGTCTGTACAGTATGTTGAATGGGAAACTAATTTGATCTGTAAACTTCCACTTAAAACAATAAATTTTTTAAAGTGTAATTGGAGGTTAAAGCATGATAGAATTCATTCAAACTTCCTTTGGCCATTACTATTCCATTTCTCTGCCTTATTTGTATATGGGACAGACATACCTGGATTCAAACCCTATCTTCGCCATTTAGTAGCTAAAGGACCTTGGACCAGTCACTTAATCATTCTGTCTCAGTTTCCTCAATTATAAAAACAAGGAATAATAGCAGTCCCTATATTGTTGAGTTATTATGAAGATAAAATGAGATAATATATGCAACATGTAAACAAAAAGTGTCAGTTCTCTTTCCCTCCACTTCCTTGTGAACCAAATCTTCAATTACGTGTCCTTAGCAGATATGGGAAACCCTGGTGGCGAAGTGGTTAAGAACTACAACTGCTAACCAAAAGGTCAGCAGTTCAAGTCCACCAGGTGCTTCTTGGGAACTCTGTGGATCAGTTCTACTCTGTCCTGTAGGGTTGCTAGGAGTTGGAGTCAACTTGACAGCAACAAGTTTGTTTTTGGGTTTTTTTTGGCAGATATGAGGTCACCTCCTTTGGAAGTTCTCATGAGGGCCTAGAGTTCTCTTCTCTGCAGCTGACATGGGCTCCAGACAACACTGGGAAATCCCCTGTGACTTCTACCTCCTTATTTGAGGCCCAGAGGGAAAGGAACTTCCCTAGTTACTCAGCTTTTGAAGAGTCTGTCCCTAGATTTCCTGGTGCCCAACCAGATCACCATCTGTCTGTCAGTCTGTCATACTGTGATGGCTTGGGTGTTACTATGATGCTGGAAGCTATGCCACCAGTATTTCCAATACCAGTAAGGTCACCCATGGTAGACAGGTTTTAGTGGAGATTCCAGTCTAAGACTAGGAAGAAAGACGTGGTGATTTACTTTTGAAAACCAGCCACTGAAAACCATATGTATCACAACAGAATATTGCCCAATGTAGTGCTGGACGATGAGCTTCCTAGGTTGGAAGGCACCCAAAATACACAGTGGCCACAACCACGGACTCGAGCATACCAGTGAACGTGAAGATGACGTAGGGCCGGGCAATGTTTTGTTCTGTTGTACATGGAGTTTCCATGAGTCAGAGTCGACAACAACAACCAGAAGGAGGCAGGAGTTTAGAGTCACAGGTGTGTTTGGCGCCCTCCAGCGAGTGCTCATCAGGCCTTCAGACCCCAGGTCAAGCATTGATCAAAGGCATTAATTAGCATTTCTTATGCACTAGGTTCCTGCAGCCAGTGCATCAAGACTGGTTTTATAACTCTGGATGAATCTGTCTGATAAGCCCCCTGCTCCTTAGGGCAGGAGGAGAGCAGGCCAGGCCCAGTCAATATTGAAGGAAAGACAGCAAAACACATCCATCTCTGTCAGCCACTTACCGGCGCATCTTTAGATGCAGAGCCAGGAGAGACTGCAGGCCCAGGTAGGATGGAGATTCTAGTCAGGGCCTCCCAGCCCTCCTCACTGCCAGCTCCATACTACCAGAACTCTCCTCCATCCTGTTCAGCCTCAGTTTCCCTACAAACTCCCTGCCCCTTTTCTCCTGCTATGAGGATTCCCTCTCCATGTCTATGCTCCATGTAGAATGCTATCCCGGCTTTTCTCAGCCAACTCAATGCTTGCAATTTTGGTCCAGTCCCAGCAAGGTTTGCCTCTTCCCATATTTGTCCCGGCCTGAGCTGACCCATTCATTAATTCCAGCTCACTGAATACGTGCAGCGTCCAAGCCAGTTTGGGGTGCGGGGATGCAGTGAACAAGACTGAGATGCCCCCCGAAATCATTTACATTACAGTTGGGGAGTAGATAATAAGCACAGCAAGAAAAGTATGGCTTGTTGGATAGTAATAACTTATGGAGAAAATAAAGCAGTATAATGGGGATAGGAAATGAGAGAAGGTGACTGCTGTGTTGTGTACGGTAATCAGAGAAGACCTTTCTGAGGAGCTAGCAGGGAGGTGGTGACATGAAGGAAGTAGGAACCAACCTTGCAGTCTGTGGTAGTTTTAAAAGTTGTTCACAGATTCACAGATTCTTTGATACTCCTGCTAGCAAAAGATGGAGCCTAACTCTCCTCCCCTTGAATGTGGGATGCTTTCAGTGACTGATTTTTAATGAATAGAATGTGGTAGCAGTGATGAAGTTTGACCTCTGACACTAGGTCATAAAAGGCGGCTCTGCCTTGCTCTCTTGGATTGATCACTCTGGGGGAACCCAGCTGCCATGTTGTGAGGATGCTCAAGCAGTCCTAGGGAGACGCCCACGTGGTGAGGAACTGAGGCCTCTAGCCCACAGCCATGTGAGTGAACCACGTTGAACGCAGATCCTGTAGCCCCAGTCAAGCCTTCAGATGACTACACCTGGCTGATATCCTGACTGCTCATGGTCCAGAACCACACAGCTGAATTCCTGACTAAAGAAACTGTGAGACATAATAATTGTTTATTGTTGTTTTATGCCATGACGATTTGGGTAATTTGTCACACAGTAATATATAATGACTACAGAGGTATCTGTGGGAAGTATGTTCCAGGCTGAGGAAATAGCAAATTCAAAGACCCCAAGGAGGGAACATGCTTGGCATGTTCAAGGAACAGCAAGCAAGGGCTAGAGTGGTAAGAGGTGAGATCAGAGAAGAAGTGGACCGAGACTGTCATATTATAGAAATCTTTTGCAGGTCATGGGAAGAGCTTTGGGTTTTCTGTAGGTGAGATGGGAAGCCTTTTGAACAGAGAAACGGTATGGTCTGGCTTACATTTTAGAAGGATCATTCTGGCAGTGAAGAACACAAGACTGAAGGGAGGAAAGGGGAGAGGCAAGGAGACCACTGCAATAGTCCAGGCAAGACGGTGGTGCCTCAGACCAGGGTGGTAGCAAGGAGGTGATGTGGTCAGACTCTGAAGCACTGTGAAAGTAGGACTAATAGTATTTGCTGCTGGTTAGATGTGGAGAACGGAAAGAGGGAGAGGAGTCAGGAATGATGCCAAGGTTTTGAGTCCGAACAACGGAAGATTAGAGTCACCACTGAGTAGATGGAGAAGGTGGCGCAGGGAACAGATTTTAGGGGTGATCTAACCCCTTTTCTAGAATCTCATAGTCCCTTTGCTACCTGTTATGTTGAATTGTGTCCCCCCAAATAGGAGTTGGAATCCTAACCCTTATACCTGTGATGTAATCTGATTTGGGAAGAGGATTTTCTTTGTTATGTTAATGAGGCCGTATCAGTGCAGTTTCCTAAACCTAATCACTTCTGAGTTATAAGGAGTAGCATAGACACAGAGACAAGAAAGCACAAACGGGGTTGGGAGGAGGGAGATAGATGCCACCTGAAGATCACCAAGGAATGGAGAAATACCGGGGCTGCAGAATCTGAGACAAGCATCTCTCCCCAGAGCCGACAAAGAGCCTTCCCCTATAACCAGTACTTTGAATTCAGACTTCAAGCCTGTTAAACTGTGAGAAAATAAATTTCTGTTCTTTAAAGCTACTCACTTGTGGTATTTTTGTTATAGCAGCATTAGCAACCTAAGACAGTATCCTTACTGCAGCCTTAATAATATGTAGTGTTGTTGCCATTTAATTGTCTTCTCTCACAGTAGACTGTGAGTTCCCTGAGAGTGGGACCATGTCTTACTTCTCAAGCATCTGCTGCTTAGTAAACACTCAACAATATTTGTTGAATGAATAAATGCAGGAGCCAAGGCACTGGCTAAAGAGAACATGCATTTGTTTCAAAAAGTTAGAGGGAGTTTTCAGATGATATAGATTGATCTCTTCCTGGTACAGTTGGTGGAGACTGACGCCCAGAGAGTAAATGACCCAGCCAATGCCACTGTCTGCTCACTCAATGCCTTTTCTATTCATCCCATATTTCGCTTGGAAAAGTGATCAGTGAGCTTATCAACGTATGCTTATGGCCCAGCAGAGACATGAGTTGGACACAGACAAGAATGGACTTTTGGACTGTACAGGGCGTTATTAAAAAACCAAGACACAAATCTTTATCACGATGGGCAAAAACTGAGAACTGATGTGAGGCATTTGGCACTAGATAAATACTTGCTAAGCAGCGCTGGCGCTGGGTGGAAGGTCCTCCGTGATTTGTGTGGATGGAAGGAGCAGAGGCATGGGTTAGCTATAGCGTGGGGAAAGCTAGCGGATGCTGCTCCCAGAGCAACAGAGAACAAGGCTTAGGGTGAGGACTGTGTCTTATCCATCACTGCCAGCAGCAATGCCTTCCACAGAGTAACTACTCTGTAAATACTTGTTAAATGAATGAACGAATAGATGAACAAATGTATTCTGATGATCAACCTAATTTGGAAACCACAGAACAGGTTCAAGCTCTCCTTTCAAACAAAGAAGCCAAGGTCCAGGGAGGGGACCGGTCTGAGGTGACACAGCACTGCAGCGGGATGGGACCTCAGCCACGGGCACCCCCCCCCCCCATTCCAGCCCCTACCAGCTTCCTTCCCTGCCTCCAGCTTTGCATCCTTGCAGGGCCTTAAGATAAATTCTGTGTTCCATCTTTGCTGAGGAGTACCAGTAGCTGTCTCGTTCTTACCACACAGCCCTACAATGTTGTATAAAAAAATACTTAAAAGAAGGCAAGATCTTCAGGGGACAGCTAAAACAGTGGAGTAAAGGGCCGGCAAACTCCACTTTACAGAGGAGGGAGCTAGCGAGAGTGCCAGATTCCTCAAGGCCTCCTCCCTGTGTTCTTGCTCATTGGTGACCTGGAGCTTCGATGCTGCTCTCCGTAGTCATGGCAACCGGCTGATTCAGAGCCTCCGATAAGAGTCAGAGCTGAACTTTCTGCAAAACTCTCCAAGATGCCTGGCTCCCAGCCGCTTGCCTGCTTCCCCCAGCAAAGTGCCTTGCTCACCAAGCCAGTCTGCCAGTTACTGCCTACAAAGTGCTCATTCGGCCCAGGGTTAGGTGCAAATCCTCATTTTCCAGGCACTAGACTGAGTTAAACACCGTTTGGGGGCTCAGACAGTGCCAGAGCTAGCAGTAAGGGCCAGCCCTAGCCTACCTCTGTACAGAGTGTAGAAACTGAGGCCCCAGGAAGCAAGGGGATTTGCCGAGGCCACAGAGTGACCCACAGCAGACCAGTGTCTACAACTGTGCCCTTTGGACTCCGAGTCCAGTGCTCTCTCCATGTCACTCAGTCATAAGAGCAGCTAGCATTTATTAAGTACCTACTATGTGCCAGACACTGTGCTAAGCACTCAACATTCATTGTCTCATTTGAGCTCCAAAGAAACCCCAGAGGAGGCATTGTCATCTCCGCTGTGCACATGAAGAAACTGAGACCCGGAGATACTAAGCGGCAAACACACCAGCTGCCCTGCCTGTTTAGAAAATCAATGGAGAAAAAGGGTTGCAATCTGGAAGGCTCTTTGTAAGCATAAGGAGGTAACAAGTGGGGGCACTGGGTGAAGCTCTGTAATTTCCCTCTAATCCAGGGACTTGTATGTTTGGAGATATGGATATGTGGCACAGTTTGCACTCGAATACTAATCTCAAGGTTAGTGGTTTGAACCCACCCAAAGGTCCCGAGAATCTATTTCCATAAAAATTACAGCCAAGAAAACCCTATGGGGCAGATCTACCCTATAATACATGGGGTCGCCGTGAGTTGGAATCAACTCAATGTAAATGGGTTTTACGTGTATCTCAAGGTGTGGCCTGAATAGAAGTAGCATTTGGCCATTGGATTTGGGGCATCCCTGGCATTTATTGCTTCCATCCTACTAATAGCCCCTCCCATATGTACTGAAAAAACAAAACAAAATAAATCCATTGTCATCAAGTCGATTCCAACTCATAGCAACCCTATAGGACAGAGTAGAACTGCCTCATAGTTTCCAAGGAGTGCCTGGTGGATTCAAACTACTGACCTCTTGGTTAGCAGACATAGCTCTTAACCACTATGCCACCCGGGTTTCCATATGTACAGCACTTTCTAATCCAGTATCTCAATTGATGCTGACAACCCTCTCTAAGGTACACAGTGTGGTGAATCTATCCCCATTGCACAGAAGAAGACACTGAGGTCCGAGATGTAAAGGGACTTGCTTCCCATCCAGAACACACGCCTCAGTACTTGTTCTACACTTGCACCCAGAGCTGTAAATGATCCACACTTGGCCAGACACCCGCAATCTGCCTGATTTTGTAGCAAATAAAGGTGCAGGGCTCATGCTTCTGAGTCCACCAGAAAGCCTAAGGCTCATCATGGAGCTGATCCAACCCAGGGACAGGCTAGATTTGGTTAATTGGATTTGGTTAATTTGTGCCTTGGCTCCTGGTACATCAGCCTGAGCCAAGTTAATACCCTGGCCTGAGGTCTGGGCTCTCCAAGTCTGTTATGAAATTAACCCAGTTAGTTCAGTCTGATGTGGGGTAATCGGCTGGAGCTCTGATTCTCTGGGCTTTGACGTCACTGCTGGAAAAAGCATAGGCATTTGAGGGGAAACTGTGGATTCCAGGGAGCTTCTGTGGGACACATCACTTGGAGGGGAGGGGTATGTTCATCTTAGTAGAAACTGAAGGAGAAATAAGAGGAAGTTCTATGATGCTGGCATCTCTCTCATTATTTCATTCATTTATTAAACATTGCTCAACATCTACTTAGAATCAGATTTCAAGAACCCCAAAGTAACCAAGACATAGTCCCTGCTCTCAAGGAGTTCCTAGTCTAGAAGGGGAGACAGATCCCTAAACTGGGAATTGTAATGTGGTTTAGTAAGCTCCCACCGCCTGTCTGTCAGTTGATCGTGCTGTGGTGGTTTTTGTGTTGCTATGATGCTGGAAACTGTGCCACCGGTATTTCAAATACCAGCAGGGTCACCCATGGTGGCCAGGCTAAGATGGACTAGGAAACAAGGACTGGCAATCTACTTCCAAAAATTAGCCAATGAAAACCTTAAACCTTATGGAGCACAGCAGAATGTTGTCCGATATAGTGCTGGAAGATGACCCCGCTAGCTTGGAAGAATCATGAAGATGGCATAGGACCAGGCAGCATTTCTTTTTGTTGTACAAAGGGTCACCATGAGTCGGAGCCCATCTTGATGACAACTAACAACATCAGTAGTAAATTCTCATATACAGAGAAGCTCAGAGGACCATTAAAAGCACAGAGGGGGCACCTAACCCAGTGTGGGGAATATGGGCAGGTAGCCATGCACAGCTTCCTAGCAGATGAACGGGAGAATGGGGCAAGAAGCAATAGCATGTGCAAAGACCCAGCATTAAGACACAGCACTAGGCCTTCAGGTAACTGCAGAAGATACAGTAAATTGGAACAAGAGGTTGAGGCTGGGGAGGACAAGAGATGAGAGTGGGAGGCAGACGGGCTGGCTCCTGCAGGGTCAGGTAGACAGGTGCACAGGAATCACCTGGGGAGTTTGTTAGAAAGCAGGTGCTGATTCAGTAGGTCTGGGCTAGGGCCTGAGCTTCTGTGTGTCCAGCCAATGCCAGGTGATGCTGATACTGCCGGTCAGGGACTACACTTGGAGTAGCAAGATTGTAGATGCTATAAAGAGTTTGAACTTGATCCTGCGGCTCGGCCTGCACAGACAAGCACAGCCCTCTGCCATGCGCTCCCCTCCTGTGACTGGTGCAAGTGATTTAATTCAGCACTCAGAGCTGAGTGTGTGAGCCTGTGTGTGTGTATATATGTGTATGTGTGTAGTAAACATGCTCATACATCCAAAATTGCCTGGTTCCCAAGTTCAGGTCAAAGGACAAAGGAACCATATGGAGAAAAATCAGCTCAGCATTTCTTACTCAGCTCAGCCAAGCAGGTCAGGCTCCCAACCTGCCTGGGGTTCGAACTCTCATCACAGAACACATCTATTTGCTGCTCTCCAATCAACCCCAAATCCAGCCAGTCATTTCTCCCTCCACAGGCCCACCAGTTGATTGCCTATTTGCCTTGTAAGAGATCAAAAAGCAGAGAGGAGGACTGGATGTGATTGTTGGGACTGCTGGAAATGCAGGCTGCCCCCAACTTAGGAATGGACTGAATTCCAAGGTGTCATGGTTGTCCACTTGATCAGGTTAAGAAGGGTAATTAGGTGATGCTGGGAAAGTGCACAGGTCCTAGAGTCCAACTGACCTGGGTTCAAGCCCTGGTTCTGCCAAGCTCTGCCGCCATGGGCAAAAATAACATTTGCTTCAGCCCAGGGTACACGCAGAACTTTTCATCAGCTGGAATTGCAGACAGGATTGAATTTTTCTGGGAGGGTGAGTACCTGATCATATTTCCCAGCCTTGGGAGGGACTGGGCCAAGTGAGTCCCTTTTGGACATCACAGCCACTGCTGGAGGAGGGACCAAGGAAGCAAGAGTCTTCTGGGAAGAGGCAAGCAGCACCCAGCATAAGAGGAAATGCTCAGCTCAGGGCAGGAGTCGTCTTGGGACAAGACCTTGGAGAGTGAAAACTAGTCGCAAGAGGTGCTGCCAGGGACCGTTCATTCACATATTCTTTATTAAGTCACTCATTTAGTAAATAGTTACTGAGAACCTACTATGTGCAGTCCATGTTCCAGGCACTGGGGACACAATAGGAAACAAGACAGAAAACCCCCTGCCCTAGTGAACCTTCCATTCTACTAGGGGTGCAGGGAGAGAAAAGGAAAGCAGAAAATAAACACAATTAAGTAGTAAATAAGTATACTACTAAGGAGTCCCCGGGTGGTGCAAAGGGTTAAGTGCTCAGCTACTAACGAAAAGGTTGGTGGTTCAAACCCACACAGAGATGCCTTGGAAGAAAGGCTTGGCAATGTATTTCCAAGAAATCAGCCACTGAAAACCCTGTGGAGCACAGTTCTTCTCTGACACACATGGACTAGCCATGAGTCAGAACTGACTCACTGGTAACTTGTTGGTAACTGGTTTACGCAGACTATCGGCCTCAGGAGAAAGATGTGGCAGTCTGCTTCCACAGAGATTTACAGCCTTGGAAACCCTGTGGGGTTGATGTGAGTTGGAATCGCCTCAACAGCAGTGGGTTTTTTGGTGGTATGCTCTACAGCAAAGCCATAGGGCAGGATAAGGGAGTATGGGAATGCCACTGGGAAGGGGCTGCACTTTTAGATGGGATGGTCAAGGAAGGATTCACTGAGAAGGTTACTTTTGAGGAAAGACTTGAAGAAGGTGAGGGAGTGAGACTTGTGAATGCCTGAGAGAAGATACAGGGCACAGCCAGTGCAAAGGCCCTGAGGTAGGAATGCTAGATGTATCCGAGGAACAGCAGGGAGGCCAGTATGACTGGAGGCCAGTATGGAGTGAGCAAGGGGGAGCATAGTAGGAGGTGAAGTCGGAGATGTAATGGGTGACCAGATCATAGATGGTCTGGTAGACTGTGCAAGGACTTGGCTTTTCTTCTGAGTGAAATGAGCAGCCATTTTGGAGGGTTCTGAGCCATTGTAGGGACATGATCTGACACAGATTTTAAACGCTCCCTCTAGCAGCTTGCTGAACGTAGACAGTAAGGGAGCTGAGTTAGAAGAAGGCAGGTGAGTGAGGAGATTATTGCAAAAACCCATGTGAGAGAAGATGGTGACTGGGGTCAGTGTGATACTTCCAAGTGGTAGTGAGAAGTGGTTGGATTCTGGACATACATTGCAAGTAAAGTCAACAGTTTGCTGAAGAACTGGATATGGAGTGTGAAAGAGAGACATCAAGGACAACTCCAGGATTTTTGGCTGGAGCAACTGGATGGAGCTGCCAAACACTGAGTAGGGGACAACTGCAGATGGGGCAGGGTGTTCTGGAAGAGATCTCTGGAGCTCAGTTTGGACATGTTAGCTTTGAGCTGCCAATTAGACATCCATGTGAAATGTCAGGTGGACAGCTGAATGCACGAGTTCAGAGAAGAAATGAGCACTGGGGAAATAACATGTAAGAGTTGTTAGCATTGAGAAGGTATTTAAAGCTAGGACACTGAATCTTTTAGGGAATAAGATGCAGCTTCTGGCTACAGTGAGGTGGGAAGCTAGGGAGGTAGGTAAGCTCTGGTGGCCTTCTGCCAGAGGGGCTTCAGGATAACAAGATGGCTCAACAGAAGTGTCCCAGCTGACGGACTGGCTCTTAAAATATACTCATAAGTGGCTAACTAACTCCTCCAATTCATTCATTTAGACATAGAGATTCATGTCTCGTTTATGCAATCATTCATCTGCTATTCATTCATTCATCAATTCACTCATCTGCTGAGCATCATATTACTTTTAGGGGAGGGTCATTTCAAGATGACCCAGACTGAGGCCTTCCTTCATGCAGCTCCTAGTTCAGAGGACATAAGAACCTCTCATATAGGGGTGAAAGTGGCAAGGACCCCAAGAGAGGAGCAGTCCTGAGTAGGGAGAGGTCACATGAGCCTGGAAGAAACAAGGCAGCTATGTGGAGGGGGTGCCGATGATTGGTCCAGGAGGGTTGGTAGGGCACACTGATTCAACTCATCAGGTAGGTCTGCCTCGTCACTCACCAGCTAGGTGGCATCGGGCAAATCTCTTCAACTCTGTGGTGAAATCATGAGTCACATTCATCATATAGGACTGTTGTCAGGATGAAATGAGATGATGTATGTCCAATGGCCTATGGTGGCACACGATGGCATTTTAAACATCAGCCACACTTTCCAGGGACAAGCCACAATGGTCTCCAGCCTCACCTGCAAAGCTTGCTGATGCGGATCTACTTTCCCCAAATAGCCAAAGGCCAGGGTTCCTGGGAAGGAGGAAGGGAAGGGAGGTTGGAGTGTCCTTGGGTGTCCCATGAGCTTCTCCCTGGACTGGGACCTTGGCTTCTCACCAAGGCTGAGCCAACTGGCTACTTCAGAATCTAGAAATGGCTCATTCCCATCCCTGCTGCATCTCAGCATCTCTTCTCTCAATCACCCATGGATTAATTTGTCCTTCCTCCCCCAGAGAGTCACCCACTGGACCCTTTTCCTCAGCTAGAACTGCAGACAGGGGTTTCTTAGAGACGGCAGAGTTAGGGCTTTTATGCTCCTGGAGATACGCATACGCACAGCCCTCCTTCCTGAGGCTGAGGTGTGTCTGGAAGGAAATTTCTAACAAGCAGAGAGTGAGCTGCCACTGAAATCTGCAGAGAGGACAGAACAGACAAGCCACAAATCTCGATGGCAGGCAGCGAGCTCCTGAGGTCTGGGCTCGTTAGTTTTAAAATAACACAGCAGAGGAGTGAGATAAAAGGCTTCAGTGGGGAAGTTGTCAGACACCTCGCCTCACACTGTTGGAGCCTCACGCAGTTGGAGCTGCCAGAGGGGCCCCTCTCATCTCTCCTCCCAGGTTCCAGAAGCCGAGACTGCCCACTTGGGCAGTGGTTGTGTTGCCTGATCACAGTGTCAGAACATGTCAGAACAAGGCCAGCCCTTAGAGGACAGTTGAGTATAAGCTGAGACCCAGAGGGACCAAGTGACAGACTCAAGGGCACACAGCAAGTTAGGGGCTGAGTACAGACCATCACTCAGCTCTTCTGCAGCTGAAGTGGAAGCTGTTGACAGTGGCGTCACTGCCGGGTATGGACCACACTGGGTGACACTGGGAGACGGGGTGACACCAAAATGCCTGTCTGTAAAGTTTTTGTGCAGTGTTTCAGCAGAAATCTATTATTTTTTATAAAAATATCCCTGTAGTTTGTTACAACAACAAAAACTTTTTTTGTAAGCCCAGCTTACATGTATCAGTATACCCACAAGGCTAAAACTCTATGCTAATTTACTTTTTTGAACCTTCTAATGCCCTCCAGCCAGAGCTGTCGTTATTACCCAAGTACGGTGACGTTTTGAATCACATGGTTTCGTCTGCACACGCTACAAGCACGTGCTGTTGTTTTCGTTGCTGCCAGTGTATTTATAGTCACTGATTTTGTGAAATTTTCTGGTGTTTTAGCTACAATATTGTGGTAATTAGTATTTGTGAACCTATACCAACAACTTTTTTGAGAATGAAGTAGTAATTGAAGGAAAAGGAGTAATATACACGAAGAGTGATATATAGGAATTAAAATTTATGAGTAACATTAGTACAAAAAACAATGCTAAGGATTCTGTATGGTCTGGTATAGGAGGATGTCCATGGGGGGAGGGGGTGACACCATGAGTTACCGCACTGGGTGACACCAACCCTAGTGATGCCACTGACTGCTGGTCAGATCCTAGAGTCCCTTTACCAGGGTGGTGTGAGTGTTGGCTATTAATGCTTCATGGATTCCCCCTTCTAGTAGGCTATTCCTGGGGGCATCCCATAACCAATCACTAACTGACAGAGGAGTACAAAAGACCTGCCCATATACCTCTAGGTGGGACCAATTCTGTGGCGTCCTTCACACTCCAGAGCTCCCCTTGGGATCAGGCTAAGGCTAGACTGCAGCTGAAACCATGTCTTCACTTAGCTTTCTTCTCCTTCGCTCTCCTGTTTCCCTCACTCCCATTTTCCTGAGAGCATACCTTTAAGAAGTCATATGCACCCAAATCCCTGCCTTAGGCTCTACTTCTGCTGAATTCCATCTAAGACAGAGGCTGAGACCAAGTTTTTCTCTATCAAACTAAACACAAAACAATGGTCTTATATTGCCTGGAGTGAGACAGACATAGGTTCAAACCTCAGCTTTGCTACTTCCTGGCTGTGTGACTCACAGGACATTATTTAGTATCACTGAACCTCAGTTTTCTCATCTGTGTAATAGAGATGTTAATATTACCTGCCTCATAAGGCTGTTGTGGTGATTAAATGTAAAATGCTTAGCACAGTTCCCTGACACGTAGTAAGTGCTTAATACATACCACTTGATGATTATGTGGTGATGATGATGATGGTGATGATGATGGCGATGATGGTGACGAATGGAGAGGTCATTCCATCCCAACTCCATCAATCAGTAAAAAGCTCTCAAGAAAACTCTGCCTCTTGAGGGCTGTGGGGACCATGTTCTCTGGGAACATCTAGCTCAATTGGCATAACATAGGTTATAAAGAAAATGTTCTACATCCTACTTTGGTGAGTAGCGTCTGGGGTCTTAAAAGCCTGTGAGCAGCCATCTAAGATACTCCAGTGGTCTCACCACTTCAGGAGCAAGAGAGAATGAAGAAAACTAAAGACACAAGGGAAAGATTAGTCCAAAGGACTAACGGACCACAACTACCACAGCCTCTACCAGACTGAGTCCAGTACAACTAGATGGTGCCCAGCTACCACCACTGACTGCTCTGACAGGGATCACAATAGAGGGTCCCAGGCAGAGCTGAAGAAAAATATAGAACAAAATTCTAACTCACAAAAAAACACCAGACTTACTGGCCTGACAGAGACTGGAGAAACCCCGAGAGTATGGCTGCCGGTCACTCTTTTAGCTCAGTAATGAAGTCACTCCGGAGGTTCACCCTTCATCCAAAGATTATTCAGGCCCATAAAACAAAACAAGACTAAAGGGGCACACCAGCACAGGGCCAAGGACTAGAAGGCAAGAGGGGACAGGAAAGCTGGTAATAGGGAACCTAAGTTCAAGAAGGGAGAGTGTTGACATGTTGTGGGGTTGTTAACCAATGTTATAAAACAATAAAGGTACTAACTGTTTAATGAAAGCTAGTTTGTTCTGTAAACCTTCATCTAAAGTACAATAAAAAAGAAAACTCTGCCTCTGCAGCTTCTGCACCAATCATATTCAAGTTGAGTTCTCAGATCACAACTTTTCCTTTCAGAATGTTTGGCCACCCTCCCTTAGGCCTACACCATAGCTCCATCTTTTGGCTTTATCATTTTTCCCTGTCAAAGGACTCCCTGCAGAAGAGAGTGAGCCTTGGAGAGAGGAGATGCTCCGTCTTTACATAGAACTGGCCATCTCTCAATGCTAGCCCAAGCATCCAGCTGTCCCACCTGTAGGAAATGGCTCCTCCATAGCAATTCTAATTATGAAGTTGATGGAAAAGGTCTGTCTCTCTGCTGGGACTTTAATCTGCCTTTTTAAAAGTCAAACCCATTACCTCAGGATTGCAGGTTTATTAGAGAGCTTTATCTTTATTAGGCAGTTGCCTTCATGATTATCTCCCAACACTTTTGATGGCTTCCCTTTGGCTCCAAGAGGACTTGGTGGGAGGGGGGATGGCAGAAACAGACCAGAAGGTTTTGGGACAGCCCCTTCCCCACCTCTTGGGCTGTTGTTGTTGTTAGTTGCCATGGAGTCAGTTCCAGCCCATGGCAACCCCATGTGTTACAAAGTAGAACTGCTCCACATGGTTTTCTTGGCTGTAATCTTTATGGAAGCAGACTGTAAGGCCTTCTCTTCTCAGTTCCACTGGGTGAGTTCGAACCACCAACCTTTCGGTTAGCAGTCGAGCGCAAACTGTACCACCCAGGGACCTCTACCACATGGACAAAGGGTTAGGTCTCTTCAAGCTGCATGATTTCTCTGTTGACAATAGTCAGGGATTGAACAATGAGGGGCCATCAGGATGGGACTTTGGAATCAGGCAGACTCAAATCAAAAGTTGGTTCTGCCATCTTGTGTTCAAGCTATGATCTTGGGTGAGTAGCTTCATCTCTGTTCCACAAAACAGGGATAACAACAGTGTCCAGCTCACGGAGGTGATGTACCTAACGTGCTTAACACTGTTCCTCGTATAGAGTAAGCACTTACCATTAGCTGTCACTGTAATTGTAATTATTTGATGTAAATAGCCTTCGGGACTGAGTTTTCCAACCTCATTATCTTTGTTCAAGCTGGTCCCTCTGCCTGGAGTGCCGTATCTTCCATTCTCATTCAGACTACAAGGCTCAACACATCATACATCTTCTTTTTCTGATCCCGCATTGTTCACCCCCTCCACCCTAGAATAAATTCTTTACTCTACTATGCTGTAGCATCTATTTGTAAATCCCTCCATGACATTGTTGCATGACCTTGGGCAAGGTCCCTCACCTATTTAAGCCTCAATTTTCTCATTTTTTTTTTTTTAAATATTTTATTGTACTTCAGGTGAAGGCTTACAGAACA
>NW_004443997.1:7002424-7110640 GCF_000243295.1 Trichechus manatus latirostris
TGGAGATAATAATATCTTATGTATGGAATGTTTGTGGGAGATAAATTTTCATCAAGATTAAGCCCAATGTCTAATTGTAACTATAACTGCAACCGGTCCTATTGAAAGAAGCTTGGTGGTAGCTCTGATATGAGAAAGAATTTCTGCTTGTTGAGGAGCTTTATAGATTATCCTTTCCCAGTTATCTTGGAGGAGTGCATGGTTTCCAATGTGCCTGGAAGAACTTGAGAAGCCTAAATACAGGGGACTGGTCCTGATGTTGTTAGTCGCTGTTGAGTCAGGCCCAACTCACGGAGATCCCATGTACAACAGAACAAAATGTTGCCCGGTCCTACACCATCTTCATGATTGTTAGTATGTTTGAATTCGTTGTTGTGGCTGCTGTAGTATTTTCCAACCTAGGAGGTTCATCTTCAGCACTCTATTGTATAATATTCTGTAATGACCTCTAAAGAGCCTAATTCCAAGATTTTATGAGTCAGGCTCTCCTTGGGGTCTAAGTCAGCTCCATCTTCTTACCGCTTTCTGAACGTATTGAGGCATGGCATGTTAGGGCCCAGAGCCTGCCAACATGATCTATTAGCACCTCCAAACCCAGTGTCCAAGTTCATAGTCTAAAGCATGCCAGCCTCTCCATCTCACTGTGTCAGAGGAAAGGGACATCATATTTATTGAGCACCTACTACGTGCCAAGCACATCAGACATTTAAAACCCATGATTTCATATAAGTCCCATCATAAGCCCTTGAGGTGGATAGTGTAAGGGTTGTTTTAGATTTGAAAAGAGAGGCTCAGAGAATGTGCCGTGACTTGCTTGAGGACACATAGTTAGCAAGTGAGAATGTCCACAGTTCTCAAGGGACTGTGGTTGGGTATACCCGGCCCCTAGACTGAGTACGGCTATGCAGTCCAGACAGTGTCCACACAGATTTTGTTGTAATTATGTCCCTTTCCACTGCTGACCACATCCACACCTCCTCCACACTGACTGGTGCTGTCCACCCCCTCCCCCCACTCCCTCGCCTGTGCCCAGTTCTCTGGCTGCTGTCTGCACAGTCTATCGACCAAGACACTCAATCAATCAGTCAGCTTGCTCCGACAGCTAAAAAACACCCCGTCGACCAATTTTCCCTCCAGCGCCTTTCCGCGGACCATGAAACCTCACTAATTTGGAATTTACAATGATTTCTGACACAGAACCTGCATTTCTCCTTCCGGGAAAAAAGTATGAATGAAATGTCATCACATGGATCCCTTGGGGCTTCCTTCAGAGCAAGGCCCTGGCAGCCAAAAGCCCTGCCTCCACTCCTCTCCTCTTTGTTCCTTCTCCTGCTTTGTTTCACTTGCATCCGTTTCTATGCTGGATTCTAACTGGCAGCACCATTATAAATACTACTACTAATAGCAGTGAATATTCATGGAGTACTAGCCGTGTGCCAGGTACTGTTCTAGGTGCTTCACCTGTGTTTGGCCTCATAATCTTCATCACAATCATTTGAAGCTGGTACAATTATCATTCCCATTTTATAAATGAAGAAACTAAGGCAAGGGGAGACCTTGATAGTAGGTGATGGAGGTGGGATTTAAACCCAGGCACTCTGGCTCCAGAGTTCATGATCTTAACCCCTACCCCACACTACCTCTTGGGCTAGGCACAATGGGGGCCACCTGTGGACTCTCTGAGTCCCAGTGGTGCCTCCCTTTTAGGCTTCTGAAAGCATCACACAATGTGACAAGAAAGCTGTGCGATTAGTGTGTAGAGCAAGGAATTGGAAGTCAGTGGAAAAGCTGCCTCCTGAGTTTGGTCACCATGGACACTGCTGAGGGAGAGGCACAAAGCATTCAAAAGAAATCGGAGGCAAGGAGTTTGGGAGGGCTGTCTCCTGGCTTCAGAATCCCCTTTAGGAGTGTTGTTTGTCAGTAGGGACCAACCAGCTAGCCACCGTTCCCATTCCTTCCTAAAGCTATTTTGCTATATGTTGATGGTAGAGATGAGAAACACACAACCGAAAATCCATATACTGTCCCGTTCACCCCTTCCTCATGAAAAGGCTCTGTGGCATCCTTTTGCATAATCGCAGAGGGGACTTGCCTTTGTGGGTTTGCAGTAGGGCATCTTCCTTTCATGGAGGGAAAAGTGACCTCCTGAGTTGCTTTGGGACATGATTTGAGAGGAAAAGAAAGGTCATACTATTCATAAAAATTCATTGATACGGCTCAATTCCACCAGTTACCCAATTGGCTGGTTGGGTGTAAACAAAGCCTTCATTCCCTTTAAAAATCTCTCTTAGCCCCTGCTGGTGGGAATTGAGGATTGAGACAAATGTGTAGGTGGGTTTTAAGGAAAGGCCTTTTGATGGGTCAAATACTGCCTCAGTTATAATGAAAAAGCCTCTGCAGGTCCTGTGTATTCATGGCCATATTTTTACTGTGTCCTGCTGAAAATGTCTACAGGAACATATATGATGCGTCCAGATGTGTCTGGACCCAGATGTTACCCATACCCAGATGTATCATTGCAGCACAGTCTAGGGTCTATATGGTCTAGGGTGGCCATAAAATTCAGTGTCCAAACTGGGACGCTTTGGGGGTGTTAACAATGAGTACACAGGCATGCGTGGTCATCCTGGTCATCTCTTTCCCAACCCTAAGACTCCAGTGTCCAACTGTCTCCTTCGCCTCTCTTCATGGAAGACCCGTCCTGTCACTGTTGAGTCAATTCTGACTCATAGCGACCCTATAAATTAGAGTAGAACTGCCCCATAGGGTTTCCAAGGCTGTAATCTTTACGGAAGCAGACTGCCACATCTTTCTCCCATGGAGTGGCTGGTGGGTTTGAACCGCTGACCATACAGTTAGCAGCTGAGCGCTTAACCGCCGTGCCACCAGGGCCCCTTTGGAAGTCTCATAAGCACCTCAAACTTAACATGTCCGAACCTCAGTACATCACAACCTATTCTCTAGCTCCACCTTCTACCCACTTATCCAAGCAGCAACCTGGCCTCCACCCTTGATCCTCTCTCTCTCACTCACACCCAGCCTCACCGCCAATCTTGACTGTTCCAACTCCAAAGCATCTCTATGTCTGTCTCCTTCTCTCCATCTCTGCTGCCACCTCCCTGGTCCAAGCCACCATCATCTCATCTAAACGACTGAAGTGGGCCCCAAACAGCTTCTTGCTTTCACTCTGACCCCGCCCCAGCCCACTCTCCTTGAAGCAGGCAGAGTGATCTTCCCAAAGTGCAGAACCGATCATGTCTCTCCCTTCTGCAGAGCCCTGAGAAGCAAGTCTGAACTTCTCCACGTGGCTCATGTGGGCCTTCAAGGTCTGGCCCAGCTAACCTCACCAGCTTCACTCACTTCTGCTGCTCCCCGCTCCCTGTGTTTGCACTGCCTAGAAGTCCTTGCAGGGCCCTGAACGGACACTGCATATTGGCTCGTGTTGTTCGTTAGTGACACGCACCAAAGCATGGAGTTTAAGGGCACGGCCTGGAGCTGGAGTGTCCGGGTTGAAACCCTGGCTCTGCTACTCTTTGACCTTAGCCAGCTGACTTCTGCTCCCTGACCCTCAGTTCCTCATCTCTAAGATGAAGATAATGATAGTATCTACCTCATAGGGTTAATGTGAGCATTCCTAGTGAATATATATAAAGCTCTTAGGACAGTACCTGGCACATAGTAAGTTCTCTGTGTTTATTAAATAAACAAATGGCATCACCTGATTATCCTTCAGCCTGATTACCACCTGGCCATTCTTCAGATCTCAACTTTGATGTCACCCCCTCCAGGAAGGCCTCCCTTACCACCAGGCCTGTTGTGTTCCTTTTCTGTGCTCACAATCTCCCTCCATTGCAACTGTCTACTAACCCTCTCTTTCCCCCACTACACTGTAAGCCCCTTGAGGCAGAGCCCGAGTCTTCTTCCCCCACGTATCCTCAGTATCTAGGAAGGTGCCAGACCCATGGTGGGTGTTGAGTAATATTTGATGAACGAGAGAACTGACCAGATAAATACCCCAATCAAGCCAGTAAGGGAGAGGTGAACTGAGGGGGCAGACAGCAGATGGCAGTGTGTCCCTCTGTCAGTGTGACTGCAGATCCCTGCAGCCTGCTTGGGCAATTCCCGCGCCCCAGGACACTGGCATTTGTAATGGATGTTTTCATGAGATGGGCAGACACTGAAGGGCAGGCGGGCTTCCCCCGAGGATGCTGCACACAGAAATGGCATGTGCCCGGCCCTTCCCCTCCCAGCTTCCAGAGGACTCAGCTCCTTAGCTCCAGGGTGCTGAGGACAAACTGAATCCCTCTGCTCGGTGTTCTGTAACCCCCTAGAGCCCCCAACCCCACAAACCTACCCCTTCCCTCCGCCAGATGTTTCCTCCTTTACCATCAGACTATCTCTAAACCCAGAGGCCTGGGTTCAAGTCCCAGCTTTGCCATGTACTAGTTATGTGACCTTTGGCAAACCAATTCACTTTCCGTGCCTCAGTTTCCCTACCTGCAAAACGGAAAGAGTAATGGCTCCTACTTCATGGGGCTCCGGTGAGGATTCAATGAGATGATGCAGTTTGTAAAGCGTATGGTACATGCCAAGAGCTCAATAAATGCTTTTCAAGACATTTTAACAATCATTCTTCCAAATTCCACGTCTTGTTCGTGGTCCCTTCTCCTTGTGTCTCTGTGTGGCCGGGTGTTACTGGCTGGATCTCCTCTGTGTACCCAGAAGCCCGGCTGCTCAGCTCCTCCAGCAGAAATCCAGGCCTACGGTAGACACCCAGTACTTTTCAGGGCAGCTGCACGGTCAGCTCGGCTCTAAGCGGTCAGACTAGCCCCTTCTCTGAAGTATCAGGTGACCAGCAAATGTCCCTGGCAGTCTTAGGAATAGGACCATTCCCTTAGATCCAACCTAAAAAAAAACCAAACCCACTGCCACCAAGTCATTTCCGACTCATAGCGACCCCACAGGGCTTCCAGAGCTGTAAATCTCTACGAAAGCAGACTGCCACATCTCACTCCCATCCTCAACTCCTGCCTTCCTTTCCTTCCTCAGACATTTCTTGAGTCTCTGCTTTGCTAAGTACTCTGAGCACATAAAGATTGGGTAGGACACTGAAGTCCCCCACTCTAAACCCCTTGTTCTGTAAGTCTCAGAGGGGAAACTGAGTCACGCAGTCACTGAGTGGCAGAGCAGTAAGCTGAACCCTGGTCCCGTGACACCATGTGCTTTAGGTTACCCTGTCCACTCCCCTTCTGCCCCTTCTGCCAGTGCTGCATCCTCTGGCTGGAGGCCCCGGGATTGGGGGTGAAGTGGGGATAGGGGCACTGGCCCGAGGATGAGGAGGTCAAGCTGGGCTGCAGGTTCCAAGACTGGCAGCGTGAGAAGCCTTCATCCACCACAGCCCCAGGCTGAACCATCAGCTGGTTGGCTCAGCCTTTCAAAAGCATCCTTATGCACTGGAACAGTCTCGGGAAGAAAATAGGATTTTGCCTTTTGTTGCAATTTAAAGGAAGGGGGAAAATCACAAACACATTCTCCCTCCTACCAGAGAGAGGGCCATTTGAGAAGGTCAATCAAATGTGTTCAGCCAAGGCCCCTGCAGGTCCACATTTTTCCCAAATTACATCAGCTGGAAGGAAGATGGGCGAGACGAAGAAAAGGCTGAGGTGGCCCGGTGGTGGTGGGATTATCCACAATGGAAGGGGACTCCTGCCCTGTCTCGAATCACACCTAACAGGGGAGGACGGACAGATGCCCGACAGGCTGTGGGCTGCTTCCGCTGGTGCAGGATCTCGGCTCATGTTCAAAGAAACTGCAGAGCCCTTCAGAGACCCCCACTGGGAGTCAGCCCACTCCCAACAACTCCTGCGGAATAATAAGGCTGATCCTGAGACCCAAAAGCCAGAGTCAGGGATGCTACAAACTCATGAGGACAATCTGTCCCCGCAGTACACCTCAGCAGTTGTCAGCCACTGTGTGACATACTGATCTGTCGGGATCAATTGTAAGCCCTGCCGTGTGCTTGTTACTAATGATTATTAAAGACCAAAGTTTGGGAATGGTTTCCAATTCAAATGAGTGTATAAATATATGAATCTTCATCATCTCAGTTAATGGCAGCTCCTTTCAGCTGCTCAGGTGGTAACCTTGGAGTTGTCCTTGACTCTCTCACAGCCCAAATCCAACCTACCAACAAATCTAGATGCTACCTTCCAAATGCATCCAGAGTCCACTCACTCCTGCCTTCTCAGATGACCACCACCCTGGTCCTACCTGCATGATTGCTAGAGCCTCCAACAGGTCTCCCGGCTTCTACCCGCTACTTCCATGCAGTCTACTCCCCACAAGGCAGCTGGAGGGATCCTGCTCAAACTTAAGCCAGACAGTGGCTCTTCTCTGTTCAGACCCCTCCAGTGGTCTCCCTGAAGCCCAAGTAATTACACAGCCCACACCATCTAGCACTTGTTACTGCTTTGACCCCACTTGCTACTCCCTTCTCCTTGCTCTCCTCACTCCCACCTCACTGGCCTCCTTGCTGTTCCTCTGACATGCCAGTTATACTCCTGCCTCAGGGCCTTTGCATGTGCTGCTCTCGCTGCCTGAAACACTTTCCCCATGACTTCCTCCCTCACCTCTTTCAAGTCTTTGCTCAGATGTCACCTTCTCAGTGTGATCTTCCCTGACAACCCTATTGAAAATCACACCCCCTCCCACTGGCTTCTTATCCTACTTTCTTTCCCTTCATCATACTTATTATCTCCTATTATAATTGTTTACGGCTTTATTTTGTTGTTGGGTTTTTGTTTTTTTTTTATGAGTTCCCCTACTATAATGTAAGTTCCATGAGGGCAGGGATTTTTTTTTTTATTGTGCTTTAGGTGAAAGTTTGCAGAGAAAATTAGTTTCTCATTCAACAGTTTACACACAAATTGTTTTGTGACATTGGCTGCAATCCCCACAATGTGTCAACACTCTCCCCTTCCCCACCCCAGGTTCCCCGTTTCCATCTGTCCATTTTCTCTGTCCCTTCCTGCCTTCTCGCCATTGCTTTTGGGCAGATGTTACCCATTTGATCTTGTATACTTGATTTGAAATAAGAAGCACATTCCTCACATGTGATACTGTTTGTTTTATAGACCTGTCTAACTTTTGGCTGAAGGGTGAACTTTGGGAATGGCTTCAGTACTGAGTTAAAAGGGTGTCCGGGGGCGATAGTCTCAGGGGTTCCTCCAGTCTCTGTCAGACCAGTAAGTCTGGTCTTTTTTTGTGAATTTGAATTTTGTTCTACATTTTTCGACCGCTCTGGAGGGCAGAGATTTTTGTCTGTTTGGTTAATGCCTATTTCCCCAGTGCCCTGAACAGTGCCTGGCATACAGTTGGTGCCCAATTAATATCTGTTAAATGAATAAGTGAATGGATTCAGGATTACTCCTCTTATAGAGGTCTTCACTCTCAGTTGTATTCTAATAAGCTTTCTTGAGCAGGAAAGAAAGGTGTGGAATTAAGAGTGTGTGGTGAGAATGTTAACGGTCTTGGATTTATGCATCAGGGCTATATTGTGCACGTGAACAACTTCTGTCCTATGTCAGGACTCTCGAAAGACGAGACTGAGAACAACTGGGCTTATGAGCAGGAGAATGGGATGATTTGGAGTATTCCCTAGCTCTTAATTGCTGTGTGGCTTTGAAGAACTTGCCTGCCCTCTCTGAGAGATAGCTGTGGTACAGTGGGACACTCACTGCACTCAGATGACATCGACTCAGGTCCCAGCTCTGCCACCACTAGCTGAATGACCTTGAGGAAGGAGTTTCATTCGAGAAGGCTGTTTCCTCGTGTTCAGCATGGGTAGGAGAAACAACATACATGAGCGTGGACTTTGGAGCCGAGCAGACCAGGAGTTGAATCTTGGCTCAGCCACTTACTAGCTGTGAGCTTCAGTTTCTTCACCTTAAATGTGAATAACCCAGTCCCAAGGGATGTTGTGGGAGCCCTGGTGGCACAGGGGTTAAGAGCTATAGCTGCTAACCGAAAGGTCAGCAATTCAAAGCTAGCAGCCACCCCTTGGAAACCCTACGGGGCAATTCTACTCTGTCCTATAGGGTCGCTATGAGTCAGAATCCACTCAACGGCAGTGGATTTTAAGGGATGTTGTGAGGGTGAAATGGGTTAGCAGATAGATAATGGGAGGGAAATGATAATAGATACTATTTTTAGCACTTGTATCTCAGTCATGGTTCTAAGTGCTTTATGCATATAAATCATTTAATCCTCATCACAGTGCTACGAAGATGACATTATTATTCCTTCTATTTTACAGATGAGGAAACTGAGGCACAGAACGGTTACACAGAGTCACACAGCAGAACCGAGTTTCAGAGATCTAAAACCAGCCCTTCCTCTCTTCTCTCTCTAGCCCTAAACAGAACCACCAGGCTTCCTGACACCCAGACACCTCTCACACCAGCGAACGAGTCCAGCCTCAGGACCAGCCGCCAGCTCACATTTTCTAAGCCTGGCCCTACCTCTTTAAAAATCAGAGTTCTCCTGAGCATCCGAGAGGAGAGGGGTGCCAGGTAGCTGAATTCAGGTTGATTAAATCAAGGAGAAACTCAATTAAATTTAAATAAAGAAAAAAGATTGGAAATCAGGCACAATGCCTCCTTAATTACAGCACTAATCACTGGCCGAAAAAAAAACCAAAAAAAAAACTCCAGAACATTTCATTTCATATACGGCCTTGTATATCTGAAACGAGAGGCGCCTAATGAAATGCACATTACCCCACTCGACTAGTAATTGACTAGGCGATCCCGACACTTTCCTGGGTGGAAATGATCAGGCACAACAGCCGGAGCTTTTTAAGGGTGGAAAAACACAGGATGCTTTGGGGGTTTACTGAGGGGTAGCTAACCCCAAGGCCCCTTCTCCCTCGCAGTACAACTCGCAATTCTCCCAACAAAGAATGTGGCCATTGGGCAGGGCTAAGTGTGCCGTGCAGCAGGCCAGCGTGATTAAACGGCTTTTCTCTGCGCAGTTTGTAGTCATTGCAAACCCACGGAGGCTGGGGAAGATTGCCAGCAATCAGCTACCAAATGCCTCAGAGAATTACTCTGACAAGTAGCCCTGCCATTCAGATTCTGGATTATAGCCTTCTAATTGGTCTCCCTGTTTTCCATCTCTCCCCTTCCAATCTTCCTCCTCCACGGCAGCTAGGGGCATCTTTATAAAGCCCCATCTCATTGAATGACTGCCTTGCTTGAAACCCTTCATTGGATTCCCATTGAGATTAGAGCAGTCCAGACTCTCTAACACGGCTTGGTGGTGGTGGTGGTTGCTGTTGAGTCAGCGCCAACGCATGGCAAGCCCATATGTAATGGAACGAAATGCTGATTGGTCCTGCACCGTCTTCACAATCACTGGCATGTTTAAGTCCATTGTTGTAGCCACTGTGTATTTTGAGTGTCTTCCAACCTAGGGGGCTGACTTTCCAGCACTATATTGGGTAACATTCTATTGTGATCCCATAGGGTTTTTACTGGCTAATTTTTGGAAGTAGATCACCAGGTCTTTCTTCCTAGTCTGTCTTAGTCTAGAAGCTCCACTGAAGCCTGTCCACCATGGGTAAGTAACCCTGCTAGTACTTGAAATACCATTGGCATAGCTTCCAGCATCATTGCAACAAGTAAGCCAGCACTGTACAACGAACTGACAGATGGTAGCACTTGACCATAGCTTAGGAGGCCCACCATGAACTGGTCTCAGTCCATCACTCCTCCAGTCCTTTCTTCCTCCTCCTGCATCTTTTGTTCCAAGCATCTCAACCACGTGGAGTTCTCCCTGAACCCTTCATGGCCTCACAATTTCATGTCTTTGCATATGCAGTTCCCTTGACCTAGAATGCCCTTCCCTGCTTTTCCCACCTGGCTCACTCCTGCGTCACATCCTCCTGGACTACCCCCTCACCGGCTGGGTTTGCAGCCTCTCTTCTGTGCTTCTCTGCGGCCCCTGTTTTCTCCTACTGTGGCATACACTACTCTGAGTAGTAGTTGTTTGTGAGCTCAATGAGGGCAGGGACCGATTTGTTTTGTCCCTAGAACCTGACACTGTGTGTGGTCCAGAGTAGATGCTTAAAGACCTTATCTAGTTGAGTAACTGTAGATTTCTCAGTATGACGCGTTGGTGGCTAGAATCCTGACGTTCCATGCAGGAGATCCAGGTTCAATTCCTGGCCAATACACCTCATTGGCAGCCACCACTCATCTGTCTATAGTGGAGGCTTGCACGTTGCTGCAATGCTGAACAGGTTTTGGTGGAGCTTCCAGACTAAGACAGACTAGGAAGAAAGACTTGGTGATCTACTTCCAAAAATCAGCCAGTGAAAACCCTATGGAGCACAACAGTCCAATCTACAACTGATCATGGGGATGGTGCAGGACTGGGCAGAGTCGCTGTGAGTCAGGGAGTGAGTCGGGGGCCAACTCGACAGCAGCTAAAAACAACAACAAACAACAGACTCGCCAGCAAGGCTTGTGGTAATCTGGGGGGGATGCAGCCTCCTTCTTGCGAGGTCAGGCGTCAGAAACCCCATCTCTCTCCTAGGATGCTTTCCTGCCTTTTTGACTACAAGTGAACTTGATAAGTCCGTTTGCTGGTTCTTCTGGCTCTCATAGGATGGGGGCAGCTGTGAGCTGAGCTCTTGGAAATGGACATCATTCATTAACTCCTTCAGTCAGCCAGCCCCCATTTATTGTACGTTATCGCATACCTGCAATTGCCCAGCATTGAGCTGGACACTCGAGCTTTAGAAAACTGACTCTGGTGAGACCTCAGAGTTCAGTGGGTTAATGGGTGTGCAAATGGATGCTTACACCCTTGGGCCATAAAGGATGCACTGATTTCCTCAGTAGCCCCTTTGACAGAGCTGTGCTGTGTCATTCCCACAGTCACAAAGAGGATGACCAGTAGACATGTGAGTATTTTATGTTCCAACCTTCCTCCCCTCGAGATGTCCATGCCATCTCTGGGTGGGGAAGGGGCTTCAGGACTGCCAAATAAGGCAGATGCAGTGGAGTCATTCCCCCTATGGGTAAACGAGGGTGCAACTTGGAGTGGGCAAGGTTCCAAGGAACATCAGGATCAGGGTTAGTGAAGGTACAATGACTCCAAGAAGTGAGGGTCCAGAGACCAAGAACCCTACTCATTGGTCATCTGCTAAAGGTCCATATCATGGCGTTGGAGAGGGGACATTCTCCTAGAATCACGCCTATTGTCTGTAGCTTGTGGAAGGTACACATTGAACCACTCATTGTATTCATTCATTCACTGAGCAAATATTTATGAGATACCTACTAGGTGCCAGACAGTGTGCTAAGAGTTTTGCAGACATTTTCTCATTTAATACCCAACTCCTGAATTAAATCTGTTCAAGGTTTTATTATAATTATTCCCATTTTGCATTAAGGAAGTGGGGGTCAGAAAGGAAAATAACGCCCAGCTGTTATGTTGTTGTTGTTAAGTGCCGTCAAGTTGGTTCTGACTCATAGCGACCCTATGTACAACAGAACAAAACACTGCCCAGTCCTTCATCATCCTCACAATTGTTGTACTTGAGCCCATGGTTGCATCCACTGTGTCAATCCATCCTGTTCTCGCTGACCCTCTGCTTTACCGCATGATGTCCTTTTCCAGGGACTGGTCCCTCCCGATAACACGTCCAAAGTACATAAGATGAAGTCTCGCAATCCTTGCTTCTACGGAGCATTCTGGCTATTCTTCCAAGACACATTTGTTCTTTCTTCCGGCAGTCCATGGTATATTTAATATTCTTTGCCGACACCATAATTCAAAGGCGTCAATTCTTCTTCAGTATTCTTATTCATTGTCCGGCTTTCACATGCATTGAGGCGACTGAAAATACTATGCCTTGGGTCAGGAGCACCTGAGTCCTCAAAGTGACGTCTTTACTTTTTAACACTTTAAAGAGGTCTTTTGCAGCAGATTTGCCCAATGCAATACATTGTTTGATTTCCTGACTGCTGCTTCCAGGGGCGTTAATTGTAGATCCAAGTAAAATGAAATCCTTGACAACTTCAGTATTTTCTCTGTTTATCATGTTACTTATTGGTCCATCTGTGAGGATTTCTGTTTTCTTTATGTTGAGGTGTAATCCATACTGAAGGCTGTAGTCTTTGATCTTCATCAGTAAGTGCTTCAAGTCCTCTTCACTTTCAGCAAGCAAGGTTGTGTCATCTGCATAACGCAGGTTATTAACGAATCTTTTTCCAATCCTGATGCCCAGTTCTTCTTCATATAGTCCAGCTTCTTGGATTATTTTGCTCAGCATACAGATTGAATAGGTATGGTGAAAGGATACAACCCTGACGCACACCTTTCCTGACTTTAAACCATGCAGTATCCCCCTGTTCTGTTCAAATGACTGCCTCTTGGTGTTTGTACCCAGCTAGTTATAATGATAATAGCTAACATTTCTGGATCACTTATTACATGCCTGCAACTGTGCTAACCTAATATGTCAAACTGAACCCTCACAACAACGTTTTATGATAGGTACTTTTAATATCCCCATTTTACAGCTGAGATGATTGATGTTCAAAATGATAAAGCAACTTGTCCAGAGTCAATAGCTGGTATGTGACAGAGCCAGAATCTAGGTCTACTTGATTCCCAAGTCCAGTACTTCTCAATGTGGTCCACAGATCACATACATCAGAATCCCCTGGGAAGTATGCATAAAATGTGGATTCCTGGGCCCCCAACAGCCCTCCAGAATCAGGAATCTGCATTTTATACAAAGTCTTCAGATGATTTTCACCCTCAGATTTGAGACTCTTGTTGTTCCCCACTGGGTAGGGACCCGGCAGCTTTCCACAGAAAAGAAAATATCCTGTTTGACTTTCTCACTCAGCTGATTTGGAAAAATATAATGGAAGGAAGGAAGGAAGTGACACTCTCCCTTGGGTCGCAGGAGGGCTGCAAGAGATATAAAATGAAGACGGCAAAGGCGTTCTGATGCCAGCGCGCCAGCAGATGTGTTTACGCAAGTCGGTTTGATTACAGGTGCTAAAAATACCCCTTTAAATTTGGGAGCCCAGAATGTCTCCTAGCGCTTTACCAAAAGGCAGTGTTTTAAAAAATTTGAATTCATTCATAACCCCCACCTCCCTCAACCAGTTATTATTATTGATGCTGGAGCCCCAGAGTTTGTTATCGAGAATTATAATGACAAATCACAGAGACATTTTCTCTGATTGCACAGATTCTCAGTGAGTTTGGCTCCTGTCTCCCTCCCGGCCGATCCTCTGAATCAGCAAAGTGCCAGCTGCATCGTCGGCTTCCTTGGGGTGATTGAATACCAGACCTCAACAACCCCCCAAAATAAGTCTTTCATCCAGAGCGACCAGCCCCCACTTCCTTCCCCAAAAGCTTTTTCATCATGCTTTTGTACTTTACATCTTTGAGTCACACAGTTTTAAGACCTGAAAGTCCAAAGACTTATTTCAAAGTCAAGGAAACTGAGGCACAGAGAAAATATGAGTAACTTATCTGAAATGACAAAGCATGTGAGTGGCAGGGCTGATCAAGAACCCAGGTGTCCTGCCTCCCAGGATACCCAGCTGCTTCTCCTGGGATCATTAACCCTTTTGAAGCCTCAGTTTTCTTGTCTGTAAAATGGAAATACTACTGACACGCAACTCAAAGAACTACTGTGAGGATAAAATGAGCTAATTCATGCAGAGTACTAAGCATAATGCTGTTGTTAGGTGCTGTCAAGTCGGCTCCGACTCATAGCAACCCTACGTACAGCAGAACAAAACAATGCCCGGTCCTGCGCCATATTTAGCAAACCCTCAATAAATAGTGGTGCAAATGGTTAATGTGGTCGGCTGCTAACCAAAAGATTGGAGGTTCCAGTCTACCCAGAGACTCGTCAAGAAAGGCCTGGTGATCAACTTCCAAAAAAATAAGCCACTGGAAATCCTACGGAGCATAGTATAGCTCTACTCTGACACACATGGGGTCACCATGAGTTGGAATCGACTAAAGGGTAACCGTTACTGGTATGGTTGTTGTGGTCATCATCATCATCATTCTGCAGTCTAGAACACATGCTGATCCACTGAGTGATTATTAATACTAGAAATTTTTTTATCAGTTTCTAACCTGCTCAGTTTTTTTTTAAATACGAAGACACAATGACTGGCTCATAATAATCGCTCAATAAATATTTGTTGGATGTTTTGTGAATGAATGAGAAAGATCCAAAATTATGAACGTCATTTGAGTCTTTGACCAACTTGACACTTATTTCAGTTGGAGATGAGGGATGGTGACCAATGGCTCTTTTAGCCTTCACACAACCCATCACCCCTACGAAGGGACACTGGCCTCCAGCCCTACTCATCCTTCAAGAATCACTCAAACACTCCCTCCCAGAGTCTTCCTCAATCCCACCTGTTTCTCAGCATCTTCCTTACTGCTTGGCCTGGGGGAGAATTTCCTCTCCAAGCCCATGTGGGAGTTCATTATTCGCACATCAATGTCCAATATATGGTGAGAGCAAGGACTACAACTTTGTCTGTAGTTGGTGTGCCATATGCATTTGATGGAGTGAATTAATTGGCTTACTGGTAGCATTATTTAGGGCTTTTAAATCACCTGCTAGGCCTCTAGACCAGTGGCTTCAGGTAAGAATCACCAGGGGCGCTTTTTAAAAATGCCATTGTTACAACGGCAAGAAGGCAGGAGGGGACGGGAGAGCTGGTAATGGGGAACCCAAGGTTGAGAAGGGGAGAGTGCTGACATGTCTTGGGGTAGGCACCCAATGTCACAAAACAATATGTGTATTAATTGTTTAATGAGAAGCTAGTTTGCTCTGTAAACCTTCATCTAAAGTACAATAAAAAATAAAAATGCCATTGTTGGAACCCATCTCAGATCAATTAAAATCAGAATCTCTAGGGAAGGAGCCCAGGCATTGATGCTTTTTAAAAGGAACACTCCCCTGCAACCGTTTAGTCTAATATCATGTTAGAAGTGATAACTAGGGGGTTAGACCATTAATTTATATATATAAATCCCATATATACAATATAAAATTGTATATATATACACTTTTCTACCCACCTGACTAAGAGCCCTTTGGGAGCATATTTTATTCATCTTTGCAGCTGCAGCCTCAACATACGGATTAATAGGCACTTAATAAATGTTTATTGAATTAAGTGGCATTTATCTTTTCTGCTAAACATCATGACCTTCACTGGCTCATGAAGATAGTGCTTCTGATCTATTTAGCCTCTCAGAATCTCAGTTTTCCCATCTCTACATCAGGGCTGAGAATAACTTCCATCTCTTGGAGCTACTTAACATTGTCCAACTAGCTTGCTTTGGAGACGTTATCAGGAATCAGTCGCTAGAGGAGGACATCATGTTTGGTGAAGCAGAGGGCCAGCAAGGGCAAGAGAGACACTCAGTGACGTGGACTGGCACAAAAGCCACAAGGATGAACACAAACACGCTAGTGATTGTGAGGATGACACAGGACCGGGCAAGATTTCTTTCTGTTGTACATCAGGTCACTGTTATGGATTGAACTGTGTCCCCCCAAAACGTGAGTCAACTTGGCTAGGCCATGATTCTCACTATTGTGTGGTTATCCACCATTTTGTGATCTGATGTGATTATCCTATGTGTCGTAAATCTTAACCTCTGTGATGTTAATGAGGTAGGATTAGAGGCAGTTATTTATGAGGCAGGACACAATCTACAGGATTAGGTTCTATTTTGAGTCAATCTCTTTTGAGATATAAAAGAGAGAAGCAAGCAGAGAGGACAGGGACCTCATACCGCCAAGAAAGAAGCACTGGGAATGGAACGCGTCCTTTGGACCCGGGGTCCCTGTGCTGAGAAGCTCCTAAACCACAGGAAGATTGATGACAAGGACTGTCCCCCCAAACGGACAGAGAGAGAAAGGCTTCCCTGGGAGCTGGCATCCTGAATTCAGACTTCTAGCCTCCTAAACTTGGAGAGAATAAACTTCTGTTTGTTAAAGCCATCCATTTGTGGTATTTCTGTTGTAGCAGCATTAGATAACTAAGACAGTCACCATGAGTCGGAGTCGACTTGACAGCAGCTAACAACAAAAACAACAACACGGCAAACAGTCAGAGGAAGGGGAGGCAAGAAGCAGTGCTTCATCCAAGTGGGAGATTTTCACAATACCTGGAACTACCACACTCTCGCCATCAACACCACCACCACCGACAGCAGCCTTATTGGTACTGAGCCCAGGCTCTTTTTAAAGCACTTCGCATATATCATCTCCTTTAAGCCGGTGACAGCCCTATCAGGTAATCATTATGATACCAGTCTTCAGATGAGAAAATGGAGGGTCTGAGAAGTTCCGTAACTTGTCCAAGGTCACACAGCTATTGAGTGGTAATGCCAGAGTCAAACCTAGCTTTGTGTTATTCCCAAGCCCGTGTGTTTCACCACTTCCCTCATATACATCACCACACTCATTTTTTTCAGGGGCAGGCAATGAATTTTGCAAACTAGCCCCTGACTTAATTCTTTCCTTGGAGTGTCAGAGTCTTTCCTTCTTTATGTGTCCAGCTGAGATGACACATGTGCCTCTCATCTTGCCTGCTCACTCACATCACCAGAGAATGGACAACTTGGCTCTTGGCCCCATCTCATCTCTTTGTTTTCTTTAGGAGGCAATAATGATTGTGGGAACTTTTGAATCCACCTGAGTTAGATTCAAACCTGGCCCTTGCCAGACTCTGTGACCTTTGGGTAAATGTCTTAAAGTGTCTGTGCCTCAGTGTTTCCTTCTGTACAGTGGGGCTAAGAATAGTGGGCAACTCATAAGGCAGCTAACTGTGAGGATGAGATGTGCTAATGCATGTAAAGTGCCTTGAACTGAAGTCCTGCTGATAAGTGGTAGTTAACAGTAGTCGGTGTCCTTATTTGGAGAAGATGGCCTAGATGCCCAGAGGCCAGCCACCTGCCTGTAACCAGAGCAGACTGGCTGGCTGGCTGGGACCTGGTGGTATCCAACATCTCCGTTCAATTACCTCCATCTGTGGGTAAAACAGCCCCTGCGTAATGGACTGATTAATCTCCTTATCGCACAGACCACACAGTGTAATTACATCAGAGAATTCAGATCCCCAAGCGCAACATCAATCAACTCGGAGAGGGCAGCTTCACCCTCCCTTCCCTAACAGCCTAGGGGGAACAAAAAAACCAAGTCTTCCCTCCCTCCTCTCTCCCTCATGCTTCCCTCAATGCAGGAGCAGGGCAAGGGATGCCTGGGGAGCAGGGAGGGGAGGGTGGTGAGAGGAAGGAGCCTCATTTTAGGTCAGCTCAGCTGCCTCTCAGGTTCTTTGACAGCTGCCACCCCCTTATAAGTCCGGTCACTGCTTGAGTTTGGAGGGAATAAATTTCAGAGGAAATACGATGGGGAGGAGGCACATCATTTTTTTTTTTTTTTAAAGGATGGTTAGATGGAACAGTAATAAAAAATCCTCATTATCTTTTTATTGAATTCTTACAATTGTGCAAGCAAAGCTTTACCTCATTTTGTCCTCATGACAACCCTATGAGGGAGGTACTATTATTACTACCCATTGTACAGATAAGCAAACTGAGGTTTGGGGATGTGAAGACTGCCCAAAGCTGGTAAGTGGCAGAGCCAAGGATCAGATGCTGCTGAGTCCAACTCTGAAACCAGAACTCTCGATTCTGCTCCTCTTCTCAACCAGAAGAGCTGGGTCTGCACAGAGGACTTTCAGGTCCTGGCTTCTGTCATCAAGACCCTACCTTAGCCACCCCATCCTCTTATTTCTCACCTAAGACACACCCATCCACTCATCAAATAACTCATGAGCATCCACTACGTGCAGGCACTGGCTGGGTGCTAAGAATGCAAAGATCTAAAGACCTGGAGCCCACCCTCAAGACGTTCTAAGTCTAAAGGGGAGGATCCATGCCAAGGCCTTCACGGAAAAATAATAACAATGGCAACAACATGGACGAATGTCACAGATGTCACATCATTCCATTTTTATGCCGTTTTAAAACAGGCAAATCTAACCTATCACAACATATCATCAGGACAGTCATTCATTACCTCTGGGGTTTGGGGATCGACTGAAGAGAGACCTGAGGGAACTTTCTGAGGTTTGACATCTCGATGGGGTGTGGGTTACAGGACTGTATGCATTTGTCAAACCTCTTTGAGTCGTACACTTAAGATGTGCGCATTTCATTGTATGTAAATGTTCCCCAAAAGAATGCTGCAAACAAATATTCAAAAAATAAACTTATATAACAATGGTGACAGCTGTTTGTTCTGCGCATAGTATGTGCTGCGTCTTGACAAGCACCAATCAGTTCAATTCTCAAAACAGCATTATTGAGATTGAGAGAGGTCAAGCAACTTGCCCAAGATTACACAGCTAAAAAATGCCAGAACCAAGCTTCCAACCCAGATCTGTTTCTGACACCAAAATCTGTGCCCCCAATCACTATACAATCCTGCCTGCCCTCTGTCATAGTTCTCACATTGAGATTCATTTATATTTACTTCTTCATTCCCCAACCAACAGATGTTTGAGGTGCCATGTTCTGGGGTCAGGTTGGGAATTACATAATTGAAACACATCCCAGTCTCTAACCTGAAGGAGCTACTAGACTTGCGGGAAGGGAAACGTGCAAGCAACTGATCATATAATACCCTATAATCTATGATTGAGACCACCACCCATCTGTCAGTTTGCCATACCACAGCTACTTGGGTGTTGCTGTCATGCTGGAAGCTATGCCACCAGTATTTCAAATACCAGCAGAGTCACCCACAGTGGACAGGTTTCAATGGAGCTTCCAGACCAAGACAAACTAGTAAGAAAGGCCTGGTGATCTACTTCTGAAAATCAGCCAATGAAAACTCCGTGGATCACTCCGGTCCGATCCGCAACACAAGATCGGGCAGCCTTTTGTTCCATTGGCTCGCCATGAGTCAGGGACCAACTTCACGGCAGCTGACAACAACAAGGCTGGCCCAGAAAACCAAAGTCCATCCCTTTCTCTCCCAGGAGGGAGCAAGTGGGTGGATTTACATCTCATTGGCTAGGGGTGCTCCAGGAATTGGCCACACAGGTCAGCCCCTACACCTTCCTGTCTCCCGTGTAGGGAGAAGACACCTAGCCACCCACTTTCTCCTTTCTCACATAGGGTCTTCATTCCCAGGTTTAGAAATGGTGACTCAGTCATACCCACAGAGAGGGGCAGCTCAGGTCAGATTTGGGAAGGATCATAAAGCTGACACTCTGGTCTCTAGCTGCAGGGATTAGATTTCAGTCATCTAAATCCATGGTCCCCAAATGTGTATTCACAGCCAGTACTGATTGGGAGACTTCAGAATCACGGAAGGCACTTCTGGGAAATACAGATTCCTGGGCACACCCTTGTGGATTCGGATTTAATTAGTCATGGTGTGGGAGGAGAGTCCCTGGGTGGTGCAAAGGGTTACGAGCTCAGCTGTTAACCAAAATGTTGGAGTCTACCCAGAGACACCTTGGAAGAAAGGCCTGGCGATCTCCTTCTGAAAAACCAGCCATTGAAAACCCTATGGAGCACAGTTCTATTCTGACACTCATGGGGTGACCATGAGTTGGAAGCGACTCCACGGCAACTGGTTTGTGTGTGTGTCGGGGGGGTGGGCAGGGTGTGTGTGTGTGGGTGTGGCTGTATGGGTGTATGGCGGTGGAGGGGTGGACTTCAACATATCTATTTATAGAAAGCTCTCCAGGCGATTTCAGTGCTCCACTTGGGGTGGGAACCACAGATAACAGGCTCCACCACTCACTTTGTTCCACCTACTCTGCCTTCAATTCCCATAAATGTAGACTTTACTATTTGGGGCTTTCCTGTTTCTATTTTTGCCTCACCTTGAACCTCCCCCAAGGATATCTCCCTGAGCACAGTGGTTCTTTCCCTGATTTTCTCCCTTAGCCACCTTGAATTATACCCTTAGGGCTTAGCCCAGACCTTCAAATTCCAGGCTCCCCAGTGCTACACAGGCAGGAAAAAAAGATACCCCAGAAGAGTATCTTTGGGGTAAGGGTTTAAAATAAGAACCAGAGAAACGGAAAATCATAATCTCATCGCCCTCCCCTTCCCCCAAGCCTTGTGTGGGGATTTCTCCCAGAGTCCAGACATTCTTCTCTCCTCAGCCCTACCATTCCCCTCCTCTCCATTCCTAAGCCTTGCCTTCCTTTTAGGATCAATTAACAGGAACAAGTGCCCTTTTATCTCACTGCCTTGGAAATCCATCAGCAGTCCCGACACCTCAATGGCGGGGATGGCGGGTGCTTAGATGGAGTCCATCCTGTGCAGGAGTGATAGAAGCTCCGAGGCTGCTGTGTGGATTGCCGCGCCCAGGGGTCCACCGCAGATGGGAGATAAATATCTAAAACTCCCAAAGCCATGAAAACAGCAGCTCTTCAAGGTGATTTTGCACACGCACAAAAGGAAAAGAAAGTGATGTTTAGCTGAGGGCCCCGCCCCCACAGTGGCTACCCAGAAGTTCTCAGTGCTGGCTGAAGGGCCCAGTTTTAGAAAGGGAGGGAAGGAGAAAGGGATAGAACAGAGACGATTTGGCTGTGGCATAAGCAGTCTGCACAAAGCCTGCTTTGTCTTCCTTTTTGTCCTCCATCTCCCAGGCTGGGTCACCATAGTGATGGTGATGGTTATGATGATGATGATGACAGCTAACAGGTCTTAGGCACTTACTGTGTGCTGGCTCAAGCCAGGCACCATTCTGCGTGCTCTACATGCGTTGGAGCTCCACAACAGCCCTATCTATGACATGCGTTCTGTGTTCCCATTCCTGGCTTACAGATGGAAAACTGAGGGATGGAGAGGTTCAGAAACATGCCCAGGCTCATGCTGCCAGGGAAAGAAGAGCCAGGATCTGAACCCGGTCTGAATGTGGAGCCTGGCACTTAAATACCAACTTAGGCTGCCATGGTCCTGGGCTCTGTCCCCTCTTGTACATCCCCAATGGACTTGTATATTTTGAACATCTGCTAGGTAAGGCATCGCCACGAGCCATTTGAAGAACTTGTGATACAGCTTGGGAGGCCAGTCTTAAAAAAAACAGTTATTATCCCTGAGGGACTGAATTATTAGGCTGAGGGCTGGGGACCATCGTCTTGAGGGACATCTAGTTCAATTGGCATAACATAGTTTATAAAGAAAATGTTCTACATCCTACTCTGGTGAGTAGCATCTGGGGTCTTAAAAGATTGTGAGCGGGCATCTGAGATACTCCACTGGTCTCACCCCATCTGGAGCAAGGGAGAATGAAGAAAACCAAAGACACAAGGGAAAGGTTAGTCCAAAGGACTAATGGACCACAACTACCACAGCCTCCACCAGACTGAGTCCAGCACAACTAGATGATGCCCAGCTACCACCACCGACTGCTCTGACAGGGATCACAATAGAGGGTCCCGGACAGAGCTGGAGAAAAATGTAGAACAAAATTCTAACTCACAAAAAAAGACCAGACTTACTGGTCTGACAGAGACTGGAGAAACCCCGAGAGTATGGCTCCCAGCCACCCTTTTAACCCAGTAATGAAGTCATTCCTGAGGTTCACCCTTCAGCCAAAGATTAGACAGGCCCATAAAACAAAACAAGACTAAACGGGCACACTAGCCCAGGGACAAGGACAAGAAGGCAAGAGGGGCCAGGAAAGCTGGTAACAGGGAACCCAAGGTCAAGAAGGGGAGAATGTTGACACATCGTAGGGTTGGCAACCAATGTCACAAAACAATATGTGTATTAGTTGTTTAATGAGAAAATAATTTGCTCTGTAAACCTAAAAGCACAATTAAAAAAAGAACGAAAATAATAGTAATAAAGTAAAAACAAAGTAGTTCTTTTGAAAATAAAAAAAACAGTTGTTAGCCTAATATGCCCGGCACGATGCTAAGAACGCGATGTGCATTATCGCATTTAACCTCCCCTGTGAGGTAGGGAAGTCTCTGGGTGGTGCAAACAGTTTGTGCTCAACTACTAACCTAAAGGTTGGCGGTTTGAACCCACCCAGTGGCACCAAGGAAGAAAGGCCTGGCAATCTACTTTCATAAAGATTAAGCCAAGAAAACTGTAAGGAGCAGTTCTACTCTAGAACACATGGAGTCACCATGAGTTGGAACTGACTTGGCAGGTTTTGTGAGGTGGGCATTATTATCACAGGTAAGGAAACTGAGGCTCAGAGAGACTCAGTCACCTGCCCAAGGTCACAGAGGGCACTGGTGGAGAAGCTGGGACTCAGATCCAGGCCTGGTGGCATCTAGAGTCAAACTGCATAGCCACAGAGTCATGGAAGGTAACAAACCACACCAGGGCAGTTACAATAAGGTAGAAACAGGATAAAAAGTACTGGGCTTCCAGGTCTTATTTATACAAAGACTTATTGAGCACCTACTATGTGCCAAGCACCGTACTAGACCCTGGGGATAGAATGTTGAGAAAAACAGGTATAGTTCTTGCCTTCATGGAGCTTACTGTCCAGGGGAAGACGCAAAATGTAGATACCTAAATAGAAGAACTCTGAAGGAAAGTGCCCAGTACTGGGTGGGGCGGGAGCAGAGAGGGGCGAGTGAGAGAATGGTGTGAAATGAGCCTTGAAAGTGTGAGCAGGAGCAGACTTTGCAGAACCTGGTAGGCCATGGGTAGGCGTTTGGACTTTACCCAAAGAGCAGTGCGGAGCTATTGATGGTTTTAGGCAGGGGAGTGACATGGTCAGCTCTGCTGTTTGGAAAGAGCCATGTGACTTCAGTGTACAGATTAGTGTAGAGAGGGGGGTCAGGGTAAGTAGTGGGAAGGCAGGGAAGAGGCCTTTGCAGGGGTTCTGACGAGAGGATGGTGGCTTGAGGAAAGAGGGAGGGACTGTGTAACTCCTTCCCCAGCACAAGTTCCTTCCCCAACTCTAGTCACTGCTGCTGGTCACAGCAACTTCAGGTGACGGCTGCGGATGCTTCAGTGGAAATGCATCCCTGCCACCCGAGGAAGCCTTCAGACCAGACTACAGCTGTGGTTCTCTAACTTAAGCATCAGACTCACCTGAGGGCTTGTTAGAGCACAGACTGCTGGGCCCACCCCCGGAGATTCCCAATCAGTAGGTCTGGAGTAGGACCCCAAAATTTGCATGTTTAACAAGCTCTCTGGTGATACTGATTCTGCTGATATGGGGACTGCATTTTGAGAACCAGTTGGGTAAAAACAAAAAAAAATAAAATAAAAACACCCAGTTCAACACTTAGAGTTGAATTGTTTCTGGCCCCATTTCACCTGGATGGAATTGGATGATCTCACTGACGTTTAGTTTTTACATCTGTGAAATGGGACCAGTAATAGGAACACTGTAAATCCACCATGTATTTACAGTAACTCCAGTAAAAGGCCTATTGAAGTGCCTAGCACATGAAAGGGGCTCAATAAATAATAGCCACTGTTATTGTTACTACCCAAAGTAAAAGCATAAACCACCACTTGTTTTCCTGATGATGCCCAATGACACACTGAGACAGAGACCAAAACTTGAGCACCCAAAGCCTGGGGCCACTAAACTGACAATAACTGATGCTGGTGAGTAATAAAACTCTGCAACACATATTTAGGGCTTACTCTTGGTCAAACAAGACTTAAAAGGCAGATACGAATTGGAGGCTATTTCTTCATGGCTGAGTGGTGCAAACCATCAACGCTCTCAACTGCTAACTGCAAGGTTGGAGGTTGGAGTTCACCCAGAGGCACCTCGGAAGAAAGGCCTGGCTATCTACTTCCAAAAAATCAGCCACTGAAAATCCTGTGGAGCACAGTTCTACTCTGACACACACAGGATCACCATGAGTTGGAATCAACTCCATGGCAACTGGTATTTATCCAGCCATTAATTAGGGCAATCCCTTCATTAATTCATTAATTTACTCATCTGTCCACCATTTTTTGATCCATTCATGCATCCATCCGATCACCTGTGCATGGATTTCTAAAACCCCTACTCCAAGATAAAAGCTGTGCTAGCTGCTGTGAAGTTCAAAACCCGCAGTCAAGTAAACCTGGTGTTTTGTGTCCCTTCTGGAATTCCTGATTGGCTGATATTTCCCTGTTTCAGAGGATATATCATATAAAGCTGGCTACACACCTGGCAGGGGAAAAGAGGAGCAACTCCAAAAAGTGTGTCCTCAACCAAAATGAAAATCGCAGGAGAGAGGTGGTTGAGAGTTGAGGCCCTGGAACCAGCCCAATCTGAGGTAGATTCCTGGCCCTACCACTTAAGAGTTGGGTAGCTTTGGAATTACTTCTTACTTTTGTAAGCCTCAATTTTCTTTTCTAGAAAATGGAGATGTTAATAGTACCCACTTTACTGGGCAGTTGTGAGATTTTATATATATATATACATATATATATAAACTATATGTATAAACACATACATATATACATAATACATATATATAATACATAATAATATTCATAAAACTGATTCATTTGAATTATGGTGTTGGCGAAGAATACTGAACACACCACAGACTGCCAGAAGAACAAACAGGTCTGTCTTGAAAGAAGTACAGCCAGGATGTTCCTTAGAAGCGAGGGTAGTGAGACTTTGTCTCACTTACTTTTGATGTGTTATCAGGAGGGACCAGTCCCTGGAGACGGACATCATGCTTGGTGAAGTGGAGGGTCAGCGAAAAAGAGGAAGATCCTCAAGGAAATGGATTGACACAGTGGCTGCAACAACGGGCTCAAACATAGCAACAATTATGAGGATGGTGCAGGACCGGGCAGTGTTTCATTCTGTTGTACATAAGGTCGCTATGAATCAGAACCAACTCGATGGCACCTAACAACATGTGAGTGTGTGTGTGTGTGTGTGTGTGCGCGTGTGTGCGTGTGTGTGTGTGTGTGTGTGTGTGTGTGTGCTACCCACCTCACTGGGTGGTTGTGACAGAGAGAGAGAGATAGGCAGACAGGCAGGCAGACAGACAGGAAGGAGTTCCTGGGTAGCGGAAATTGTTAAGCACTTGGCTATAAACCAAAAGGTTGGTGGTTTGAATCTACCCAGAGGTAGAAATGTATGTATGTATGTATCTACCCTGGTGGCATAGTGATTAAGAGCTACAGCTGCTAACCAAAAGGTCAGCAGTTTGAATCCACCAGGCGCCCCTTGGAAACCCTATGGGGCAGTTCTACCCTGTCCTATAGGGTCACTATGAGTCAAAATCAACTCAACAGCAACGTTTTTTTTTTTTTTTTAAAGTATCTGTCTACCTACTATCTACCTATCTATCAACCATCTATCTAATCAAGAGGCTAGCATGATTCCTGGTATACATTAATTAAACACTAAACAAATCATACCTATTATTGTTATCAATGCAGCAGGGGACAAAAGAGTCAGTGAAGCAATTTGCTCAGAAGATCAATGTCTTCATTATCAGCAGAAGCCAAACTTTCCTTGTACAACAATTTTGCTTCAGGTTTTCCCTGAGAATACAAACCCAAGAGAGGAGACAAAAGCCTTTTTTTATTTCCCTCACAAATTTCTACCAGTAAAGTAGTGTCTGATTTGAGGAATAAGCAAGACAAGCACTTATCAAAACATTTATAAAGCACTTTGTACATTTCCAAAGCACATTTGTATCTCTTTTCTCATTTTATCCTGACAAAACCCTATGCTTTAAATAAGCAAGCTCTTCTCAGCCACATATTTTTTGTTTTTTATTGTGCTTTAGGTCAAAGTTTATAGCTCAAGTTAGTTTCTCATACAAAAATTTATACACATATTGTTATGTGACTCTAATTACTCTTCCTATAATGTGACAGCACACTCCTCCTTTCCACCCGATTTCCCGTGTCCATCCAACCTGCTCCTATCGCCTTCTGCCTTCTCATCTCACCTCTGGACAGGAGCTGCCCATTTAATCTCGTGTATCTACTTGAACTAACAAGCACAGTCTTCATGAATATCATTTTATGTCTTACAGTCCAGTCTAATCTTTGTCTGAAGAGTTGGCTTCAGGAATGGTTGTAGTTCTAGGTTTAACAAAGAGTCCAGGGGCCATGTCTTCTGGGGTTCCTCTAGTCTCAGTCAGACCATTAAATCTTGTCTTTTTACCAGAATTTGAATTCTGTACCTCACTTTTCTCCTGCTCTGTCAGGGACTCTCTGTTGTGTTCCCCGTCAGGGCGGTCATTGGTGGTAGCCAGGCACCATCTAGTTCTTCTGGTCTCAGGCTGATGGAGTCTCTGGTTTATGTGGCCCTTTTTGTCCCTTGGGCTAATATTTTCCTTGTATATCTGGTGTTCTTCATTTTCCTTTACTCCAGGTGGTTGGGACAAATTGATGCATCTTAGATGGCCGCTCGCCAGCTTTTAAGACCGCAGACGCCACCCACCAAAGTGGGATGCAAAACATTTTCTTAATAAACTTTGTCATGCCAGTGAACCTAGGTGTCCCCTGAAACCATAGTCCCTAGACCCCCGCCCCTGATACTCTGTCTCTCGAAGTGTTTTGTTGTGTTCAGGAAACTTCTTAGCTTTTGGTTTAGTCCAGTTGTGCTGCCTTCCCCTGTTCTCAGCCACATTTTGAAAGAAGAAAAGAAACCAGGAAGGGTAAGTGGCTCGCCCAGGGTCACACAGCAAGTCAGAAGCAGGGTTATGGCTAGTTTTCCTAGATACTGTTTCCACTATACCACATGACAGCCTAAATTCAATTCCTGGGTTCTTCCCTTTGAATAAATAGGAATCCAGAAGACTTTGGTTGGCTCCGTTGGCTCTTTATCCTCTAATGCCATCACTGAGAAAATATGTATATGTGTGCATTTTTGGCTATTGTGAATTATTAATGACAGTCTCTTTAGTGTGTCAGTTCCCTTTGTTCGAAACATTCTTTTTGGCATCAGCAACAGCACTGAAATAAATAGTTTATTTGCCAATAACATAGCTTGTTAAATTTTAATCAAATAGAGTATTGTAAGCATGCAGTTACTGGGATATACCCCTTGGGAATGATCACTTTAGAAACGAATTAATAATGGGGCCTTTGGAAGCCAAAATGAAATGGCCAACGGAGCCTTATGTGGATTATCCCTATTTGAGCTGTAAATCAAAGGAGTTGGTCTCTTCCTGCTCTCATTAAAATTTCCCTTGTTAATTATTTTCAGAGCTAATAAGAACAACTCGATGTGGAATGTTGTTTTGTTTCTTGTGTTCTTTTGAAGCATGAGCTCTTCTTAGGATGTTTTAAGCATGCAGTCGAAAGACATAGTGTGTTTGAGCCTAGGGATCTGATGTTGGCTCGGGAATGGAGAAGGGAGGCCAGATCCATGGCTTCCATTCCTCTCTCTGTCTGTCTGTCAGATCTTTATTCTCAAGAGAACATGATGCCATATTTTATATGTGATGATACTCTTTACTCATCAGGAGAAAGATGGAATTATTGAGTCATTTCCTTAGTGGGAAGAGCTTTAACAGAACCATTCACTCTTACTCACAATACCCCCCTAGAGACAGTGGCTAGCACTTGTGAAATGGTTATATGGTAGTTATTAGGGGTTGTTAAGCAACATCTCAGTTCTCCTTCGGCACACAGTAGGATTGCACTTGCCCATCCCCTTGAATTTAGGTATGATCACATGACTTGGTTTGACTAATGAAGTATGAGTGGAATGGATATGTGTAACTTCTGGATAGAAGCCTTTAAAGACAAATATATGATTCACCACTTTGTCTTTAGCTCTGTCCCCAGTAACTACAGACATCCCAGATGGCGGAGATTCACTCAGTCTGGGCCCCTGAGAGAGGGCAACAAGGAGCAGAGCCTCCTGCCAACCTATACTGAGCATGTAGTGTGAGCATGAAAAGAAACCTTTGTTGTTTTAAGCCCCTGACATTTGGGAGCTGGTTGTTACTGCAGCACAAACAAGCCTATCCTTACTGATACATGCAGGATAGAGAGACACGTGCACACATTACCATGAGAGTCCCATGCATTTACGGCCATGAGATCAAATCTGGAACGTTTAGGTCTTTGGGGAAACAGACTGTGGCTTGGTCATCTTTGAACATGCACTGTGTAGCACAGTGTCAATTATTTACTGGATATCAATAATATTTTCTGGATGAATTTTTCAGAAATATGATCGTCTGACTTGTGGAGTTAAACAGCTGAGATGATGATGATGGTAATGGCGTCGACAACTCTACCTATGATACTAGCATTTACGGAAGTCTTACTATATCCTAGCGTTATACCAAATAACTTGACAAGCAATATGTTTTTCAGTCCTTACAGTAACCTTATATGGTAAATACCAATTTCCTCATTTGCATATGAGAAAGCAGAGCCATAGAGCAGGTAAGCCAATCGCGCAGAGCCAGGATTCAAATCCAAGTACATCTTATTCCATAGATTCTCAATGGAGGAAGGGAAACTTTGCACCCCGGGGACATTTGGCACTGCCTGGAGACATTTTAGGAGCCCTGGTGGTGCAGTGGTTAAGTGCTCGGCAGCTAACTGAAAGGTTGGTAGTTTGAACCCACCAGCCACTCCGAGGAAGAAAGATGTGGCAGTCTGCTTCTGTAAAGATTTACAGCCTTAGAAACCCTATAGGGCAGTCCTGCTCTGTCCTAGAGGATCGCTATGAGTTGGAATTGAGTCGATGGCAATGGGTTTGAGTTTTTTTGTTTGTTTGTTTTGGGAGATATTTTTGGTTGTCACGGCTAGGGAGGTGTCAACAAGCTTCTAGTGGGTAGAGACCAGGGATGCTAAAAACATAATCACAGGACAGCCCCCAAACAAAGAAATGAATTAATTACATTTTAAAATATGGATTTAAATACAACTTTTCAGGAAGCCTTGAGACCAGACTAGAGCTGTGGTTCTCCAACTTGAGCATCAGACTCACCTGAGGGCTTGTTAGAGCACAGACTGCTGGGCCCACCCCTGGAGATTCCCAATCAGTAGGTCTGGGCTGGGACCCCAAAATTTGCATTGTTAACAAACTCTCTGGTGATGCTGGTTCTGCTGATATGGGGACTGCATTTTGAGAACCAATTGTGTAAAAATAAAAAAAATAAAAACAGCCAGATCAACCCTTAGAGTGGAATTGTTTCTGGCCCTATTTCACCTGGATGGAATTGGATGATCTTGCTGACGTTTAGTTTTTACATCTGTGAAATGGGACCAGTAATAGGAACACTGTAAATCTGCCATGTATTTACAGTAACTCAGTAAAAGGCCTATTGAAGTGCCAGCACATGAAAGAGGCTCAGTAAATAATAGCCATTTTTATTGTTACTACCCAAAGTAAAAGCATAAACCACCACTTGTTTTCCTGATGAAATACACATGCGCCGTGAAGTCAGTGACACCTGAAAGGTGAGGGAGCTAGTGGCTTCAGTAGGTAGGGTTGGCTGGAATCACTGCCAGGCAGTGCTCTGCTGGTTGGATTCGCCATGGCCTTAAATTGTTTAACCAGAAGCCGCTGTCCTTGGTGCTGAACCACTCTCAGGCTCTCAGGGACACAAATCAGCAAAGTCCCTGGGTTTGAGTGGAAGTTCTGACCACATGCCCAAGTGCACGTGCAGGGCTACACTTTTTTGATTTTCTAGCCTCCACATCTCAAGGACATTCTACCCCCAGCCTTGGAACAAATCAATTAATATGCGGGAAACATTGCTATTTTTGAGTCCATCTTGAAGAATTTTCAGTCTGAGGCTTGACAGGATGGCGATTGTTTTCCTTCTATTATTCATTCCTTCTACCTTCAAGGACTTTTCTGCCACTGAGTACACAGTCCTGACACACATGCTGATACACATGTACACACACACACATACACCAAGAGGTGCAGGAAGGTAAGAAGGCATGCTCAGATGAGACCAGGAGTAGAGTGTTCTCAAGGCAAAGGTGGGAGGGAAGTGATGCAATATAGGGTTTCATTCTTAAAGCAAACTAGCCAGCAACCAGGATTGGGTTGGCAAGTGGGGATTGTGTTCCTTCCTTCCATCTCAGACTATGAGTTAGGCTGATAAGAGGTTTGATAAGAGTGAGAATGAACTTCTCTCTTCCCAAAAGCCTGTCTTTGAAGGTCATTATGTCCTTCAGGAAATTGGAAGACTTGGAATGCGAATTCTGGTAGACCCAGTATACGGCGCTAATGCTCTGTGGCTTACAATGGGATGGAAGGTGGAGTGTTAACAGAAATGAAGTCCCTATCCTCATTTGTATATTTCTTTGGGCCATACTTGGCAAAGGGTCTTGTCAAACAAGTTACAGATAATGGATGTAGGAAGTCTACTAAGTCCCAATGTGCTAACTCAGACCTCACCTTGGTGGTCTCTACTTGAACATCTGAAGGCCTGGAATGTTCCCCCTTATATAGGCTCCAGAAAACACAAGGATAGGTTCTGCTATGTCTGTGTGTGCATACGCATGCACGTGCGTGTGTTGGCCATTCCCAGATACAACCGCAGAATTCTCACAGAGATCTCATCCCTGTAAAGAACATTTAAGGTACAGAAAGATCCTTAGGGACTCTGAGTAAGTGGATGAGGGTATATGAGCGTGCATGAATGTTATCCATGTCATGTAAATGTTGGGGAATGCTTGCATGGATACATGTGAAAATGCCCGTAGGTGTCTGAAATTATAGGATTGTCCTATCAATAGCTGTTTCTCCTTTGGGTCCATGGTTCTCCTGAGTATTTTTTTTTTCTCTTTCGTTCATCTGTCAACCAAAGTGGATAATTCCACGGGACAAGGGTTTTTGCATTACGGACTTGAGATGAAAGGATTTCAGTCTTCTCGGACATCATTTTATTTTTCTTGGATACCTATTATGCACATAGAATATCAAAGCTGAAAGGGCCTTCAAGCACTTCATTTTCTATGGAGAAACTGAGGTATAGAAAAGTGAGTTGAATCTATACAAGGTCACATAGCCAGTCAGAGGCAGTGCCTGGACCAGACTTCGTAATTCCCATCCTAGAGCTACTGCTAGTCTACTAATCACAGTTCCTCAGCACCCAGGGCACTGGATTGGCTGTGAGCAGAGAACTGGCTGATGAGCCAGTCATCACCAAGCTCTCTCTGACCTCGGCATGATAGGACCCCGCACCCTCTCTCCTTTCCCAGAGACACTGGACACTGTAGTCTTGTGGTCTGCACTGTTCTAGGGATAGATGGTCCTGGGATGGATAAAGATAGACTAGGAAAAAGATACAAGGGAGAGGTCAAGAGACAGGTTAGCGCTGATGTGAGACAGAGAGAAGATGCAACTGCCTAAAACCTTCTGTGGCTCCCCACTGCCTTCAAGATAAAGTCATGCCCCTTAGCTTGGCTTATGGTGCTCAGCATGATCAGACCCCTTCCTACCTCCCCAGCTCCCCCACTTTCCACTCCTAATTCCCATTCCACACTCTAGCCAGACTGGAATCTCCCTAAGTGCGCCAGGCCCTCTCTCACCTCCAGTCTTTGTACATATTGGAGCAATCCCCCACTGCTCCTCTCTTCTTTTCTGGCCAACTCACTCTTGCTTATACTTCAAGTTTAATCCTAATCAGGACTTCTGGAAGCTTTCCCTGCTTCCCCAAGTCCTTAATAAATGTCTCGCTTCTGTGGCCCCATCACCCATGAAGAGACGAACAGGTAAGCTCTTATCTAGTATCTGTATCTGGCTGGCTCACTGTTGTAGCCCCAGAGTCTAGCTCAGTGCCTGTCAAAATGAATGAATGAATGAATGAATGAACAAATGAAAGAACACCACTCTGAGTCTCTTCAGCACAGTTGGCAAGGGGCTGGGTGTGACATATACAACGGGGCATAAGTAGGGAAGAGGACATTTAATTGGCAGAATCAATGTTTCTTAAGCCAAGACCTAAATAGAAGCAGATGTGGGGCTGAGGACTGTCCATGAGGCCCTGAACTGCTGCTCTGCTGTTCATAGGCCTTGTGGTTGCTAGGCACGGAGGAGGGCCAGGTGGAGGCGTCTCCGACTAAATAGCTGCAATCTAGTGAGAGGTAATTGTAGGATCTGAAGGCAACTTTTTCCATGCCTGGCTCTGCTAGGAGGGAAAAGTGATCACAGACCTCTCAACCAGAGAGCTCAACCAGGTGTCAGAGAGAGCTGCACAGTGGGGCGGATAGCAACAAATTTGGGAGCCATGGGCTGGGAGAGCCTAAAAGAGAAGGTGAAGGGTGTTAAGGGGTCAAAGTCTCTGAAAGAAGAAAGTGGAAGAGAGGGAGGGAGGGAGAGTCAGGGTGATGGAGCTGGAGGCTATGTTCCAGGGAGAAGACAGAGGGGCTGGTTGGTCTCTCACTCCAGGGAGTACCAGAAGAGGTAGGGAGGAGGAGAGATCTCTAACAGCAGCTCATACTTCTGAAGGACGCTCATGTCTTTCTTTATCCCTGGAAATCTTCTATATTCTGATGAAAACTCTTCCATCAGAATTATTTAAGAGGAGTGAGGTAACCAGTGGGGTGTGAACTTGGCTTTTGCTTCAAACTGCCCAGATTCCAATTTCAGCTTTGCCACCTGCGGGCTGAGTGACCTGGGCAAGTTATTGCACCTCTTGAAGCCTCAGCCTACCCTTCTGTAAAATGGGGACAACAGTACCTGTCTCAGGGATCTCTATTTCATAGTTATGAGGATTAAAAATGAGATAGTCCATATAAGTCAGGAGAAGTGGTGTCTGCTATGCTATATGGGCTCAGTACACATTAAGTATCATTATTAGTGTATTTGTTGTTATTATTTACACATGTGTTTCCAGTGCCCAAACAGCAGCTGGCACATGGTACCAGTACCAGTTGCTGCCAAGTCGATTCTGACTCATGGCAACCCCATGTGTGTCAGAGTGGAACTATGGTCCACAGGGTTTTCAAGAAGTAGATCGCCAGGCCTTTCTTCCAAGGTGCCTCTGGGCAGCTTCAAACCTCCAACCTTTCAGTTAGCAGCCTAGTGCCTTAACTGTTTGCACCACCTAGGGACTCTCCTTGGCACATAGTAGATATCAGATAAATATGGTATGAAAAAATGGATGAATAAATATGTGAATCAAGGTAATGTTTATTTTGCATCTAGTGTTTGTTATAAGGCAGTCACATGCTGTTCCTCTGCTTGGAACACCCTTCCCCATCTTCATACCCAGTGACTGTCTACCCACAGGGCGTGATTCAGTTCAGAGTGTCTATTTCCAGGAAGAGTCCTTCCTGGTATTACCCTGGACTTAGAGCCAGAGGACCTGGGTTTTCATTTCTGTTCTGTCCCTAGCTGTGAAAGGGACCTTGGAAAATCCCTTGCTGCTTTGTGCCTCTACCTTATTGTCTGTTGAATGGGGATAATGATGCTTACCACATACATAACATTGTTGCAAACATGTCTCTCCTTCAGAAATACTTATTAAGCTCTATCTGTGGCCCAGGCACTCTACCAGGCTCTGGAGATAGCTTAGTGAACAGGATAGGCAAGGTCTCTGCTATAATGGAATTCATCATTTAGCTCGGGGGATAAACATTAAAGAAATAAATGCCCTGAAAGATATATGCAATTATAATTTGTGATATGTGTGACAAAGGAAGTAGGGTAGGCAACTCAGAGACCTGCTTGGAATCTGAAGGGTAAGAAGGAAACAGCTATGCACAAGTGGGCTGGGGAAGAGCATCCCTGGCAAAGGGAACAGCATGTGCAAAGTCCCTGAGGCAGTGGAGAGAGCTTAGTGGGTTTGAAGAACTGAAAAGAGGTGAGAAGGGCCTGAGAAAAATGGGAAAGGGGAAGAGTGGAAGAAGAGAGATCAGACAGGTGGGCAGGGACCTGGTCTGGAAAAGCCTTGCATAAACGTCATGTGAAACCATCACCTGCCATAGCTTTTCCGTTTCTCCACTAGCGAAGTAGGAAGACATCATCTGTCCTTCCCCACCGCCAGGTATAATAATGGGTGAGACATCTCCTTGCAGGTGAAATCAAGTGGCTTTTCTTCGTGTCAGCAAAGCACCTAGCCTCCCCGTGGCTGCACCAGGCCCCTGGGCCTGCTGACGCTGGCACTTAGACAAGGATGAGCTATTGTCAAAGGGGAGTAGCCTACAGCCTCTTTTGGAGCCATGATGTATGTGGCTATTCTTGGCCTGGTGGGAGGGGGCTGGCCAGAAGAGCAGAGTTATTTTAGGACATTGCAGCAGGCAATTTGTAGCCCGGGTGTACAGAGCGAATCTGGATAGGCTGGAGGGGCCCAGCAACACCAGATTGCTGGAAGCTAAAGGACGTCCCTAGGTGGCCCCAGAAGAGACATGCTTCTGTTGTAAGGCAGTCCAGCATGGGTCCAGGCAGCAGACAGGGCTGGGAGTGACACCTGCTGTGTGACCTTGGGCAGGTACCCACGGGGTGCCAGGCATGATGCCAAGCACTTTACATGCACTAGCTCATTGAACCCTCTCAGCAACCTTCTGACAAGGCCTCTGTCTTGTTCCCAATTTACAGATGAGCAAACTGAAGCTCTGAGAGGTTAAATGACTTACCATGGTCCCGCTGCTATTAAAGGCAGAAGAATCAGGATTTGAACTTGGCTCCCCAGATCCCAACCTGTGTCATTCTCCCTGCCTTCTATTACCCAGCAAAGGACAGGGTCGTCAGGACAGCTGAGTGAGATAGTGCATGCAGAGGGCTCAGCACAGCACCTGGCACGAAGTATGCCCTCTTTGAAATGGTTTCTTGAGTGCACACCAAATGCACAGCACTTGCTCTCGTGGGGGGATAAAGGCAGGTGTTACTAATCCAAGAGGGACTGGCTACATTGGGATTTTGAGAGGGGTACTGTTGTTGTTATTGAGGTCGAGTCCATTCTGACTCATGGCGACCCTGTGCGTGCAGAGTAGGACTGATCCATAGGGTTTTCGATGGCTGTGACCTTTCAGAAGCAGATCGCCAGGCCTGTCTTCTGAGGCACCCCTGGGTGGGTTCAAACCACCAGCCTTTCAGATGTATCCTAAGTGGCCAGTAAGCACATGGCAAGATGCTTAACATCATTAGTCGTCGTTGTTGTTAGGTACCTCTGGTCAGTTCTGACTCACGGCACCCCCATGAACTGCTCCATAGGGTTTTCAAGGCTGTGACCTTCTGGAAGCAGATTGCCAGGCCTGTCTTCCGAGGCATCTCTGGGTGGGTTTGAATCGCCAATCTTTTGGGCTATTTGGAAAAACCCTATGTTTTTTATAGAAACTATGGAGGGGAAAAAAAAAACCCAAAATGTTAATTACATTTGTAAATAAAACTATTGCACGTGCTCCTTAGAATCAGTTTGTGAGGTATGTTACATGGTGCTACATGCGTGTCACATGGGGTGGGTTTCCGTCCGTCCCATGTAACCAAAGGACTCCCCACTAAAACGATCACCTGCATCTTCAATAACCAGGTTTAGGAGCTTCAATAATAGAAGTATAGGAGCTTCTAGTACCTATGAGTGGTACCTAGACTTGGTGGCATAGTGGTTAAGAGCTTGGCTCCTAACCAAAAGGTCTGAAGTTCAAATCCACCAGCCACTCCTTGGAAACGCTGTGGGGCAGTTCTAGCCTGTCCCATAGGGTCTCTATGAGACAGCACCTACAACAACAGTACCTATGAGAGTGGTTAAGAGCATGTGCATTGGATTCAGGCTGCCTGGTTTGAGGCCCGCCTCTGGCACTTTCTAGTTGTGTAACTTTTGATAAGCGACTTCATCTCCCTGTGCCTCATCTGTAAAATGAGGACAAAACTCCACTGAATCACTAGGAACGAGATATTACATTCCCAAGGCTTAAAATAGTGCCTGGCACACAGTGAGTGTTCAACAAATGTTATTGTTGGGATGCTGATCAAAAACAAGGAGTTTTTCCCCCAAACCTGGGACCTTCAGATGTACAAACAGATGTGCTAGTCACAAAATACCCACAGGGAGAGCTCCGACTTATTAGGCCTCTACTGTGTGATTCTTGTTGCTCTCAAGATGATTCTGACTCATAGCGACCCTGGTAGCGCAGTGGTTGAAGCACTCTGCTGCTAACCAAAAGGTCAGAGATTCGAACCCACCAGCCACTCCATGGGAGAAAGATGTGGCAGTCTGCTTCCATAAAGATTACAGCCTCAGTAACCCTGTGGGGCAGTTCTACTCTGTCCTATAGGGTTGCTATGACTCAGAATTGATTCGATGGCAATGGGTTTTAGGAGCCCTGGTGGTAGAGTGGGTAAGCACTCGGCTGCTAATCAAAAGGTCAGCAGATTGAACCTACCAGCTACTCTGTGGCAGAAGATGTGGCAGCCTTAGAAACCTTATGGGGCAGTTGTAGTCTGTCCTATAGGGTCACTATAGGGTCACTAAGAGTCGCTATGAGTCAGAATTGACTCGACAGCAGCAGGTGCTATGTGATTTATATGATTGTCTCACATGAACCATGTAAGATAGATAATTTATTATCCCATTTAATTGGCTACAAAGCTGAGACTCCGAGTCAAAAAGGCTTGCTCAGGATAACACAGACGGTACGTGATGAAGCTAGCATCTAACCCAGGCTTGCCAAAGCCGTATTTCCTACCGAGCATGTTTCCTAAACCTCAGCCGCTCACACAAGACCAACCGTGATTTGTGCCCACTGTGCGTGTGTTTGCCACACTATTATTTACTTAATATTATTCTTGAAATTGACTTGCATTTTGACTTCATACACTTAATTAAAAATGAAACCTCACATCACAATTGCAAAGGGAAAAAATGAGTGTCCTGTTCAGAAACAGAAGACAGTCTTAAAAATAGATGTGATGAAAACATTATTAAATTCCAGCTAGACACTGCTACCTGCCCCAGGCTCTGAGCCTGACACCTGCTCCCTCTTTTGTTAAGAAAGGAACATGAGCAAGTGTTGAGAGGTGTTAAAAACACAGGAGCCCCAGACGGGGACAACTCTTTGACAATCGGAAGGAGAGAAAGCGAACTGAAAAGGCAATTGCTTTCTCACTACGTGATTCGTTGTTATTTCATGCTGTGTCCACGTGGAGCCACCTAAAATATCTCAGACGAATAATAATATGGGTCCAAAACTTTAGAAAACACAGCACCCCAAACTCTAATTTATCTATGCACTAAGGACCCTCCCTTTCTAATGTCTCCGCCATGTTTTTCTCTCTCCCCCTTTTCCTCCCTCTCTTCCTCCTCCTTGCTCGCTCATTCACTCTTTCTCAACAGTTGGGCATCCTCATTTATCTCTCTGTTTGTACTTGGTGGGAATTAAGCTAAGCTTAAAAAAAAAAAAAAAAAGTCTTTAATTCACATGGGTCTTTTCCCAGGTAAGGCTGGGAAACACCATATTGCACACTGACGTATACACCCACCCAATTACGGCCAGACAGACACACACGAAAGCTAGTGGTCCCCATTGGTTGAAACTCACTGCCCTGTCTTCTCTTTCCAATGAGCTAGCACCCACCCACTGCTACAAAGAAGCCATCGATGGCCACATAATAAGAGCAGCCATGGTTGCTACGGTAATGTATTTCAAAGGAGCCAGGTGATGTCATTCTCCTTGGAAATGTGGCATCTGGCAGATGATGGGGTGCATTGCTTCTGATTCACTTGGGGAGAAAGACTTCACACTGAACCAAATAGACTCCCAAGAGGCAAACAGAGGAAGTGATAAATAAATGTCCACCAAGCTCTGAAATGGTACACTCTAGATATGTGGCCTTAGGTAAGTCATTGAGCCCAGGTCCAGAACTCAAAATGCCTCTCCCAAAACACCAGGACTTGCCAGATGCCACACAGATAGGGACAGAAGTAAAGACAGACCCAAGGGGAAGAGGGATTGTTCAGTATTACATTCCATGCCCCACTATCCCATAAAGCAGCATTTCCCAAAATGTGCTCCATCAAACACTGGTTCTGCAATATGTTAAGAGCTGTTTGTAGGATAAAATTTCCAGTTGGAGTGAGGAAGGGATTGTGTATTCAAATGGGCTTTGAGAACCACTAGGTTAAACAAGAAGAAGCAGGTTTTGTTACTCAGGACTTATCAGAGGCTTTAATATGCTCAGTGCAGTGTGAAGCCCTAGGGAGGGGATATATTATGCACTCTTTCTCAAAAATTTTTGGCCACAGAATGTTTGTTTTGTGGTCTAGTGGATGAGTATTCCAGGGAGCACCTTGACAGACAGCTTTATGGAGGAATTTCAGTCTGAGTTTCTCCCATATCCATTGACTCATTGCTGTCGAGTTGATTCCAACTCATAGCGACCCTACAGGACAGAGTAGAACTGCCCCATAGCGTTTCCAAGGAGCAGCTGGTGGATTCAAACTGCAGACCTTTTGGTTAGGAGCCAAGCTCTTAACCACTGCACCACCAGGACTCCCTGACTATCTCAGTGAGGGCAAAACTCACTTCCTACACTTTTAGAAAACTCTAATGGTTAGAACATTCTTCCTCAACTGAGGGGGAAAAAAGCCTCCCTATAACTTGCACCCTTGAGTTCCATTTCTTCTCCCTGCTCAGTCATGTAACATTACTGAGCCTTGTTTTTCTTTTCTGTAAAGTGGGAGTAATCCTTTTCTCTTAAACACTAGCGGGGATTTGTAGAACCCAAGAAGATGGATTGACACAGTGGCTACAACGATGGGCTCAAGCATAACAACAATTGTGAGGATGGCGCAGGACCCGGCAGTGTTTTGTTCTGTTGTACATAAGGTCGCTATGAGTCAGAACTGACTCGACGGCACCGAACGACTACAGCAGTAACTGTGGGAAAGTCCACCATCTGTCTGTCAGTTTGTCACAGTGTGGAGGCTTCTGTGATCCTGGAAGCTATGCCACCAGTATTTCAAATACCAGCAGGGTCACCCATGGTGCACAGGTTTCAGCAGAGCTTCCATACTAAGACAGACTAGGAAGAAAGGCCTGTTGATCTACTTCCAAAAATTAGCCAATGGAAACCCTATAGATTATAACAGCATATTGAGTGATACAGTGCTGGAAGATGAGCCCTTAGGTTGGAAGGCACTATAAATACGCAGTGGTCACAACAATGGACTCAAGCACACCAATGATCAGGAAGATGGCGCAGGACCAGGCAATGTTTTGTTCTGTTGTACACAGGGTGGCCATGAGTCAGAGCTGATTGCACAGCAACTAACAACTGTAAGAAGGTAGTGAGGATAACTGCATCTTTGCAAGCTCCATTGCTACTCTGAACCCCAGTGTCTCCAGCTGTAAACTGGAGCTTGTAATTTTTGCTCCACAGGGTTGTGGTGAGGGTGACACCAAAGACATCTAGGAAAGGGTTTTGAAAACTGTAAAGTGCCATGCACACATAGGGCAGAGCTATTTCTCAAGTTATGGGTGTCAAGCATGTTTCTTGTAAGAACTGTTAGCATTTATTGCATATTGTGCGGCAGATTGTATTATATTGTTCTCCATTCTTCCCCCTTACTTTTATCTGCACCCTTTGCCACATATGTGACTTTGAAGCTCCTCCCACTAGGAATGAGTTTATTTCCCCACCCTATTGGTCGCTATGAGTCAGAATCAACTCGATAGCAATAGGTTCATTGGTGTTGGGCTTGGTCATATGACTTGCTTTGGCCAATAGAGCATGGGCAGAAGGGACATCATGCCAGTCCCAAGCCTGGGCCTTAAGAGGCATTGTGTATTTCTGCTTTCCACTTTTGTAGTTCTGCCATCACATGAGAACTTACTCTGAGTATCCACTGGTTCAAGGAAATGGGTACATGTGAAGCAGATCTGAACCCAATCACAGCTAGGCTCAGCCTAGATAAGCTGACTCCCAGCCAACCTATAGATGTGTGAGTGAGAATGGATGATTATGTTTTTAGACACTGAGTTCTGAGGTGGTTTGTTACACAGCACTATTGTGGCAATAGCTGACTGACATACTTGCTAGGTGAATGTCATTTTATGGGCAATATGGTGCAAATCGTTAACACGCTTGGCTGCTAACGGAAAGGTTGGAGGTTCAAGTCCATCCAGAGGCACCTTGGAAGAAAGGCCTGGTGATCTACTCAAAAATCTTCCATTGAAAACCCTATGGAGCACAGTTCTACTCTGACACACATGGGGTCGCCATGAGTCGGCGTCGACTTGACAGCAACTGTTACTGGTATCATATGAAATGTGTGGTTGTTGTTGTATGCTGTCGAGTCAATTCTAACTCATAGTGACCCTACAGGACAGAGTAGAACTGCCCCATAGGGTTTCCAAAGCTGTAATCTTTACGGAAGCAAACTGCCACATCTTTCTCCCATGGAGCAGCTGGTGGGTTCAAACCACCTAGCTTTCTTTTAGCAGCCAAGCGTTTAACTACGACGCCATCAGCGTTCCTGAAATATGTGGTAGGTTCTATTTTTATCTCCATTTTACAGGTAATGAAACTGAACAGAGACTTTCAGATATTGTCTGAGGTCACCCAGCAAGGAAATGGCATCACTGAGCCACAAAACTCTGACCCATGAGACTGCAGAGTCTACACATTCTTATACTCCAGGCTGTGCTGCCCCCTGATGCCTGTGCAATAGAAGACCCAATTGTCTCCAGATATTTCAGGCTAAAGAACTACTGTGTAGGTCATCAGTGTTCTGTATTTTCACAAGAGATTGGGTGACATTTCAGGCAACATGGCAAAAAGAAAGAAAAAAAAAGAAAACAGTAACATGCAGGCCAAAAATAGAGCTAGGTTCTAATCCTGGTGTTAACACCAACTGGCCACGTGTCCATGGTCAAGTCGTCTCCCTTCTCTGCGCCTGAGCTGCACAACGATGAGGCTGAACTCAGAATCATTTAAGAAAATGTTTACGAAATGCCCATTAAGCTCTAGAATGTTTCATAGGTTGTCTCATTAATTCATCCTTCCAGGATCAGCTGACAGCCTGAGGCTCAGAGACCTTAAGTAACTTGCTCAAGGTCAAACAGCTGGAATTCAAGCCCAGCCTTCCAGACTTCTTCCAGGGTTCTGGAGTTCCTTCAGCACCAAGATTCTCTGGGTGGGCTTCAAGTTGAACAGAGGCCGACAGACCTCCTTTCCCTGTTGAAGCAGTCAGGCTTCTGCTTTCCTGCCCCCTTGGGTCCATGGCAGAGGCTCCTCCATAAGAGTAATGACAACACCTCTGCTTCCCTCTCACTCTGCCCTGGCTGGGCTGAGAGGAGATAAAGGGGTCCTGAACACCAGCCCTGCTGTAATGAACGATGCCCAAAGCAGGCCTCTTTCCCCATCGGTGGGTCACCAGGGCGGTTAATTATTTTCTTTATAAAAATAATTAGTCCCAATCAAGGCAGAAGCTCTTCAGAATTACAGCTCATTAGCTGCGCATGCATTTTTCAGTTCTCTGGAAAGTCATGTGGTGCTGATGAAAATTACAGGCCCCTGGAATCAGCATTAGAGACACCTCCAGCCGATTACCATCAGCCTTGTTGACTTGGTGTCTGTAGTTACATTTGGAGAAGGGGAGTGGGGAGACAGAGAGAGAGAGTGTGTGTGTGTGTATAGAGGAGGTTACAGAGGCCTGGGAATTCCAAAGTCTGGGCCACAACACACTCAGCCCTTTCTCCTTCTCAAAGGGAAGCATTTTGATCAAACATGCAGGAGGAAGTTAAGTCAGAAAGAACAAGCCATGCAGTGCTGGCAGTGGTGTGGGCATTGGGGGGCTGGGACAGGGGCTCGGGGAGTCTTGGGAGGTCCTGAGACAGCAGGCAGGTCTGGGTTCAAATCCTGGCTCTGTCTACACAAACTGCATGTGATTTTGGGATGTGTCCACCTTTTTGGTCATCAGCGTCTACATCCATATAGCTGAACCCAGTGACACTAATAACATGAGCTAACATTTATCTGACACCTACAATGTATCACCACCACCCGTCTATCAGTTTGTCATACTGTGGTGGCTTGTGTGTTGCTGTGATGGTGGAAGCTCTGCCGTCAGTATTTCAAATACCAGCAGGGTCACCCATGGTGGACAGGTTTCAGCAGAGCTTCCAGACTAAGACACACTAGGAAGAAAGGCCTGGTGATCTACTACCAAAAATTAGCCAGTGAAAACCTTATGGATCATAACAGAACACTGTCAAACTCACTTGCGTTGGATACATCATCAGAAGGGATGAATTGCTGGAAGAGGACATCTTGTTTGGTGAAGTAGAGGGCCAGTGAGGGCGAGGGTGACCCTCAGTGAGACAATTGCCACAATGATGGACTTGAATATGGCAGCGATTGTGAGGATGATGCAGGACCGGGCAACACTTTGTTGTGATACGTTAAGGTCGCCATGAGTCGGCGTTGATTCACTGGCAGCTATCTATCTTATCGCTGCACTTTGCACCAGACCCTGTTCTAAGCATCTCCTCTGTATTATCTCATTTGATCCTTCTGAACAATCCTATAAGGTAGAAACTAACATCATCCCCATTTTACAGATGAAGAAACTGAGGCACAACAAACTGGATTAACTTGCCCAAGATCACACAAGGTGGAGCTGGGAATCAGGGACTCTCATTTACCAGGTTCATGTTCATAATCATGATACCATACTGCCCTTCTTGAATTCCAGCTAAGGAGACCCCAATTCTGCTGGGTGCCTCAGGCGTCTCCTTTATTATTAATGAAGATCATCATATCGCAAGCGCTTTGTATGTGCCAGGCTTTTCTGGGATACTTTCCGTGTCTTTTTATCTCCCTGCTCCCTCACAGCAGCCCCGTGGGGTGGAGACTACCTTAACGCACATTTTGCAGGCCAGGATAGTGAGGCTCAGAGAGGTGAGAGGACTTGGACAGGCCCACACAGCTGGGTCTGCTTGGATCCCAGGCCCGTGCCCCTAACCACTGCACGACACTGCTCACAGTCTGCATGATCTGGGAGACAGGAGGAGCGACTTCCAGACGCGGCTGGGCCTCTGACTCCATTCTCCCCCCTGGACCCCAGTCTTCCCATCTGTGAAAGCATGAGGGTCAACCTCAATAAAAACTGCAGGTCTTCACCGTTCTGAGATGCTGTCAGTCTGTGCCTCCCTAGGCCGCCTTCCTCTTCCTCCAGGGGAACCACGGGAGCTGCCCATCTAAGCACTGTCACTGGGATGGGGCAGCACACCTGCCACAGGGGGCGTCCTTGTCAGCGGCTGGAAAATAGCCTGGAGGGTGTCAATGGTGCCAGTAGTCTAGTCCAGTAGTCCAGAGAATGTCCAGTCAGTGGGTCCTCGGGGCACTAGTTGTGTGTTTGTGTATGTATGTGTGTGAGTGATTGTGTGTGAATGTATGTATATGTGTATGTGAGTGGGTGTATGCATGTGTGTGAGTGACTGGGTGAGTGTATGTGTATGTCTGTGCATGTGTTTTGAGTGAGAGTGTGTGTGTATGCGTTTGTGAGTGCGTGTGTGTGCGTATTGAGTGTGTGTGTGTGCTGTATCTATCTGTGAGTGAATGAACAGGTATGCGTGTGAGCGTTTTGAGTGTACGTGTGCTGTATGTGTTTGTGAGTGAATGCATACGTGTGTCAACTCATTGTTCCCCTATACGTTTTCCTTCTCTCCCCGTGTTGTCTTCTCTCTCATTTGCCCTTTCTTTGTTTTTGCCTTTCTCTGTCTCTCAGCATCTGTCACTCCTTCTCCCTCCAACTTCGCTGGTCTCTCAAGTCTTCTAACCTCCTTTCCTGTATTTATTTTTTCCTCATCTCTCTAACACTCTCCCTGCTCCTGGACTTTCCTCCCTCCTTCTCTCCCAATCACTCCATCACCCCTCTGTCTCCAGCTCTCTTTCTTGTTCTGTATCGCTCTTCTCCCCATCTCTTCTCTTCAACTCCTGTCTCTCTCTGGCATCTCTCTCCTCTCCCTCCCTCTCTCCTCCGTCTACTCTCTCTCTCTCTCATCTTCCATCACCCACACCTCCTGCTCTCAGATCAGCTACGTGTTGCTCTTTGTAAAGGCTGGCAGTGTCCTTGGTGGGCGGTAGATCACACACATCAGAGTTCTGAATCAAATCAAATTGCAACTGAATTACACTAATAAACCAATTAAATGCCATTCAAAAAGTAATTTCCAAGCATCCTCATATTTATTGAAAATCTTGTTTCTCCACCATGCTGCTTTCTCTCCCTTGTTCTCTCCCCGTCGCTCCTCTTTCTCTCTCCTTCTCGCTCTTCTCTCCTTCTTTCTTCTCCACTTCCTGCCCCTTTCTCCTGCCCTCTCCCACCAGGCCTGCCCCCTCCACACACGCTGCTTCCCCTCCTCGGGGTTCAAACTCCATGATAAACAGTTGACTGGATGGAAAGAGCACTGAGCCGGGAGTCAAGAGACCTGAGTTTTAGTTTTTGGCTCTGCCACTAACTGGCTATATGTTCTTGGGAAAATCCTGGAGTTTTTCTACAGCTTTTCTCACCTGCCAAATAAGGCACTGGACCAGTGATTTCCAAGGTCATTCGTAGCTCCTGGAGTCTGTGTTTCCATGAGTTTGCGAGCCCTGAAAAGACCATTTGTTCCCTTTCCTTGCGTTATGAGTTGCAATCGACTCGACGGCAATGCGTTTGTTTTTTTTTTGCCTTAAAGCAGCCCCCCCTCCCCAGTACGAGCAAGCCAAGTTGATCAGATTGAGACCTTATTACTGATCAACGTCGTTCATTCACCTCTCTCCTTTCACTGAGAATACTCTACACCCTCTGACCACCCTCCAGAACATCTAGCCACCTCTGTCCAGTTATCCGTGTTTTATGGATGGGAGCCTCAGTGCTAGATGATTTTCAATCAAGAATCAAATGAGGCATTGGTGGGGCTCCAGTTGTATCTACCGCACCCACATCTCTCTAAAAACACAAAGGCATCCCACAAAGGCTAACGAAGTCCGGGATGTTGGTCTGGGCACAGGCCTTACCCTACCACCTTACTCTCCTTGTCAATAAAGAATGCAACTTAGAAATGTCACAGGCTCCATACCACAGAGCTGTCTTTTGAACCTGTATAGTTCATTGTTTCATTGTCTTGGAACTAAAATATTGATATTATATTAAAATAATTTATGTGGATATGATGATTAAAGTACTTCATATCTCCATTTTACCGGTCTTCATGATATCTCCATAAGATTTGTGGGGGGATAGCATCCCCACTTGATAGATAAGGAAACTGAAACATAGACAAATTAACGGGCTCAACCAAAGTCATGTAGACGTAGATTTGTAACTAGAGCCAAGATCACCTAATTAGACCCAAATAGAGCTTAATCTGAGGCCCAACTCTGCATTACTAGCTGGATGCCTTGGGCAAATGGCTTCACTTCTCTATGCCTCAGTTTGCTCATATATGTAATGGGGGTAACATTAGTAGCTCTCATAACATTATTATGGGGATCAAATAACATAATGCATGTAAGATGCTTAATACGATGCCTGGATCACAGTGAACAGTCAATAAAGGGTAGTCTCTTGGATTTACTGTTGCTATTCTTAACTGCTACGAATACCTTTTCTAACCTTTATGCCTTTTGCCCTAGAGGAGGTGACTTCTACCTACTGTCTCTCTATTGGGAGAAGGTTATAAAGAACATTCCTGGTCTCCCCTCCACCTCCATAGTCACTCTTTTCTATAGGAAAGTGGTCAGTCTGGTTGGTCAAAGTATGGAATTAAACTAGGTCATGTTCTTCTGGTACGCAGGGTCACCACATACAGAGGTGCTCCACACACCGTCTCTTTCCCTGTGTCTGGGTGATTCTCCAGCCACATCAGAAAATGTGGATCTCAGGTTCCAGGATTTAGTTCAGATATCAGAGGGGAATGTCCTAGTTCAGACTTAGACCCAAGTCTCATTTTCTACTGCAACTTTCCCACTGAGTGTAAGTCGGTACTTTGTCTTTCATTTGGTTATCAGTCTGCCAAGGAGCCCTGGTGATACAATGGTTAAACGCTTGGCTGCTAACTGAAAGGCTGACAGTTCAAACCCACCCAGCAGCTCCACAGGAGCAAGACCTGGCAATATGCTCCCATAAAGATTACAGCCTAGAAAATCCTACGGGTGCAGTTCTGCTGTCACATGGCGTTGCTATGAGTTGAAATTGACTCGATAGCACCAAACAACAACAACATCAGTCTGCCACATTGTTTATATACATTAGCAAGGTGTTCAATCGCCACAGTTGGTCCAGGACTGAGGGGTGTCTGAGATACAGGATTTTCAGTGCTAAAACCTGCGAAGTCCCAGGAAAACTGAGACAAGTTGGTCACCCTACACATTGGTCAAAAGTTTGAAGTGGAAAGTGATATCCTAAACTCCTTGTGCAAATAATAATCACAGTGGTAAACATGAAAACTACAGGACATTTGAAACACACAAAAGGCCATAGAGAAGAAAATTGAAGTCACCCATAATGCCATCACCTCCCCCCCACCTCCCGGTAAAGCCTGCCAGGAGACACCCTTCTGTATGCTCAAGGGCTCATTATTTACATAGACTATAAGGTAAATGGTGCCATCTTGGCACTGAGCAGTGTGTCAACCCTGACCACAGCATCAAGGATCTTTAGTCCTGCTCTCTGTGGGGAGCAGGAGCTAGCTCTGTGGCAGAACATGGGGAGTCGCTGCTCCTGGCTGGAAATGAGAACTGATTTGGTTCAACTTTTAGAATATTCCAGAAAGTAAGGACTGAGACAACGCCTGTTATGTTTGAGCCCAGACCCATCTCTGACTTCCTGGATTTCTTCAGCTTTTGTTCAGTGCCCTGTTGTTATGGATTGAATTGTGTCCCCCCAAAATATGTACGGTAAATCCTAACCCCTACACCCATGCTTGGAGCCCTGGTGGCGCAGTGGTTAAGCGTTCAGCTGCCAACCAAAAGGTTGGCAGTTTGAATCCACCAGCTGCTCCTTGCAAATACCCTATGGGACAGTTCTACCCTGTGCCCTAGGGTCACTATGAATTGGGTTTGGTTTGGTTTTATCCCTGTGGTTATAATCCCATTTGGGAAAGGGTATTCTTTGTTATGTTAGTGAGGCAGTATTAGCATAGGGTGTGTCTGAAGCCCATTTGCTTTTAGATATAAAAGAGCAGATTAAGCAAGCGAGCAAGCACAAACTGAGGGGAAGATACTTGCCACATGATCGCCAAGGAACCTAGCAATAGAAGCTGAAAAGAGACATGGACTTTCCCCCAGAGCAGACAGAGAGAGACCCTTCCCCTAGAGCCAGCGCCCTGAATTTGGACTTTTTGGCCTCCTAAACTGTAAGAACATAAATTTCTGCTCCTTAAAGCTACCCATTTATGGTGTTTCTGTTATAGCAGCACGACATAACTAAGACATCTGCCTTTGGAAAGTGTTGGGATGTGGAAGTGAGTTGGATGAGAGTTTCTCTCTCAGTCAGGGTGGACAGACATCAGAGAACAGTTGGGCATCCAAAGGCCAGCTCAGCTCCTCGTTTGTACCCTCTTGGCTCCTGTCTGAATACTAGGTCTTTGGAGGGTAAGGGGCAGTGAGGGAGGAATGTAATGACTTTGAATGAAGAGCTGGTGATACACATGGGCAAACTGGCCAACAGGAATACCTACTAGCAAATTCCTGGGCCACCACCCCTTGTAGCATTCCATGAAGATGTGAAAATGAAGAGGAAAACATGAGATGTGGGGAATGAATCCAGGACCTTCAATATTGTCTAATAGGAAGGAAAGAGAAGAGCATGCAGAAATAATGAAATAACTTGGCTGAGCTGAAGAATGACTTCTGTCTGCAAATCAATAAGAGTTAGCAAGTTCCAGGCACAAATCATGAGAAGAAGCTTGACGCCTAAAAATCTTGATTAAAGTTTTGAATGTCAAGGATAAAGAAGCAGATCTACCATCATGGCAAGGGAGAAAGGTTGCTTGTCTACTCCCCACTGGATTATGAACACAGTGAAGGCAGTGAAAGCGTCACCTTACTCTTTACTGGGTCCCCAGCACCTGCCAAAGTGCTTGGCGCATAGTGGTTGCTCAATAAGTGTTTGCTGAGTGGATGAATGAATGAATATAATAGCATTATTAATTCCTACCCATGCTAAAATAAACCAAACCAAACCCACTGCCATCGAGTCAATTCCGACTCATAGCAACCCTAAAGGACAGAGTAGAACTGCCCCACAGGGTTTCCAAGGAGCTGCTGGTGGATTTGAACTACAGACCTCTTGATTACCTATTTCAGCCTCAATCATACTTTACTGATCTGCTGAACTAGCAGGGAATCTTACTGACCTCATTTTACAGCTGAGGAAACAGATTCAGCAAAGTGAGGCTACTCAGACTAAAACTGGTCATCAAAAACTCTCCAAGGGTGCCACCTAAGTTTATGTACCTGGAAAGTGATGGAGCTAGAATAGAAACCCAGGTATCTCAACTCCCAGCCCTGGGCTCACACCCTGAATGCTCAGAAGCAGCCCAGATACATTTTTGTGCCTTTCTTCCTCTTCTCTTCCGTGAATGTGTTACAGACGTTTTTCCATGTGCCTGGGCCAACACATACATAAGCCAGCTGGCCCGTGGGGCTCACAGTCCGGGAGGCCTAATAGACACCCACAGGGTACATACATAAATAAATCAGCCATGTTGACCCATAAAGAAATTCCAAGTGATAACGCAGCCCTTGGCAACAAAATCTTGATTTGCGCAGATCTGTTTTCCTTGGTGGGCCTGGGATAATTTTTCACCCGGACAGTAATGTAACGGGGAGGCACACAGAAAACCATAAAAAATTCAGCAGAAATCCGATCCTCATTCTGAAGTGCTAGTGAGGCCCCGTCTCTCTCCCTGCCTCCCAGCTGCCCCTCTAGCCACACCCACAAGGCCCCACTATCTGTTTTGAGTTCTGGACAGGAGAATCTATTTTCTGTAACGGTTCTTAACTTCTGGAATGCTTTTCTCCTCATATAGTAAGGCATTTTGTAGTCTAGGTGGCATTCATTCTCAGGTCTCTTTCTCTCTCTCGGCTTAAGCAAGAAAGGCCAAACCAGTAATCTACCCAAGAACTAGAAGAGAAAGAAATGGGAAAGGAGACAGAGTTTATTGTTTTCACCAGAAGGGGGCGCTGGTCTCTGACGTCCCTCTGACAACCCCTGGTGCTCCAAAAACAAACAAACCAAACACCAAACACGGTGCTGTGTAGTCTACTCTGACTCATGGAGACCCCATGTGTTGCAGAGTAGAACTGCTCCATGGGGTTTTCTTGGGTCTAATCTTTATGGAAGCAGATCACCAAGCCTTTCTTCCATGGCACTGCTGGGTGGGTTCGAACTGCGAACCTTTAGGTTAGTAGCTGAGAGCAAACTATGTGCTCCACCCTGGTGCTCCCACCACAACTCATTTCTAAGATCTTTCAGGAATGAGACAAACATTTTGGGGGTGCCCTCTTTCCCCAGAGGAGTGGGTGGCAGACATGAGGAGGACTGTCAAGGAACTCACCCAGATCTGCACCCTTAGCACGATCATGTTCCTCAAGTCCCACCAGAAGATGTGGGAGCATCCTAGGAACCCCTGGGCCAGACTGCCTGGAGCAGTGGAGGTATCGTAAGGCACAAGTGAACATCACAGACAATTGTGTAGAAACACTCTCCTGTCTTCCTGTGTCTTCTTTCTCCCCCTTTCCTTATCTTCTCTTTACTCAACTGCTTCTGTCCCCCTTTCATTCTCCCTTAAAACCCCGACCCATTGCTGTTGAGTCGATTCCGACTCATAGCGACCCTACAGGACAGAGTAGAACTGCCCCGAAGGTTTCCAAGGAGTAGCTGGTGGATTCGAACTGCAGACCTTTCGGTTAGCAGCTGAATGCTTAACCACTGTACCACCAGGGCTCCTCGTTCTGTCTTAAGCCTGGACAATTACTCTCTTGGGCACTGCTTAGAATAAACTGGCAATCAAGAACTCCCCAAATGTGCCATCCATCTACCTCCCCTTGTGCTCCCCAAATTGCCATTGAGATGACCAGTAGAATATAAACACAGAGGAAAAACTATGTCATCCCTTTATTTAACCAGAGGACACTCTATGTTTGTGCCAGAAACCAGGGCAACTCTCCCAAGCCAGAGAACACTGTAAAATATCAGGAGGGTAGAGAGTTGACAGGACGAGCATGGAAGAAGATCCAAGCTCAGCTACAAGCCACTGTGTGCTCAGAACAGTGGGCCTGGAGGCAAGTGGAAGAGACCCTGGGAAAATGTAACAAACACCTGGGTAGAGGCCAAGGCGGACCACGAAGTCATTGAGGGACAATTTTGGAACTCACCAGCACCTTTGGAAAGTGAGGCAGAGCCAGTGGCCACACCAATTAGAGCCCACCATGGCAATGATTTATGGAGTGCTCAGAGCGTGAAATAAGTGGGGGAACTGCTGTGATCTTGCTGACCAAGTGTGGGGCCAAAGAAAATCACCCAAAGTGCAAAGCTCCTTGCTAAAGATGTCTTTGGCTCTAGCAACCTCTCTCCAAGCAGCTGAATCTTTAAAAAGGAAAATTACAGTACATCTAACTGGTTCCTTTTTCCCTTCATCTGCCCTAAAATATGCCATCAAAAATCTACTAAATCTCCCTTACAATCCATATAGGCGTCCCGTTTATGATAAGCATAGACCTCACTCTGAAAGCACCCAGAGAAAAATGTTTGGTCGTATGAAAATACTCAAGGTTTAAACGAAGGGGATAAAAACGAGGACTTAACAATATAGGATCAACACATATAGAAGAAGAAAAGTTTAGCAGTTTTCTTGATAAGATTAAAGACGGCATTGCATCTATGTAACTGGAATCGATAACCAGAGAGAAGTAATTATGAAATCTGGAAATTGCCATCGAAACAAAAAAGACGTTGGCCAAATTCAAAATAAAATTGAAATGGAAGCATTAAGCAGTAGATTTAATACTATGGAGGATCAAATAGAAAAGAGCAAAGACAAGCTCAAGAAAATCTCCCTTAATTCAGAAACACATAAATGCAAACGAAAAACTAAAGACACAGAAAATACATACACAACATCCAACATTATAGAATGGGAAGGAGAAGGGGACCAAGAAATAATGGAAACCAACAAGCCAAAAAAAAAAACTTTGCTGAGCTAAAGAAGGACTTCTGTCTGCAAATTAGACTTAATAAGTTCCAGGGAAAAACAATGAGTAGAGTCAAACACCTAAATATCTTGGAGAAATCATTGAATTTCAGTGATAAAAAGCAATTCTATAAGCAAAGCAGGGGAGAAAGGTTACTACTAAGAAATTAAAAAAACATGAAATATAATTTTGTGGGGAAAAATTGTGAGCCAAGACTTACATGCTCAATGAAGCTAACATTCCAACCGAAGAGAAAAAAACATATTTTTTAAAAAGTGAAAGGGTTAAATTAAAAAAAAAAAGTTGTGCCCTCTGAAAAAATTATTCGAAGATACACAGCAGTCAAATAAGAGATTAATCACAAAAAAGAAGTTGCGAATGGGGAGTTGGTAGTGTAAAATAATTGAAAATAAACAATGAAACAGTAAAACCGATTTCAATTTCACTTACTGTAGTTATAAGACAAAGCAAATGAAAAATGAAAGGGAAGGTAAGTAATGAAGAAATATAATGAGTGAGTTTATGTTAATGAGGGAGGAACAATTCAGAAAAGGAGGGTGAGAATGGTTGTACAACTTAAAGACTATAATCAATGTCACTGAATTGTATATGTAGATATTGTTGAATCGGTGTATGTTTTGCTGTGTATATCTCAACAACAACAACAACAAAAAAATTATTTTAAAAATATATATATAATCATAGATACAGTAAATAAAATCAGGAAAATGAGGAGGCAGACAAAAACTATGCTTAACTTTGTATATTACGTAGAGGATGTGTTTTAAAATCATTTTCTCTCTAATGGTAATAAGTAGATTGAAATAATTTTCAACAGAATATTAAAAAATACAACTAAAGTTGCCACTAGTGAGGTTGGAATGTTTTCATAATTAAAGAATTAAAACAGAAAAAAAGAGAAAGGAGTAATAAACGTAAATGAAGACATTAATGAATAAGAAAAAATTAAAAGCTAATAGAATGGATATATAAATACAAAAATTTGTTCTGGGAAAAATCAACAATAAAATAGATGACTCATACTAATCAATGATAAAAGAGAATAAATGAATATAACTAGGAATATAATAATAGATTAAAAATTAAATTTAAATATTTTAGAACTATTATAATACTTTGCTGATAAATTTTAAACTCTCAATGAACTGGCCAATTTGTAGACAAATATAAATTACCATATTAGCATAAGAGGGAGAAAAATTGACTAGATCATTGATGGCAGAGAATCTGAACACTTATTACAGGGTTAACTCTGCTAAAAGCCTTGCGCCCAGGCCACTCCAGAGTTAAAATCTTGCAAGCTTCCAAAAACCAGCCATGCCATAAACTTTGAATTATACCAAAATACAGAAAAAGGAAAATGTTTCCCAAAGTATTTAATGAGATCAGCATAACCCTGGTACCAAAAAAGATCACCAGCAATTGCACTTTTAATTATAAATGCCAAGATCCTTAATAAAATATCAGCAAATGGAAACCAGAAGTTTAGTATGAGATAAATGTGCCAAGGTCCATGAGATTTATCCCAGTTAGTCAAATAAGAACAAATATTGGGATTATTTAAATTAATGCCTCTCTCCCTGAAGCCAACACCCATTACGGACTTATTTTAAATGTTCGTGCACTAGGAATAAATGTGATAGACAATATTTATTTCAAACTCACAAAGGACGCCACGTTTAATGGAGAAACTCTAGGGGCATTCCTGACAAAGACACATACGACTATCCCTTTCTACCATCCGTCTGTCAGTTTGTCATACTGCGGTGGCTTGTGTGTTGCTATGATGCTGGAAGATAGCCCATCAGTATTTCAAATACCAGCAGGGGCACCCACGGTGGACAGGTTTCAGCAGTGCCCAGACTAAGACAGACTAGGAAGAAAGGGCTGGCAACCTAATTCCAAAAATTAGCCAAGGAAAACCCTATAGATCATAACAGAAGATTGTCTGATATAGTGCTAGAAGATGAGCCCCGAGGTTGAAAGGCACTCAAAATATACAGTGGCCGAAACAATGGACTTGAACATACCAATGACGATGAATATGGCACAGGACCGGGCAACATTGCATTCCACTGTACATGGGTGGCCATGAGCTGGACCTGACTCAATGGCAACCAACAACAACCACCATCCTTTTTATTTCATAATTTCCCTCAGAAGTTCTAATCAATGCAATAAAGAAGGAGACGGAAATAAGAGAATTAGTGTTTCTACCTTCCATCCTTCCCCTCTATCAACAAAGGCGATTCTGATACCCCTTCTCAGGAGGTGGGCCCCTTGCTCCCAGCCAGGAATCCACACTAGTGGGACCCTATTACACCCTTACTCAGGTGAGATAGCTGGGGAAAAGATGAAGCACTGGGTTGAAGGATTAAAGATAAATAATAAAACCATGAAATAATTATAAAAAAAAAAACTGCAGATGATAATCTATCTGATTTATCAATAAAAACAAAAGAAAAAATCATAAAGTAAAATATTGCAGATTTGACGATGTAAAAATTAATATTTCTGTAAATTTTATAATCAAGATTTTTAAAAATGAAAAAGCCAGAAAAAATATCTAAAATATGGTTGATAAAACCCTTATTATATTCACAAGTAAACAGACTTTTTAAAAAATGGTCATAGGACATGAATGGGCAATTTATAAAAGAAGAAATACAATGACCAGTTAATAAATTAGTTCTTAAAGAAATGTAAATAAAAACAAGATACCATCTTGTCCCTATCAAATTGAAAAGACTTTTTAAAAAGTGATAATAGGGAATGTTACCGCTATTGGGAAGACAAACTCATGCAACTGTTCCAGGGAATAAATCATCATTAAATCTCAAAAGCCTACAAGTGGTTCATATTGTTTTATCTAGCAATTCCACTTCTAGAACGTGGGGCAAAGAACAGACTCTAAGATGCTCCCCACAGATCCTCACTTCCTAGTGTTCACACCCCTTTGGATCCCCTCCCTTGAGTGTAGGCCAGACCTGTGACTTGATTCTAACCAACAGAATATGGCAAACGTGATGGAATGTCACCTCCATGCTTAAGTTACGTAAGAACGTAACTTCCATCTTGCTAGCAGACTTTTTCCCTTGCTGGCTTTGATGAAGAAAGCTGCCACGTTGTGAGAGACCTACGTGGCAAGGAACTGAGGGAGGTCTCCAGCCAACAGCCAGAGAGGAGCTAAGGCCCTCAGTGTGACAGCCTGCAAGGACGTGACTCCTGACACCAACCACATAAATGAGCATGGACGCAGATCCCTCCCCAGTTGAGTCTTCAGATGACACCTGAGAGACCTGGAAGCTAAGCCTGATCCATTGAAACTGTGAGATAACAAACGTGTGTTACATTAAGCTGCTAATGTGCAGAAATTTATTATGTGGCAATGGATAAGCAAAAACCAAATGAAACCAGTTGCCATGGAGTTGATTCTGACTATGGCAACTCCGTATGTCTCAGAGTAGAACTGTGCTCCACAAGGTTTTCAATGGCTGATTATTTTTCAGAAATAGATTGCCAGCCTCTTCTTCCGAGGCATCTCTGGGGGGCTAGTGCATAGGAATTTACCATAAGGAAATAATCATGCATGCGCTCAAAACTCAGGACACAAAGAAGTTCACTGCAACAGTTTTATAATTGGGAGTATTTGAAAATAGCCTAAATGTCAATGAATAGAAGGTTGGAGAAATCAATTATAATACAGGTGAACCATATGAAATTGCTGTTTTTGCAGGTTAATAGAGGTCAAATATCACTAATTGTATGTTTTGACTAAATGCATTCAGGCAATATAGACATTAAAATAAGATTCACGAAAAATACTTTACAGCATGGGAAATTTTCACGATAGATCGGTAAGTGAGAAAAACAGCTTACAAAACTATGAAAATCTTTATTTCGATTTTGCAAAAGAGAGAGAGATACGAATGTGTATAGGAAAAAACAAAAGACTGCAGATAATATCAATAAAAAGTTAATAGTGTTTGTCTTTGAATTATGGGATTTTGGGTGATTTTTCTTTTTCTTTTGTATTTTCCACAAAGGATATGTATTATTTATTTATTTATTTTGGTTCTCAGAAAGCCAAGTTAATTAATGAAAGTCAACAATGGAATAAGTTCCTAAGCCAGAACTAAACTGTCTGTTTAGAACACGGTCCCCTGTTTCTCACAAATCCCTCTGCCTGAGTTCCTGGGCTTACAGAATCACAGAGAGTGTGTTTCTAAGTGTCCTGTGATATCATCAACAGCTCTACAGGATTAGCTTTCTGCAAATCTGTCAGCCCTGCCCTGTGGACAGTTCCTTGTCATCCTGTGGCATAACCCCGGTTTTTCGAGAAGCTCTCTCTAACTTCCTCGGCGTCTGCCATCTCCCGATGCCCAGCAGTAGAGGGAATTTTGAGGAAAAAATACCTTCGGAAGAATGTGGGAAATCACTACGTATTTTTCTCCTCTCGTGTTTCCGTTACCTCTGCACTTCTGTCGCTGTTCAGGTTCATCTGTTACCCAGCTAAGGACCCTATTAGAAAGCTGAATGGCTCCCCAGCTCTGTCGTGAATGGCCGATGGATTTTCTCTCTCAGGCCCAGGAAATACCTTGGGACAGCTGTGTGGGTCCCTGAGGAATGGGCCATTAGCTAGGAGGTCATCTTCCTGGAGAAACATATCCCCTGACATCAGAATGCACTCTTGGCATATTTACCTGGTACAATCTGTTCACCGTTTTCCCCAGCCATGTCATGTCTGCATTTAATCCAAGGCACCCACTCCCTGGGGGAGAAAGGATGCTGAGTGATGTGATTTTGGTATATTTGGCAAGTTTCATTACAATCAAAGCCTGTGTTATCACTGCAGGAGGAAACAAGGGGGCATAAGAGAAGGGTGAGTTGGTGACTATCCACCTTTTCTCTCTCTAAGAAAGGACTTCAAATATTTTAACTACAAAACTAAGCCTAAATTGTGTTGCCTAAAAAGCTGTCATTGAGTCGGCCCCCAACTTGGGGTGACCCCATGTGTTACAGAGTAGGACTGCTCCATAGGGTTTTCTTGGCTGTAGTGTTTATGAAAGCAGATCATCAGACCTTTCTTCTGCAGCACCACTGGATAGGTCTGAACCATTGACCTTAGGTTAGCAGCTGATCACAAACCAACTGCACCATCCAGGCTCCCCAAGCCTAAATTGTAACCAAAGGGGTTTAGAACCGTCAACACAAGGACCATTTCTGTTTCAGCACCTAGGTCCACGCCTGGCACACAGTGGCCTCCTCATGAACAGTTTGCTGAATGAACCGATAACTCAATGAATGAACAACATGAAGAATTACTGGCACGCTCTTTGGAAAGTTTGGAATTTTCACCTGTTGGCCCAACTTCTGGAGCCCTGGTGGCATGATGGTGAAGAACTCGGCTGCTCACTGTTCACAATAGCAAAAAGATGGAAACAACCTAGGTGCCCATCAACGGACGAATGGATAAATAAATTATGGTATATTCACACAATGGAATACTACGCAATGATAAAGAACAATGCTGAATCTGTGAAACATCTTATAACATGGAGGAATCTGGAAGGCATTACGCTGAGTGAATTTAGCCAGTCACAAAAGAACAAATATTGTGTAAGACCACTATTATAAGAACTCAAGAAAAGGTTTAAACACAGAAGAAAACATTCTTTGATGGTTACAAGGGTGACGAGGGAGGGAGAGGGGTATTGGCTAACTAGAAAGTAGACAAGAATTATCTTAGATGAAGGAAGGACAGCACACACTACAGGGGAGGTCAGTACAACTGGACTAAACCAAATCTAAGAAGTTTCCTGAATTCAGCCAAACACTTCGAGGGACAGAGTAGCAGGGGCAGGGGTCTGGGGACCATGGTTTCAGGCGACATCTAGGTCAATTGGCATAACAAATTATATTAAGAAAATATTCTGCGTCCCACTTTGGTGAGTGGCATCTGGGGTCTTAAAAGCTAGTGAGAAGCCATCTAAGATGCATCAATTGGTCCCAACCCACCTGGAGTAAAGGAGAATGAAGAACACCATGGGCACAAGGAAAGTATTAGCCCAAGAGACAGAAAGGGCCGCATAAACCAGAGACTTCATCAGCCTGAGACCAGAAGAACTAGATGGTGCCCGGCTACAAAAGTGATTGCCCTGACGGGGAACGGAAGAAAAGTGGGGTGCAGAACTCAAATTCTAGTAAAAAGACCAGACTTAATGGTTTGATTGAGACTGGAGGGACCCTAGAAGACAGGGCCCCTGGACCGTTAACCCAAAAGTAAAACCATTCCCGAGGCCTACTCTTCAGACAAAGATTAGACTGGACTGTGGGACATAAAATGATACTCATGAACAGAGTGCCTCTTAGCTCAAGTAGATACATGAGACTAAACGGACAGCTCCTGTCCAGAGGCGAGATGAGAAGGGAGAGGGTCAGGAGCTGGTTGAATGGACACAGGAAATCCAGGTGGAAAGGAAGAGTGTGCTGTCACATTATAGAAGAGCAACTAGGGTCACAAAACAATGTATGTATAAATTTTTGTATGAGAGACTAACTTGAATTGTAAACTGTCACTTAAAGCACAACAATGAAGCAAAAAGAAATCGGCTGCTAACCAAAAAAGGTCGGCAGTTTGAATCCACCAGCTGCTCCTTGGAAACCCTTTGGGGCAGTTTTCCTCTGTCCTATAGGGTCGCTATGAGTTGGAATTGACTCAATGGCAACGGGTTGGTCCAACTTCTAATTGTGGCAACCACACAGGATAAACCTTCTTTATTCTGCATAGTTTCTCAAATGTTTGCTGACACTGCTGGCGTCTTTGTGTCTTCATTCAGTGTTTCCTTCAGGCTTAACATTCCCAATGCCTTCAATCACTCTTAAAATGTCTTTTTGTTCATTGACAAAGCAGAAAACCACTGTCCTTGTCCTTTGCTTTAAGGAAATTAGAATGGGAATAAAGGAACAGGCTTTGCTGGGAGTATAGCCAAGCCATGTTCCTGATTCTCACTTGAGAGAATAGGGTGATGTAATGCCTACCCAACCCCTCTCATGGAAAAAGATATCTTAGGTTGTTTTTCACCTTTGTGTATGGAGGCGTAATATTTTCTCACCTGAGTTTACCTTTTCCAGCTGTGGACTCCTTAATCAGTCCCTTCCTGCCTTTGAGATCCCTGCTATTTTCCTACAGCCCAGGATATGTATTCTGCCCAGGCTTCCTTTTAGGGTATAACTCCTGACAGTGTGTCCTTACCATAGTCTCTTCCCACTGAGTAGAAACCCTGAGGCAAAGGTGTTTACACAGTGTGATGGTTAAGGTCGTGTGTCAGCTTGGCTGGGCCATGATTCTCAGTGTTTATGTGTGATCACCCCCACATTGGGGTCTGCGGTGAGTAGCCCATCAGTTGAAAGGGAATTTCCTTGGGCGTGCAGCCTGTATCCAAATATAAATGGACGTTCTGGCTTTTGCCCTCTCTGGATTCTGCAGCTGCCTCTTGTTCGTCTGACCTCCAGTGCTTGGGACTTGAGCTAGCAGCTTACCTGCCAGTCTTGGGATTCGTTGATCTTCACAGCCTGTGAGCAAGAGTCCTGCTCTCTGACCTGCTGATCTTGGGTTCGCCAGCCTCTGCAGCTACGTGAATCAGGAGAAGCCTCTATCCTGATCCACAGACTTGGGATGTTTCAGCCTCTACAATCGCGTGAGCTGTTTCCTTGACATAAATCTCTCTCTATAAACATGTATTTATATGCTTTACTAGTTTTGCTTCTTTAGAGAACCCAGCCTAAGACACACAGCTATAACTTGGCAAGTCCAGTTTGTTTGGTCATTACCAATAGTCTGGTGTTATGGATTGGATTGTGTCCCCCAAAATATGTATTGAATAGGTATGCCCCTATACTTTGGATGTGATCCTGTTTGGAAATAGGAGGTTTCTTTTGTCATGTTAATGAGGCCATACCACAGTAGCGTGGGTCCTAAACCTAATCAATTCTGAATAAAAGAGCAGAACAGACACAGAGACACACATAGGGGAGGACACCATATGAAGGCAGACACACACAGCAGATGCATCAATAAGCCCTGGAACGCCAAGGATTTCTGACTACTTAAACCTGAAATAGACAAAGAAAAATCTCCCCTTAGAGCTGTACCCTAAATTCTGACTTCCAGCCTCCTGAACTGTGAGAAAATCAATTTCTGTTCCTTAAAGTCACCCGTGAGTGGTATTTTTGTTATAGCAGCACTAACTAACTAGCTAAGACACCTGGATAGCTGAGTCAAATTCATTTTCCTTCAAGGTCTCCTCTTCTTCCAGGAAGTCTTCCCTGAGCATGCCAGCCCACTGTCTTCTCTCCTCCTTTCATGTATTTATATTTATATCTGCATGTTTCTATACATTTCTATCTAGGGTGGTGCTACGGATAAAGTGTGATGCTACGGATAAAGCATGGACCTAGGAGCCAGGCTGACCCAGGTTCAAATTCTGGGCCTGGCACTTACGCGCTGTCAGGTGGTAGGCAGATGACTTGCCCACTCCATAAGTTTCCCCATCTGTAAAATGGGGATAGTAATCCTTCCCTTACAGAGTTATTCCAAGGCAGTGTTTTTCAAAGCGTGATCCCCAGGCCACACTCTTTAGAAAGCTTGGAATTTTCACTTATCAGTATCACCTGGAAACTGATTAGAAATGAAAATCCTCAGGCCTCACCCCACATCTACCAAATCAGGACTCTGGGGATACGGCCCAGCAATCTGTGCTCTAACAAGCCTTCCAGGGGATTCCAATGCATGCTCAAGTTTGAGAAGCACTAAGAACTAGGGAGGAGCCCTGCTGGCACAGTGGTTAAGCGCTCGGCTACTAACTGCAAGGTTGGCAGTTTGAACCCACCAGCTGCTCCGTGGGAGAAAGATGTGGCACACTACTTCTGTAAAGATTTGCAGCCTCAGAAACCCTACGGGGCAGTTCTACTCTGTCCTGCAGGGTCCTATGAGGTGGAATCAACTCAGCGGCAGTGGGTTTTGTTTGGTTTTTGGTTTAAGGACTAGCAAGAGGAGCCCTGGTGGTGCAGTGGTTAACTGCTTGGCTGCTAACTGAAAGGTTGACGGTTTGAACCCTAAGAGTCGGAATTGACTCCTCGGCAGTTGGGGAGGAACTAGCGATAACGGAGCACCTGCACATATGTGTTTAAGATCTTAGCAGTTGTCATCCTGAATGTCTTCTACTTGGCTTGACATTGTCTTGCATTAATTAATCTCTATTAATTAGGGGAGGCAGTGCGGTACATCATGCGTCACTTAACGTCCACGATACGATGTTCTGTGAAATAAACTATTATGAGATTTGCACATTGTGCAAACACCATATTGTGGATGAAGTTCCTTTCAGGCATTCGCTTCCAGAGTAAGGAGGTTTCGTCCATAGTAAATATTTACTGAGGCAAATAGCCACCCTTTACAATTAGTTTTGGAGCCCTGGCGGCACAGTAGTTAAGAACTCGGCTGCTAACCTAAAGGTTGCCAGTTTGAATCCACCAGCCGCTCCTTGGAAACCCTACGGGGCAGTTCTACTCTGTCTTCCAGGGTCGCTATGAGTCGGAATCGACTTGATAGCAGAGGATTTCGTTTTTGGTTTACAATTAGTTTATCTAAGTTTTCAAGGAATTCTTCTGCTGCCTTCACGTCAGCCCTCACAGACTGACTGCTCACTTTCACATTATGCAGTGAAAAACAGCTTCGTGCCTTAGCGGTGATCGTCAGCCTGCTGAGAGGGATTCGCTTTTGTGTCTGGTCTTCAATCCACGTTATTCTCCATATCTGATATAGGTCCCTCTCGCATTTTCCTTAGCCTTGTAGCTTTCAGTAGAGCGCATCCTTTAACAGCTTGGAATTTTTTTCTTTGTTTTTGAGGGTCGTCGTGATTGTCGAGTGCAACATACCTAATTCCACTACGTACCGTTCTCCGATCAGGATTTCCGAACTCTACTATGACGTTATGGAGCACTGATGGTACAGTGGTTAAGAGCTCAAGCTGCTAACCAAAAGGTTGGCAGTTCAAATCCACCAGCTGCTCCTTAGAAACCCAATGGGACAATTCTTCTCTATGCTATAGGGTTGCTATGAGTCGGAATCGACTTGACGGCAAGAGGTTATTATAACCTTATGGATACGCAGTTGGACGTTGCCTGAATAGATGTTATGTGGCACATGGCTATATAGTGGTTAAGGGTATAGGCTCTGGAGTCAGACTGCCCTAAATTCCATCTGTACCAGCTTTGTGATCTTGGGTGAGTTGGAATCCTCTGCACAAATGGTTAAGCACTCCACTTCTAGGCAAAAGGCTGCTGGTTCGAACCCACCCAGATGCTCCTTGGAAGACAGTCCTGGTGATCTGCTTCCGAAAGGTCACAGCCTTGAAAACCCTATGGAGCAGCTCTACTCTGCACACATGAGGTGGCCCTGAGTTGGAATCAACTTGACAGCAACAGAAAACAACAGCCGCGGTGCCACCTTATCTGTAATATGGTAGGAGTCACTGGGCGTTGCAGCAGTGAATGTGCTCAGCAGCTAACCGAAAGTTTTTGGAGTCCACCCAGAGGTGCCTTGGAAGAAAGGCCTGGTGATCTACTTCCAAAAAATCAGCCAGTGGAAACCCTATGGAGTATAGTTCTAGTCTGACACATATGGGGTCATCATGTCCATGATAATCATGATAATAATAGTAAATACTTTGTTGTTTTTTGTTGTGATAAGACATGTAGAATATTTACCCCACTATTTAGCATAAGGAGCCCTGGTGGCACAGTGATTAAGAGCTCGGCTGCTAACCAAAAGGTTGACAGTTCGAATCCATAGCCACTCCTTGGAAACCCTCTGGGGCATTTCTACTCTGTCCTGTAGGGTCGTTATGAGTCGGAAACAACTCGACAGCAACAGGTTTGGTTTTTTTGGTTTATCTAGTCTATAATAAATGCCCACTCAAAAGTTATCTATTATTCTAGGCTCCAGTGTTGTCATATCATACTCTTTCAAAGCAGTGACCTTCAGCCACAGGGAGCGTAATTGACCGAGAACTTCAAATACTGAGCTCTGATGTTTTTGCCAGGGCCACGCTTCCCATGGGCTACTTCCAGCCAGTGGCTGGGTGGCAGGGGCACTAAGGCAGGGACACACAGGACTCCTCTGGTGGCCGACTTTGGCTTGAGGGCTCCTTATCAGCCTTCTGGAACTTTCCTTACACTACACGGCATGCTAGGATGCTTCCACCTAACCGTCCTTCCTCCTCTCCTTTGCTTTTTGCATGGCAATCTAATGCTCTCCCAGCCTTCCCTGGCTCCCTCCCCATTTTTCTCTCAGGCAGTTGGCATCTGCTTCTAGGAGGACCTCGACTAACACATCCTCAAGGTATAAAAGGCCCTCCATGATTAGGACGCTGCCCACTTGTCCAGCCTCATCTCTCACTGCTTACCCCTCACGCTAGATATTCCAGACCAGCTGCCGTTGAGTCAGTTCTGACTCATGGCAACCCCATGTGTGCAAAGCAGAACTGCAGTCTGTACGGTTTTCAAGGCTATGGCCTTTCAAAAGCAGACCACCAGGCTTTCCTTCTGAAGCACCTCTGGGTAGGTTTGAACTGCCAGCCTTTCAGACAGTAGTTGAGCACTTTTTAACCATTTGTGCCACCCAGGGACTCTACTAGATACTCCAACCACCATGAAATACACACAGCTCCCTCTTACTGTCTGGCTGTTTCTCTGCCCCCACACCACTCTCACCCCTATGCTCCCCGTATGGCTAAAGTCTGGGTGTCTAAGTGTTATTTCTTCTGGAAACCTTTATCTGTCCTCCCCCTACACTCACACACACACACATTTGCACATACACACATATACGTACACACACACACACATGCATACACATACACGCCCACACATTAACACACATACATACACACATATGCCCACACATACATACATGTGCACACGTGCACAATACATGCATGCGCACACACGCGTGTATGCACACATACACCTACATACATAAACAATATATATGCACATGCATGCACACACATCCACACACATCCACACACATACATGCACACACCAGGGTTACATGCCATACTCTGGATGCCCAGGACACTCTGCCCAGACTCCATCAAAGCACTACATTGTCACTATATTGTCATTTTTTGCTCAGGTGCCTTCCCACAGAGGATGTGAGCTCCAGGATGTGGGCTCCAAGTGCAGCAGGACCATGAGGGTCTCATTTCTCCTGTCTCTCCAGTGCCCAGAAGAGGACACATAGTAAGTGCTTATTGACCGTTATGGATTGAATTGTGTCCCCCAACATTTATGTTGAAGTCCTAACCCCTGGTATCTGGAAGGTGACCGTGTTTGGAAACAGAGGCTTTGAAAATGTTACCAGTTAACTTGAGGTCATATAGGAGTAGGGTGGATTCTAATCCCATCTGAGGGGTGTCCTATAAAAGAGGAGAAGAGACACAGAGAGACAGGCAGGGAGGGAAGATGGCTATGTGAAGATGCAGCTGCAAGCCAAGGAATGCCTGGGGCTACCGGAAGTTCCCTAGAGACTTCAGAGGGAGCACAGCGCTGCTGATACCCTGAATTTGGACTTCTAGCCTCCAGGAAGACAGAGGTCCCCAGGCTGCGGAAGATTCCACTGCCTCAAAACCGTTCTTGACACAACCCATAGCTTTACATTAACATCCTGATTCCCTTCCTTGACATACCCTGTAGCTTTACACTAACATCCTGGCTCTCCTTTCCTTAACTGCTGCCCAGAACCAGAGGAAATCGGCTGAAACCAGTTTAGAAGCCATGTTGACATTCTGGATAACCTTTTAGCTCATTAAGTCTCTCATACATAGTAACTTCCCCGCCTCTGGGTGGAGTTTAACCGCCATTTTCTGAATATGATTTGCATGAAGTTATATGTAAACCCCACTGCTCCTGTGTAGGATAATTAAGAATGTAGCTGATGTAACTTTTATGAACTTCTGGCTCATAAACCCCATAAAAGTAACCTTCTCCCTCACCCTCGCTGAGCAGTCTTGGTGGCAGCAGCCCCAACTCTTCCTTTCCTTGCACAATGAAATAAAAGCACCTTTCTGGTCTGGTTTATTGGCTGAGACAAGTCGCACTGGGATTTCCACCTGGCAACACCAGAACTGTGAGACAATAAATTTCTGTTGTTTAAAGCCACCTGATCTGTAGACCTTTGTCATGGCAGCTGTAGGAATCTAACGCATTGACTGGTGACCCCCTTCTTCTTCCTCCCGTGGCCAAAATACATGGCTGGGGAAGAGATGGGAAAAAGATGCATGTTACACTCCCCAGCATCTGCCTGCTTTGGATCCGGAAAAGCTCCTAAGGCCCAGAGATCAAGCTTAGAGAATGGCCAGTCTGCCTGTCCCTGGGCGTAGACACGAGCAGGTCTCGGCCCCCAGGAGGTCATGTAAATGCATGCCAATCATGTTCTGGCAAATCCTGGATTAAAAGATCAAAGCTGACAAGCTGCCTGTCAGGGGAGGAGCCAGGCCAAGGCAGAGAGAGCCAAAACCAGGGAAGGGGCTGGCTAGGACACACACAGAGATGTTTGGAGCAGGAATACACACAAAGAAGGGGCTTGTGAAGAGCAGGGCTTCTATACGAGTGCAGTTTATGCATTACACAAAAGCACCTAGCTTAGGGGGCTTATAGGGGCTCCACCCCGGGCCCACTTTCCTTCCACTGAGCTGTGTGCCCGGCTATGGCGCTGCATTAGCCAGAATTCAACCCTCCAGAGAAGGCACTTTTGTTAAGTGCACAGAGACGCACCAGAGCCAGCAGCGGCCTGGGTGAGCAGAGGCCACACTCCAGGGAAAGAACCTGGGCTGGAGGTCAGCAGTGTTGAGTTCTGTCCCTAGTTGGTCCCCAACTTGCTGGGCGACCCTGGGTAGGCTACCTCCACCCTGGGATTTTGAACCCCTACCATGGGCCAGGCACTGGGTCTAGTACTGAGAAGGCTGCTGAGGACAAGACAGAAAGATAAACAGCCCTCTTGAAATGCCCAGATAGGTAGAGAAGACAGGCACCAAACAAATGACCTCATAAAAGAAATCAAAACAACCATGATAAGTACTGTGACTCAATGGTTGATTTTGTGGAAGCAGACTGACAGGCCTTTCTTCTGAGCACCTCTGGGGGGACTTGAAATTACAACCTTTCAGTTAGCAGTGAGAGCATTAACCATTTTCCAGGGAGGAAGTCTCCTACAAACGCAGTTTTGGTATCCACGGCCACTGGGGGGCAGTGGTGCGCACACAGTCCTGGGTCCTTGGAAGTTCTAGTTTGCCCACATACTTTGGACATGTTATCAGGAGGGATCAGTTTCTGGAGAAGGACATCATGCTTAAGTTAAGTAGAAGGTCAACAGAAAGAGGAACACCGTCCATGAGATGGACTGACAAAGTGGCTGCAACAATGAGCTCAAGCATAACAATGATCGTTGAGGACGCAGGATGAGGCAGTGTTTCGTTCTGTTGTACACAGCGTCGCTATGAGATCACCCAGCTCCTGCCTGCCCAGCTGACTCAGGGTGGTCCAGGGGTCCCCACTCCTGAATCCACAGCCTGATGAAAGCACACCGCTCCCATGCTACAAGTCAGCTGATCTCTCTGGAGTCCATGGCTCGACTTCTAGGACTGCCCTATGTTCTGCCTTGAACGATAGGTAGTCAATTTGCCTACAAATTTGTCTTCTCTGAGACACTATGAGCACGGCATCAGTATTTTAAGTAAACTTTAAAAAAAAAAATTTTATTGTGTTTTAGGTGAAAGTTTACAGTGCAAATTAGTTTTTCATTCAAAAATTTTATACACAAGTTGTTTTGTGACATTAGTTGCAATGCCCGCAAGGTGTCAGCACTCTCCTCCTTTCTCTTTCCTGGATTCTCATTAAGTAAACTTTTAAGCAAAATACACTTACAAAAAAGTGTCCAAGTCATAAAGGTAGGGCTCACTGAATTTCAACTAGATTACAAAAAAAAAAAAAAACAAACCCAATTGCCATCAAGTCAACTCCAACTCATGGTGACCTCACGTGTGACAGAGTAGAACTGGGCTCCATAGGGTTTTCAGTAACTGATCTTTTGGAAGTAGATTACCAGACCTTTCTTCCAAGGAGCCTCTGGGTAGACTTGAACCTCCAGCCTTTCGGTTAGTAGCTGAGTGCATTAACCATTTGTACTACCCAGGTGCCCCTTTCCACCCAATAAGGCCATTTTTTCTCTTGGAAAATACGGCCCCCTCTTTTTTTCTTTTTTGAGAACCTTCCTCATTCTTAGTTCCAAAATAAAATCCTCTTTATTTTCCCAGTTCTTTCCTTCCTGCGCTCTTGACATAAAACCTTTCTCCAGCTCTGCTTGCAATTACCACAAAGAGAAATCTCATCTATTTCGGTCAATTCATTTGCGCTCTCACAAGCAGCCCTGTCTTAACAGACCTGAATGATCCACCTCAGGCTGGCCTGTCCCCACTGAGCCGCACCTTTTCAATGCCACCAGCTCCAGCTCCCTCCCCCTCCATCCAGACTCTTATCCGTTTCATGATTTCACTCCTAGCACTGTTGGAAATGGATTATTCAACCCAGACTGTACTGATAAGATGAATAGCTCTTCCCGGCCTGGGGCCACTGGGTTTACCAACACTTCAGTGTAAGCACCTTCTACAAGGATTTAATTTAGATATTTAGACAACAGATTTTTATCTAGGGGTTGCTTTGCCTCTGAGTCAAGTGAGGATAATCAATTGGCTCTTTAATCAGGAGGTAGGTGGGAGTGTCTGTGTGGGGGCGGCTTTTGGTATACAATAAGAAGGACTGAGCAACGGTCAAGACTCTAATCCCAGGTTGGTGAGGGACTCACGGAAGTAACCTTGAGAATGTCACCTCCTCCCGACTCTGAGCCTCAGGGTCCCATCAGTAAGATAAAGAGGTGTGCACTAACGGGAGGAGGAGGAGGAGGTGTCTTAGCAGAAGTCATGCATGGCCGCCACTATCAGTTGTACCAGTTGTGACCTGCAAAGAGATGCCCTGTTGAGAGGAGGTGGGTTTGAAGTCCAGCCCTACTCCATTTACCAAGCTGGTCCCTGGGTGGTGCCAACAGTTGATGTGTTTGCCTCTAACTGAAGGGTCACAGCCATGAAAATCCTATGGAGCACAGCTCTACTCTGCCACACGTGGGGTCACCACGAGTCGGCATCAACTCGACAGCAACTGCTTTGGTTTTCTTTTTGGGTCATCCCAAGGAAGGGACTCCTTTTCCTAATTCACACAAAGGCACTTATGATTTAGCCCTGGGACTAGGGATGGGTTTCAGGGAATTCACCAAGACCCTGAAATTGGTAGCAAATGTTGCGTGCAAATGGTTTTTCTGGGAAGTGTCCATGGTTTTCCAGTTTCTCAAAGGATCCAAGCCCCCTTGGGGGATTCAGAACAATTAGTGGCATGGTCTCTTGGGCCCCTAGCTTCCCTACCATTCTGTAAGTTGGTTGGCATTTCCTTTCCCCTCCAGCCACCCGTTTCAAGCTCTGGAATCATCGAGAACCACACAGCCCTCCTTTTCAAATCAAATAGCTGGAAAAGGAGATGTCTAACTGGGCTCGATGGACATGGTTTCAATTCTTAGTGAAGCACTTTGACCCCAGGGAGACTGAGGCATGGAAAGGAACTGTCATGAAGGGTGGGATTAGAAATTAATAAAATCTGTTATTTGGGGAGGGAACAAGGTGAAGAGGCAGTTGCTGCCAGAAAAGGCAAGGAACCCATGGTGTTTGGTGTTTCTGGCTGAGGATGAAAAATTAACACAAACGCAGTGGAGGAAAGTGAGTGGTGGAGAATTGTTTGGGAGAATTCAAACCCTGGGACACTTGAGGGACATGGTCAAATGCCCTTTTGACCCATGCTGATTGTGGGAAAGGAGACAGCAGATTCCACCTGCAGAAAACCCATCATTTCAACCCAGGAGTGGTCACTGTGTCTTTGATTAGGGTTTGATCATCCACATTGCACAAAGGATTTTATGCCCAACTTTTTGAAAGCCTCCATGAAATATTTAAGTGGCTGGCACCTAGGGCATTTAAATTGGACTTGATTTACGTCAAATTGATTTACACATCTCCTTTGCTCCGTAGGGATGTGGAATTGGGGGAGGAGATTTCATCTATCAGCTGTGACGAGTAAATGAGGAAAACTGTGGAAACGTGGGAGCTGAATCTGCCATTTTGAAGCAGGTGTGTTCTGGGAGATTGCTCCATGATAATCCCTTTCTACTTCAGTTCCTGTCTGTCAGCGGAGGCTTGCGTGTTGCTATGATAGTGAACAGGTTTCAGTGGAACTTCCAGACAAAGATGGACTAGAAAGAATGGCCTGGGGATCCACTTCAAAAAAATCAGCCAGTGAAAACCCTATGGGTCACAGTAAGTCTGGGTAGCATTTCCTTCCATTGTGCATGGGATCACCGTAAGTCAGGGCCGATTCAACAACAGCTAACGGCAACAACAACAATTTGAGCTTCACTGAACAAGTTTTGGATTCTTGCAACCAAACCAGCCTAAAGAAGACACACAGACTTTAGCCACTGCTGGGGGAAGGGATGGCAGGATGGATGCCCTAGAATCTTCAGCAAGGACTTCATGACACTTAGGGTACCTGAGAGCAGGTAGGCCCCGCTTTAAATAAATTCAGCATATGAAAATTCCAATTTACAACAAAGCAAGTTAGATATATTCTTTCCATTACAACAGTACTGGCCACAGGATTCATTTTCAATATTAGTGCCCACCCAGTCCACCCTGCATTTTCATGTCACCCATTCATTCCAGTTCTTGTTCTTCAGGTGCTGAGCAAATTCACTTCTCTCTCCCTCCATCTCTCTCTGCTTCTCTTTTCCTCGTAATAACTATAATGGCCATCATGTGTTGAGTTCATACTATATCCCAGCACTGTGCTAAGTCTTTTATTGATATTATCTCAGTTAATATTTGCAACAACCCTGCTAAGTTATTCTCCTCCATGTTAAAAAATAAAACAAACAAAAAAACAACAGTTGCCATCAAGTTGACCTCATGTATGTCAGAGTAGAACTGTGCTCCATAGGGTTTTCAGTGGCTGATTTTTTGGACGGAGATTGCCAGGCCTTTCTTCCGAGGTGCCTCTGAGTGAACTGAATCTCCACCCTTTTGGCTAGCACCCTAGTGACTCTTCCACAATGCCTCATGTTACAGATGAGGAAATTTGGGCTCAGATGGAGAAAAAGGGTAGATTCAGGTTACATTTATAACTAGTAGCCTTGTTGGTGGAGTATATGTTGGGGAGACAAAGGATGATCTTTTAGTCCTAAGTATTATACTGTTCCTTAGAAGTGAGGACGGTGAGACTTTGGCTTGCTTAACCTGGACATGTCATCAAGAAAATCCAATCACTAGAAAAGGACATCATGTTTGGTAAAGAAGAAAGTCAGTAAAAATGAGGGAAACTCCCAATGAGATGGATTGACACAATAGCTAAAAACAATGGCTTCAAACATATCATCAATCACGAAGCTGGCACAGGTCTGGGCAATGTTTTATTCTGTTATCTGAAAAGTCTCTATAAGTAGGAGCCGACTCAATGGCAGCTAACAAAAACAACATCATAACTGTACGTATTATCTCCACCTGCTGCTTGCATTTTTTACTCAATAAATGCCTTGGTCCTCTTTCCATGTTCTAACTTAAGAGTTCAGCCTCATTCATTTTCACTGCATCATTGCATTCCATGTGTTGGGTCGATCATAAACTATGATTTATACATCTCCCTACTGCTAGACACTTAGGTTATTTCTAATTTCTCACAGTTCTACTCTGACATACATGAGGTCAACTTGATGGCAACTGTTGTTTGTTTGTTTTATTTTTTAACATAGAGGAGAATAACTTAGCAGGGTTGTTGTAAATATTAACTGAGATAATATCAATGTCTTGAATGGAATTTGGGCACATGTCTGCGGGTTTCTCCAGAGTAGAAGGGGTGTAACTGGGTTGTAGGGTACTCTCACTTTAATGGGATTGTATATATTGCTATAGTATACTCCCTCCCCATATGAGTCAGAATTGACTCAGTGGCAATGGGTTTCATGGTTTCAGTGACCATAGATATGCTGGGCCCTCCCTAAGCAGAGAAAGCCTATCCTGTCCCCACCTTCTGAAGCTAAGTAGTCCCAGAAGAACCCCCTGCTTCCCTGCCCAAGTCCTCATTTCCTGTGCCTTGCTAAATTTAAAAATTGCAGGGTTCCTGTGGGCCATATGCCATGGAGTGGCATTTTGGGAATGAGGACCAGGATGCCAATTGCAGCTTGGACCTAGGAAATAGGTCAATCCTTCTTGCAGACAGTTTTTCTTTCCTCTACTACGTGCCCTTCTTTTGAATGCAGGCCCAGCAGGAAGAGGGGGGATTAGAGCTCATACCTGTTCTGACTCATAGCTCTCTACCTGTTACAGCAAGCCATTCTTGGTGGAGAGAGAAAATGGGAGAGAGCATCAGAGGAAGAGATAGAATCTCACTTTACTTCCTATCCGTTGTCCAAAAGCTAGTGTTTTTTGCCTGCTCTGAATCTCTATCTTCGTCGTAAACAAAAAAGCTAACAACATAAGTGCCCATAAACAAATGAATGGATCAACAAATTATGGTACATACACACAATGGAATACTACGCAATGATATAAAACAATGATGAATCCGTAAAACATCTCACAACAGGGATGAATCTGGAGGGCGTTATGCTGAGTGAAATAAGTCAATCACAAAAGGACAAATACTATATGAGACTACTATTATAAAAACTCAAAAAAAGGTTTACACACAGAAAAATATAATCTTTAATGGTTACAAGGAAGAGGAGGGGAGGGAGGGGAAGTCTAGATAGTAGACAAGTGTTAACCCTGGTGAAGGGAAAGACAACACACAATATAGGGGAAGTCAGCACAACTAGACCAAGACAAAGTCATAGAAGCTTCCTAGACACATCCAAATACCTTAAGGGATTGAATTACTGAGGCTGAAGGCTGGGGACCACGGTCTCAGGTGACATCTATGTCAATTGGCATAACATAGTTCATAAAGAAAATGTTCTACATCCTACTTTGGTGAGTATGAGGTCTTAAAAGCTTGGAAGCAGCCATCTAAGATACATCTATTGGTCCCATCCCATCCGGAGCAAAGAAGAATGAAGAAAACCAAAGACACACGGAAAATACTAGTCCAAAGGATGAATGGACCACATGAACCACAGCCACCACCAGCCTGAGCCCAGAAGAACTAGATGGTACCCAGCTACCACCACTCAAGGATCTGACAGGGATCACAACAGAGGGTCCTGGACAGAGCAGGAGAAAGACGTAGAAAAAAAACAATTCAAATTTACAAAAAAAGACCAGACTTACTGGTCTGACAGAGACTGAAGGAACTCCTGAGACTATGGCCCCCAGGTACCCTTCTAACTCAGAACTGAAGCTACTCCCGAAGTCTACCTTTTAGCCAAAGATTAGACAATCCTATAGAACAAACAATAACACACATGAGGATCGTGCTTCTTAGTCCGATCAAGTATATGAGACCAAATGGACAATACCTGCCCCAAAACAAAGACGAGAAGGCAGGAAGTGACAGGAAACCTGGAAGAACGGACATGGGGAACCTAAGGTGGAAAGGGGAGAGTGGTGACACACTGCAGGAATTGCAACCAATGTCACAAAACAATTTGTGTATAAATTTTTGAATGAGAAACTAATTTGTGCTGTAAACCTTCACCTAAAGCACAATAAAATTTTTTTAAAAAAGAAAGAAACTGAAAAGTTAAGGACGCAGCAATATGACAGAATGATAATTTCCTTCATATGGAAAGAGTTCTTAAAAATAAAAAAGATGAACAATCCAATTCTACTAAATGGATGAAGGACATGAAGAGGTAAGTGATCACAGAAGAATACAAAATGGAAACCAACAGGCAAAGATGCATGTTTTCACTCATTATTAAAGAAAAATAAATTAAAACAATTACATACTACTTTCCAATTCTGAGAATGACATAGATGAAAGACCTTGATAATCTCCTGTCTTATAAAGGTCAGAAAAAGAACTCTCATGCCCTGTGGTGGGGGTGTAAGCTTTCTGCAAGGCAATTGAGCAATATCTTACAGGAATTTCTAGAAATTCCACTTCCACGAATTTATAGTATAGATATCCTCCACACACAAAGTGTGTAAAGTTAAATATACCAAAATGTTTACTGTCGTATTGTTAAAGCAAAAATCCTAAAAACAATCTGACTGTGAATCAACAGGACAATGATTAAATAAATGCTGATATATCTGTACAATAGAATACTATGCAGACATTATAAAGAACAGGCAACTCTAAATGTAGTGATATATATAAAAAAAAAATCCAAGATACAACGTTAAGAGGAAAAGGCAAATTTCCCAATACAATGCACTGCATTTTCATATGTGACATTTCTGGAAGGATGCATAAGAAAGCACAATAGTAGTTGGCTCTCTACCACCTGTCTCTCAGTATTTTATACTGTGGTGGCTTTTGTGTTGCAATGATGCTAGAAGCTATGCTATGAGTATTTCAAATACCAGCAGGGCCACCCATGGTGGACAGGTTTCAGTAGAGCTTCCAGACTAAGACAGACTAGGAAGAAAGGCCTGGTGATCTACATCTGAAAATTGGCCAATGAAAACCTATAGATCACAACAGAATACTGTCTGACATAGTTGCTAGAAGATAAGCCCCTTAGGTTGGAAGGCATTCAAACTACATAGGAGCCACAACAATGGAGTTGAACATGGTGGTGAAGATGGCATGGGACTGGGCAAAGTTTTGTTCTGTTGTACATGGGGTTGCCATAGTCAAAGCTGACTTGATAGCAAGTAATATCAGTTACCTCTATAGAAGTGGAAAATTAAGATGAAGGGGCTTCTACTTTTTTATACTTCTGCATGTGTTACCTACCATGTGTTACTTTTATGATGAAAACTTGTTTAAAAAATATTTAGCAGAAAGCAAATTATTTCGTACTGGACTCAAAAGCTGGAAATCAGAACACCTGAGTCCTAACCCCAATTCATGTTCTATTTATACCTATGTTACACTGTGTTAATTGCTCAACTCTCTAGGCCCGACTTTCTCATCACTGCTATTGGTTTGTTGGTGCTGTCGATGTTCTTTACGCTACTAGAAGGGCAAACTAGTACAGAAGAGTAAACATCCTTATTGTTTGACTCCAAAATTTATTTTGTTTCTTACTCAGGTGCAAACATGGATCTGGTATTCTTGGAGATCATGCCACTTACTTAATTAAGAAAACAATAATATTTTCCCACCATGAAGGCCTATCTCGAGATGCCAGAGGGTAATCCAATTTTCACCTATTGTTTTGTTCATTTCACTTGTGGCCTAGTGCATGCTGGGAGTAAACAGCATTACCTCCCAGGATGATGACAAACTCCTGGTAAGATTCTTCTCTGGCGCCTTCTCTGAAGTTTAGAAGGTAATTGGGTCAGTCTGTGTCTTGGGGAGGAGTAAATGGCAACATAGAAAATGCCGGCAGAGGAAATCACTGAGCAGGGGAGGTGTTATCAATAGGGACAAGAAAACTGGAACTGCTTCAGTGAGAGTTAAATGACAACAAAAAATAAAGCAACTTTGCAGGATTCTTGCAGAGAAATAGCACAGGATCATGGGTTAGAGAGCCAAGATGGAGGCCCCAGTGGGGATGAAGGAAGAAGTCGGCAGAGTAAGAAGGAGTGCAGTTGAAGAAAGAGGGAGGGCTGCAGTAGCAGACAAAGATCATCTGGCAGGAGTTCACTGGTTGATAAAGAAGGAGACAGACAAGTTAAAGAACAAAGAAAACTGTTCTTGAGACTGGTGTCAATTTGCCCTACAATTCCCAAGTAGGGAAAAGAGACAGGTGAAAAAGGCTGACTATGGAGGCAGGGAATGTTTGTGAGCAGTCGAGTTCACAGAAAGCTTTGTCTCCAAGGAATGTTGCTAAGTCCGGGGACGTCTTCCTGGGAGTTGTGTCATGGAAACCTTGATTAGAAAGTCACCCAGGCAAGTCTCAGTCAGATGCCGGGAGGAGTTTAGAGTGCCCCATGGGTGGGACTAGTGTCTCACCATCTCTTTCAGCAGGAGCAAATGGTGAACGCTTGTTCATCAAATGAATGAATGGTGCCCATTCACTTTAGAGCAGACATCTGACTTTCCAAGACTATGATCCCATGGAGGTGAAAAAGAAAACTCTGACCTTCTTCCCCATGTCAATACTACTGACTTATATGAGGACACTGAGTAATGTACAATTTGCAAAACGCTGCCCTCAAAAGCATCATAGCTACCATTTAGTGAGCACTTAGCTAGACACGAAGACACACATAAATTGATAAAAGCTTGCAGACATTATCTTATTTGATCCTCAAATCCAGCAAATGAGGTAGGTAATATCATCCCCATTTTACAGATGAAGAAAGAGCTTAGAAAGGTGAAGTGATCTGCCCAACGTTGCCCAGTTGGGATTAGAAACCAGGTCTGTTAACTATAAAGCTTAAGCTATTTGCACCAAGATGCCCACGACTGACAATGACCCCTGTGGAGGAGGCACTAGTCCACCTATTTTATAGATGAGAAGACTGAGACCCAGAGAACTAAAGTCCAGACTCAGCACTGTCAGACTCCAATCATGTACTCCATCTACTAGTCTACTGTGCAACTCTGCTTCTCCCCAACCCCATGGGAAGGTAGGGGACATGATTCAATGTGGCTTCCCCGCCCCCACAAAGCCTTCAGACATCTCTTGATTTGCAAAAGTTGTTTATTTAGTCCCAAGTTTTCAGCCATTTCAGATTTTCCTGACTAGATCATCTAGGGTAGGTAGAAAACCGTCTCTAGATCAGTCGTTCTCAACCAGTGGTGATTTTACTCTCCACCCCACAGACATCTCACAATGCCTGGTTGTCACAACTGGAGAGGGGAAGGGACAATGACATCTAGTGGGTGGAGGGTAGGGATGCTGCTAAACATCCTACAATGCGTAAGACAGCCCCCTACAACAAAGAATTTTCTGGTCCCAAATGTCAGTAGTGCCAAGGTTGAAAAACCTGTCTATGTAAATCCTAAGCTTCTTTACAGGAATCAGTTGGTTTATTGCTATTTATGTGTTCTCCACTGTCTTAGTCATCTAGTGCTGCTACAACAGAAATACCACAAGTGGATGGCTTTAACAAAGAGAAATGTATTTCTTCACAGTAAAGTAGGCTAAAAGTCCAAATTCGGGGCGTCAGATCCAGGGGAAGGCTTTCTCTTTCTGTCGGCCTTCTCATCTATGTTCCCCGGACTAGGAGCTTCTCCACGCAGGGACCCCAAGTCCAAAGGACACGCTGTACTCCTGGCACTGCTTTCTTGGTGGTATGAGGTCCCCTTGTCTCTCTGCTTACTTCTCTCTTTTATATCTCAAGAAATTGCCTCAGGACACAATTCAATCTTGTACACTGAGTCCTGCCTTACTAAAACTGCCACCCATCCTCCCTCATTAACATCGTAGAGGGAGGATTTACAACATGTAGGAAAATCACACAATACCAGGAATCATGGCCCAGCCAAACTGATAGACACATTTTTGGGGGGGACATAATTCAATCCATGACATACCACCCTTTGGCCCCCCCAAAATCACAACCTTGCAACATGGAAAACGTATTCAACCCACCATATCATAGCAAAAGTCTTAACTCCAAGTCCAAAACCCAAAAATTCCTCTTCATCTGTGAAATCCAGAATACAAGTTATCTGCTTCCAAAGGTACAATGGCAGAACAGGCACAAGCTAGACATTTCCATTACAAATGGAAGAAACTGGAAGGAAAGAAGGGATAACAGGCACCAAGCAAGTCAGCAGAACACATTACGTTAGCCCTCAAGGCTTTGAAAATAATCCTCTGTCCTCTGAGACAATTTACACAATGACCCTGCCCCCCAGACTCTAGGTGTTGGTCACACTGTCCAGATTGAGTGGAGGCCCCTCAGCCTTGGGCTTCAGCTCTGCCTTCCAGGCCCACTGGGACAGCAACTCTGCTCCCTCAGCTTTAGGCGCACCGTTCTCCCAGTCCATCTGAGTGTCGACTCCACCCTTAGAAGCACCAAAGGCCATGGCTCCATCCTTTGAAACCCCTGAGGTCATGGCCATACCTTTTGAGACTGAGGCAGCTAGGCTTCTTGTGTCCCTACTGAAGAGCATTTGAGCTATCTGCAGTTTTTCCTTCATAACAAACATGGCTGCAATGAACTCTCTTGTACTAACCTCCTTTTTTCACTAGAATTGACACCAAGAACTGGTCATGTGCAAAATTTATTTCTAATTTTGAAAATGCTGAAACCCTGTGCTCCCAAAAGGCTGCACCAGTTTATACCCTCTCCAGCAATGTATGGGCATACCCGTTTCCCCACTTCTTCACCAGCATGGAATATTATCATACTTTTCAGTTTCTGTCAATCTAGAGGGTGAAAATGTCTAAGTCTTTAACTCTGAAAAAACAAAGAGAACTTCTGAAGTGGACAAGCCCTTCTGTGGCCTCCAGTGTAACAGCTAGTACTTTTCCCCCCAACCATTTAATAGGCATAGAATCTCTAAGCAAGTCATTTCAGGAAACATTCCCTGGGCACCTACTATGTGCCAGACACTGTGCTTGAATTACAAAGAGAAGCTCAGGAACCAAGAAAGAGGGAAAAACTGACTCACAGGAGCAGAAAGGGAAGAATCTGGAAAAGCTGCTTGAAGCAATTGCTATTTGGGCCCTCTTCACAATTTGTTATGATTATTATTTGTATTAGATAGCTTCCTTGTTTGTTGTCTGCACCGCTCCCTACCCCGTCCCCTATCTGTCATGTAGTCTGCTGAATCGCCAACTCCTAGCACCAGGCCTGGTATGCAGCAGGCACTCAGTAAACATTGGCTGTTGAACGAATGATCTTATCTGATCCAACAACCCTGTGAGTCAGTTTATCGCTGCCATTTCCTGTGACACAGAATAACGACAGGCTCAGAGAGGTGAAGTAGCTGGCTGGAGGTCACACAACCAGCGAGGAGCAGCACTGGAATTAGAACCCAGGTGTGCAGATTCCGGAGTCCTGCTCTTGATGCTAGGCTTTACGAGGCAGCCTTGACTGCTAAGTGAAAGAAGGTCATGTAGACAGTGTCGGGCAGAGGGACTCAGGAAAGAAAACTGTCACTTTTCCAAGACTTCAGCCACTTTGAGGCCGGAGCGGTGTGAACTCTGTAGTTTCTCCCATCAGCTAGGGCATCCCATTCCTTTCTTGCACCCGCTTCTCCTGTTTAATTGCCTGCTCTCCCCTGCCTGCCTCCCTCTTATGCATCTAGTCCAGTCCCCGGGGGCTGTCAGAGATGCCATTCGGCCGGATAATTAAAGTTCCCCTCCTGTCAGTATCTCGCTTGGAGCCCTCCCAGCAGCTGTTCAGCTGGAGAGGGCCTGGGAGCCCGCACAAAAGCTTTGCTAGTAATTGTGTCTTCAAACTGCGGGTGCGTGCGCGTGTCTGTGCACGCGCCCGAGCAAAGCCAACAACATGCGCTGGTCTCACTCCACCCCCTCGGGCGGGGGCCACGGACTCATTACAGATTTTTCTTGGTGGCCTGAGAGGAGGGGAGGGGAAGGGGACCAGATGGCAGACAGGCGGGTGGCGGCCGGCCCTGCCTCCTCTGCCTCTCACCAAGCAGATGCCCCAGGAACAAGGGCCCTGAAGGCAGAGGCAGGATTAGAGGGGGGAACTCCATATCAATTAGTGTCAAAGGCCCAGAGAGCTGGCGGGGGGAGGGGCGGGCAGTAGGCTCTGGCTGGTGGAGGAGGGGAGGAGAAAGGCCTGATGGAAGAGGGGAGCCAAGGCCAGGTCAGCAGCCCATAGGGGTTAACATGCATCCTCCCAGGGGACTGGGGATGAGAAATAGAATCAGCTAAGAAATCAAGGGCAACACCCTGCATTTATAGATAAGTAAACTGAGGCCGCTCCTTGGAAACCCTATGGGGCAGTTCTACTCTGTCCTACAAGGTCACTATGAGTTCGAATCGACTCAACAGCAATGGCTTTGGTTTTGGTTTTTAAACTAAGGCCCAGGGCGGAAAAGGGACCGGATCACAGCCCGTCCTGCACTGGGGCTAATTAGACTAAAAACACCCATTGCCAATGAGTTGATTCCGACCCGTGGCGACCCCATGTGTGACAGAGTAGAACTGCTCCATAGGGTTTCCTTGGCTGTAGTCTCTATGGAAGCAGATCTCCAGGCCTTTATTCCATCGTACCGCTGGGTGGGTTTGAACCGCCAAACTTGAGTTAGTAGTCGAGCACAAACTGCTTGCACCTCCCAGCGACTTTCTAATTAGACCACATTCTCTTATAGGTCTACTGATACCCAGAATTCCAGTAGTAATGAAACAATCATATTAGCTTCACTTTCTGAGCAGTCACTGTGCCACACACTTAGTGGACACTTTCTCATTTAATCTAATCCTCCTCCCACCCCTATGGCCTGATGAGCTAGATCCTAATACCCTAGCTATTAAGATAGACTCCCAGATGAGGTCTATTTCATGGATGAAGAAACTGAGGCTCAGAGAGGGGAAGCAGGCCGCCAAAGCCCCACAGCCGGTAAGCATGGGGCTGAGATTCTAACCAAACACTGTGCCAGCCTAACAACGAACAAGCAAGTCTTTTCTGGAGTGCCCCCCGCCAACAACCACCACCTTGTAGTGGAGTTGGGCCCTTGGTTTGGAAGAGCAACGCTCCTAAGCCCTCACTCCTTTTGCCTTAAAAAAAAGAGAACTGAATTTCATGTGCCAAGACCAAAATTCAAGTTCAGGCTCTGTAAGTTATAAGCTGTGTGACCTTGGGCAAGTCACTCCCTAAATTTGTCTCGTCCTCTATCATATGGGTGTCATCCAGCAATGGGGAATTGGTACATGCCTACCACGGAATACTATGCGGACATTACAAATGATGAGATGGTGGATGGATATTTACTTACATGGAAAAATACTTACACTGCGTTGTTCAGTTTTTTAAAGTCTGGAATAAAACAACATGTTCAATTTTATCATATTGGTAAAGACAGAGAGAGAGAAGGAAATGGGGAAGGGGAGAGAGAGAGAGAGAGAAAGAGAATAAGAGTGAGTTAGTGGTTCTAGAAGGATCAACTCCATAATATTAATGGTGGTTAGCCTGTGCAATGAGAATTTCTTTTTTATACATCAGTATTTACAAAAATTAATATTAAAAGTTGCCCATATTAAAAGGGTGCCTAATCATCAGTTTGTGCCCTGTTGAGTTTTGTGCAGATCCAAAGAGTTGTTGGTTCTATAGACCGTCAAGTGCCCTACCCATGTGAGGAATGGTTTGTCTCTTTGAGGCGAGATGGGAAGTGAAAAGATGTAAGCCAGAGTCTAGTCTACAGCTGAGTTAGAGACCCAGCAACATCTGTGGGTCAGGCCAAAGTCAAAAAGGAAGAACCGGCAGCTGAGGGGCTGCTGGGGAGGGGCTGCTGGGGAGGGAAGGGTTAATGTTAAATCTATAGGCTGACCCTGGGGTGGCCCACTTAGGGGACCATCTGCCAGCAGGCCCGCAGCTGCCAATGCCGGCAGGCCCTGCCTTCTCCCAGTCCCCTCCCAGCCACACAGCTCAGGGCAGCGCAGACCTCTGCTTGGCCTGTCTCTGCCAGGGGCTCTGGCCTGGCAGAATCTCACATCCCCTCCCCATCGGCAGCACTGGTATCCAACGCAACAGAGGTTACAATCTTCCTCACTTGTCTGAGAATAGACAAGGTGGTGGTTTTCCCACTTTAAAGCCGAGAAAACTGAGCCTCAGGGAAGCTAAATGACTGACCAAAGATACCAGTTCTCCTTGGGACATAGCCCAGGCCCCTAGCGGAAGAAAGAAACCCCTATGCCCTGATAGTCTCTCACAAGCACTAATATTCCAAGAGATATGGAGAAGCTAGAAGGAGGCCCCATTCCAGAACCCCACCCAAGAGCTCATGGCATTGGGGTGGTGACAAAGCAGAAGAGCACTAGATGGGAGTCCAGGAAGCTGGGTTCGAATCCCGGCTCTACCTCCTCACAGGGCCTCATTTGGGGGCCTATCTAGAGGATTTCTTAGGAAGCTCCAACTCTTCCACTGTGGGAGATCTCTGCCTACTTCCTGCCTCCAGGGAAAGAATAAAAGATGAACACTGACTTTGCAATGAGGCACTGGTGGTTCAGTGGTAGAATTCTCACCTTCCATGCAGGAGGCCTGGGTTCAATTCCCAGCCAGTGCACATCACAGGCAGCCACCGTGTGTCTGTCAGCGGAGGCCTGCATGTTGCTATAATGCTGAACAGATTTCAGCAGAGCTTCCAGGTAATATGGACTAGGAAGAAAGGCCTGGCAACCTACTTCTGAAAACTGGCCAATGAAAACCCTATGGAACACAACGATCCAATCCACAACTGATCACTGGGATGGCACAGGACCGGGCAGCATTTCCATCCATTGTGTATGGGGTCACCATGAGTCAGGCCGACTCAATGACAGCTAACAACAATGACTGTCCCGTATCTCTCCTCCCACACCATCACCACACACCCTGCTGTCAGATGTCAGACCGGTCTCCCGAAAGGGGGAGACAGAAGAGTTAACTTGAGGGGCAGATGGAGGAGGGACAGAGTCCTCTCTGGAACGTGCCCAAATGTCAGACTGAGCAGTGAAGGACTGGCAGCCAAAGGAGGCAGAGAGAGAACGGAAAGCACACAGAACAGATGGGCCAGCCTGGGCACGAGGGGATGGAATGGCCGTCATAATCATAATACTCAAATTCCTCTGGTGCCTTCCTGTTTTCAAAGCGTGTTCAAATCCATTATCTTATTGGAGTCTCGCAACTCCCCTAGACAGTAGACGGCCAGGGGCTGTGGGACCATCTGGCACAATGAGGTGACTAAGAGAAGTTAAGAGTTTTGCCCAAGGTCACACAGTGGAAACAAGAATCAGGTCTCCTGAATCCTAATTCATCTGTCAGTGGACTTGTGAGTTTTTTCCCCCATTTCCCAACCTGGGGGCTTGGAGTGATGATATATATTAGTAATAAAACAATAAAACCAACACGTATTGATCATTTACTATGTGACCGGCACTGTTTTAGAGTCTCTGGGTGGTGCAAACGGTTAACGAGCTTGCTGCTCACCAAAAGGCTGGAGGTTTGCGTCCACCCAAAGGTCCCTCGGAAGAAAGACGTGGCAATCTACTTCCAAAAAATCAGCCATTGAAAATCCTACGGAGCACACTTCTCCTCTGACACATTTGGGCTCTCCTTGAGTTGGAATCAATTTGATGGCAATTGGTTTGCTTTTTTCTTTTGGTACTGTTTTAAGTACTTAATGTATTTTATCTCACTTAATTCTTACCTCAACTCTATGTGAGGTAGGTATACATTAGCTCCAATTTACAGATAAAGAGACTGAGGCTCACATGATTGAAATCAGTTACTCAAGGGCACAGCTATAAAACAGTGGAGCTGAGATTCAAACATACACCTCCTTGTCTCTTCACCACCACAACCCCCTTCCCTCCCCCCAAAAAACCCATTGTTGTTGAGTCTATTGGAACTCATAGGAACCCTATAGGACAGAGTAGAACTGCCACATAGCGTTTCCAAGGAGCGGCTGGTGGATTCGAACTGCTGACCTTTTGGTTAGCAGTGGAGCTGTTCCTGGTCCCCAATCGTCACTGCATATTAGAATCACCTGGGGAGCTTTAAAAAATTCTGTTGCCCAGGCCTCACTTCAAATCAATTAAATCAGCATGTTTAGGGGTGGGACCCAGGCATCAGCATTTGTTAAAGAACCCCAGGTGACTGCAATGTGCAGCCATGTTTGGGAACCAGTGCACTAATCTCCCCCTGGGGACTGTTCCCTTTATCATCTCAGAAGAACCCCAGGCGGGAAGGAAGCAGCCGAGCTTCTCTCAGTTTCTCCATGTGTAAAGTGGGGCCCCCTCAGCTTGGACAGACTAGGATCCATGCTCTCCAGGCTTTGGACAGGAAAGTGTTAATCCCTCTGTGCTCTGAGCTGAGAGTTCTGGGAGGCGGTCTGCTCCCAGCTGCCCCCATCTCCTTCTCTCCCCAGAGGCAGCCTGAGTTTGAGGAACCTATAGGGAGCCTGTTGTAAAACTTTTAATGTTTATTTCCTGGCAGCCACAGGGATGTGACGCTGTTAGCATCGTTTTCATCTTCTCTGGGTGAACCAGTTGGGTGCCCTGTGATACAGTGAAATACGAATGGATGGGGGAGCCTGGGGTGATGCCAAGGGAACAAAGGAAAGTGGATCCTGGAAGAAGAGTCTGCGGCTTGGTGGGAACTGGGACATTTTTATTTCTGAGGCTCTGGAAATCATCCCCCGCTTCTCCCTCAGCAGGAAGCAAAGGGCCTTCTCTGCTTGTCCTCCTTTCTGAGCCTAGGGAAGCAGAGTGTGGAGGAAAGAGAACCTCTTTCCTGGTTTGAGTCCTGGCTAGGGGCTGACTTGCTGAATGGGCTTGGACCAGCTTCTGCTGCACGCTGGCCTATTTCCTTGCCTGTAAAATAAAGGGAGTGGTCCCTGGGTGGCGCGAATGGTTAAGCACCGGATCACCTGCCAAAAGGCTGGAGGTTTGGACCCACCCAGAAGCTCCTTGGAAGAAAAGGCCTAGAGATCTGTTCTGAAAGGTCACGGCCTTGAAAACCCCTATTAAACAGTCTACTCTGCACACATGGGGTCACCATGAGTCAGAATCAACTCCACAGCAACTAAAAATAAGAACAAAATAAGGAGGGAGGTGCAATGGTGGTTCAGGGGTAGAATTCTCCCCCTCCATGCGGGAGACCTGGCTTCAATTCCCAGCCAACGCACCTCACGGGCAGCCTCTATCTGTCTGTCACTGGAGGCTTGCGTGCTGCTATGATGCTCAGCAGGTTTCAGAAGAGCTTCCAGACTATGATGGACTAGGAAGAAAGGCCTGGCAATCTTATGAAAATCAGCCAATGAAAACCCTATGGGTCACAACTGCCACGGGCAGCTAAACAGCAGCAAAGTAAGGGAGTCGGAGTCCCTTCTGATTCTGACCTATCTATTGCTAGAAGCAGGCCCACTCTCCCATCAGACCTGGAAGCCACAGGATGGAGAATGGAGAAAGCCAAATCAATACAGAAATCCCAAGAAAACCAGGCCTCCTCCAAAGGCTCTTGGCTACGCCTCCCCTCCCCCTCTCCGGGGCAGCTGCAGTACTTTGCTGAACTCCTTGGAACTCGAAGCCCCGGACCACAGATGTTGAGTACAAAGGGGGGATGGACCACAAATGTTGAGTACAAAGGGGGTACTTTTAGGATTGTGAAATCTACGAATCACATGTTCTAATGAACAATGTCCTGGCAGGTAACAGAATCGTTGCGAGTGACCTCAAGGACTCAGCTGATGACAAAATCTTGAATCTGTGGAACATGAAAACCAGAGAATCTTAGGTCTCAGAATTCTGGAACCAGGGGCATAACTGGGTATGTGGGGCCTGAAGCTTATTCAATTTCAGAGACCTCAAAAAAAAAAAAAAAATCCAAAATTTCAAAAACAAAATTACATACAAAAGTGAATGTTTACTTAGAACGAGAGACTAAGTAACACACTACTTTTTTTTTTTAATCTGAGAAAAAACTCAAACGTACAAAATCTAGACTGTCACACTTTTTTACTAACAGCCAGAAACATCTCTATAATACTTGATTCCCTATGCTTTTCGGCTGCATGTTCTAATCACCACTTCATATGACAACAATTTTGTAATGGTATCATTCTCAGGGAAACTAGATAATTCTGTGCTTCCTCTATGGTGTTTGCTTAGGAGGGCTTTGAGGAGGACAGGGGCATGTGGGTGAGCGGTCCGAAGGTCTTACTGAGATACAAAAGTGGAGGAGATACATGAAAGTGACCGTGACCCACATAATAACCTAAATCCAGTGTATCCCCAACTCAGCTTCCCTTGCTGTTGTTAGCTGCTGTCTAGCGGGCCTCTGATTCATGGTAACCCCATGCACACTGGAACAAAGCACTGCCCGGTCCTGTGCCATCCCCATGATTAGTTGCAGATCTGACCGTTGTGATCCACAGGGTTCTTGCTGGCTGATTTTCAGAAGCAGATTGTCAGGCTTTTCTTCTCCATCTTCCCTTAGTGGATCCCCAAACTGCCCATACCCTTGCAACACCACCCAGCGTGGGAAGAGGTGGGACGCAGGGGAAGTCGTGGAACAGACAGCAGTCTTAACTGATCTTATTTGAATACCTTACATCTGCAAATCTTACAAGAACGTATGACAATGTGAACACATTTCTACACCTGTTGTCAGGGCCTCAGAAGGGGCCCATGTCAGTGAAGGGCCACAACCTTAAACATCTTTAGCTTCATGGTGAATTTTCCTCTGCTTCTTGTTGTGTGCTGTGGAGCTGATTCAGACTCATAGCCACCATATATGGCAGAGTACAACTGCCTGACCCATGGACTCTGTACATACTGGAGTCACTGAACCTCACAGTGGGGACCACACAGGCTTACAAATACAGAATCGGTGAACCATGGCATCACAGAAGCACAGAATGTTGCAATCATACAGAATCTTATCATCTCCAAGTTGAAAAGGGGCCACAGAGATCTGCTCGGTCAACCTTCTCCCACGTGCATGGCACTGCTGCCCATACCAAGAAGTTGCAGGGAGCTGGGAGGGGGAGGGAATGCAGAGAAATCCTTCCCTCAGAAGGGAATAGAGTGTCCTCTTGAAATCCCACTCTAGATAGGATATATCCGGGAGAACCATATGACAGTCTCCTGAACGAAAACATCAGCCTTGTGTAGGCATGACCAGGAGTGCACATGTGTCTGCTACTAAGAAGGCACAAGGAATATGTGTCTGACACTCAGAAGCACTTGAGAGGTGTTTTTGGAAAGAAGAGAGAGAGAGAGAGAGAGAGAGGGAGGGAGGGAGGGAGGGAACGAGGAGGAACTATTCTCCGGGGCTTGCCCTTGGCAGCATTATATGAAGTTAATTTGTCTCAGTGATGCCTCGTGCCCTTATTCTGTACCCTGCCTTCCAAGAACCCCTTCATGCCTCTCCTGCCCACACCTGTCACCTCAGGCCAGCCACCCTTTCCCCCTATCTTCCCTTAGTCCAGAACTTCTCCCATCCCAGAGACATTTTTCTGTCCTGGGTCCCTGCTTCCCAGGGTCCTGCCCACTCCTTTCCAAGGAGATCAGCATCTGCCCTATGTTACTCTGCCCAGTGGGTGCTGATGGGTAACTGCGTTGCCTTCACAGGTTCCATGTGGACTGACACGGTGGCTGCAACAATGGGCTCCAACATAGCAGCGTTTGTGAGAATGGTGCAGGACTAGGCAGTGTTTCGTTCTGTTGTACATAGGGTTGCTATGAGTCAGAACCAACTCGACTGGTACCTAACAACACGTGGGCATTTTAATGGGGGAATTCATGGAGCAGTGCGCTCTCCCAAAGAACAGGAAGTGATACTGACATTTTCAAGCCTCTGCAGCAAGTCCCGAACGGATTTGGGAGGACAGGGGTCCTTCCGGTGCCCCTCTGACCTTCCTACTGCCTGTCCAGAGGCTTCCTTTTGGAGCTACGCGTGGTGTGGTCTTAGGCACATCTAGATATCCATGTGGGAAAGGCACCTCATTTTGGGTTGGTGACCTCTTCCAGGCTTGTCTGCTTAACAATCTCAAGCCCATAAAGGAAATAGGAACAGAAAATATATATTAAATTGCCCTCATTTTTGATAGTCAGTGATCTATGCAATTGCTGACTCCAATCTTTTGAGCAGGTCCCTGAGAGAACCGAGAATCAAGGATGCCACAGAGCCCCAGATAATCCAAAAAGCAAGGTAAGCATGGGCTTACTTGTGCTTACTGAATAGCCGGAAACATCTCTGTAATACTTGATTCCTTATACTTTTCAGCTGCATGTTCTAATCACCACTTCATATGATATCAGGTTTGTAAGGCCATCGTCTATAGAAAAAACAGACAGATAATTCCATGCTTCCTCTATGATGTTTGCTTAGGAGGGCTTTGAGGAAGACGGGGTCATGTGGTTGAGCGACCCAAAGGTTTTATCGTGATACGAAAGTGGAGGAGATACGTGAACGTGACCATCATGGGAAATCCATGTGAAGTTGTTCATCACAGATTAGTAAGTAAGCACGAGTAAGCCTGTGCTTACCTTGCTTATTGGATAATCTGTGCCTGCCTGGTGGACAGGCTGAGAACTATGAGGGTACAGAGCTATTCAGTTCTGGACTTTGACCGGGTGACACTGTTGCGGGGGAAGTGGGGAGGGCAGGGAGCATGGCCCAAGCAGATGGATTCAATCCCTTTTCTCCTGGTCCTTGATCACAGGCTGTACCCCAAAACTAGCAAAGCCGTCCCACATGCCCTTGCTCCTTGGGCCCAGCTGTAGCTACACAGAGGGGATGAATAGGGATGTGGTACAGTGGTTATGAGCACAGACCCTGGGATTCAAATCCCTGCTTCATTCCTTATTAGCTGCGTGTCCTTGAATGAGTAAGCTCCAGCTTTCTCAGCTATAAAATGAGGATGATGAAAATAATACCCACCTCATAAGCTGGTTGTGAGGATTAAGCAATATAACACCTATACAGTGCTTAGCCCAATGCATGGCATTGGAGGAAGCACGAGATAAATGCTTGGGTGTTATTATTGTTATAAGGCGGCTTGGTGGCACAATGGTTAAGCACTCGGCTGCTAACCAAAAGGTAAGCGCTTCGAACCTACCCAGCAGCTCCACAAGAGAAAGACCTGGCGATCTGTTTCCATAAAGATTACAGCCAAGAAAACCATATGGGGCAGTTCTACTCTGTCACACGGGGTCATTATGGGTCAAAAATTGACTCAATGGCACTCAACAATAACAACAGCTATTGTTTCTTTCCTGTTCAGCCTGGTTTTTCTCAGTGGTTAAGAGCTTGGCTGCTGTCATGGATTGAATTATGTCCCTGACAAAAATGTGTGTATCAGTTTGGCTGGGCCATGATTCCCAGTATTGTGTGGTTGTCCTCCATTTTGTGATTGTAATTTTATGTTAAAGAGGATTAGGGTGGGATTGTAACACCCTTACTAAGGTCATCCCTGATCCAATGTAAAAGGAGTTGCCCTGGGGTGTGGCCTGCACCACTGTTTATCTTGTAAGAGATAAAAGGAAAGGGAAGCAGGCAGAGAGTGGGAGACCTCATACCACCACGAAAGCAGTGCTGGGAGCAGAACGTGTCCTTTGGACCCAGGATCCCTGCACAGAGAAGCTCCAAGTCCAGGGGAAGATGGATGAGAAGGCCGACAGAGAGAGAAAGCCTCCCCCTGAAGCCGATGCCCTGAATTTGGACTTTTAGCCTACTTTACTGTGAAGAAATAAACTTCTCTTTGTTAAAGCCATCCACTTGTGGTATTTCTGTTGTAGCAGCACTAGATGACTAAGACAGCTGCTAACCAAAAGGTCGGCAGTTCAAATACACCAGCTGCTCCTTGGAAACCTTATAGGGCAGTTCTACTCTGTCCTACAGGGTGGCTATGGATCGGAATCAACTCGACAGCAACGACTTTGTTTTTTTTTTTGTCTTTTTTTAAGAGCCCAATAAGAGTTACCTTCCCATGCACTTGATCCCAGGGAAGGACTGAGGTTGGCCCTGCTAGTATCCTACGCCAGCCCTGGACCAATTATGCTGTCTAAGGTAATTGAGGTGAGTCCCAGGGTGGTGCAAAAGGTTAACTGACCCGGCTGTTAATTGAAAAGTTGGCAGTTCATGTCCACCCAGAGGCACCTCAGAACAAAGGCCTGGTGAGCTACTTCTGAAAAATCAGCCAGTGAAAACCCTATGGGGCACAGTTCTACTCTGACACACAAGGGGTCTCTGTAAATTGGAGTTGACTCGACTACAATAGGTTCTTAACGTAACTGAAAACTGTAACTGTGTCTACTGTGGCCCTAACTGGGATGAGGGTAAGTAGTCTCTGTTACTGTAAGGAAAAGGAAGGAAAAAATGTCGGAAAGATCTAAATAAAAGTATTACAGTCCTTTACACGCACCTTCCTACATGGCTTGTGCTAACAGGAAACAAACCTTTCTAACCAGTTGGGTTTCCATCCCATGAACCAGCGGATCAGACCCAAATTTCTGACGATCCTTGTGCCCTTTCTCAAAACTCTTAAGAATTTTTGGAGAACGAATTCCTTCCATCCCACACCCTAACTAACTCTTCTCCTTGAGGACAGGGACTGGATTCGGTTCACCATCATATCCCAAGTGCCTAGCACCTTGGCCAGCACATAAAACGCACTCAATAGATAGGCTACCTGAATGTGCAAGTGAATGAATGGGATACCAGTATCCTTCAGTTTGCAAGGGAAAAACAAAGAATCAGGGGAGATGGCTTCCCAAAGATGAAAGAGAAACTTTCTAACAGCTGACTTTTTGTTTTGTTTTTTTTGTAACCAATATTTAATAAACACCAGTGGATACAAAATGTTGCCGTGAGTCAGAGTCAACTTGGCTAACACCAAAACCACCAATGGCCCCGCAGGCACTAGGGTAAGCACTTGTGTATCACCATAGTCGATCCTCCCAACAACATTTTGAAGACTGCCCTACACACACGGGCAGTGTGTTCTAATGGTTAACAGCACAGGCTTTAGAATCAGACTTGTGTTCAGATCTTTGCTCCAGCAGTTTCTAGCTATGCAGTACTGCTCAAGTTACTTCCTCTCTTTGGGGCTTAGTTCCTTATCTAAAAATGGGAATAACAATATATACTTCCCAGGGTTAATATAGCAAATATGACAATGCATGTGAAAAATTTAGCACAGTGCCTGGCCCGTAGCAAATGTTCAGTAAATAGTAGCTGTTATTATTTTTCCTGCCTTCTTCCACTCATATGGAGAAAGCATGTATCAGATGCCTCCTCCCCCGCACCCCCCGACCCAGTATGTGATTTCAGGCATGAAAGGCAATTCCCATCCATGAGAGTGATTGGCTTTCTGTTCACCAAGTTCCTTTCCCTTTCCACCCAGACATGCTACTAGTCTATACTTCCCGGTTCTCTTTGCACCTAGGTGGGACCTGTGACTGGTTTTCAGCAGTGGAATGTAAATAGAAGTGCTGGGCCACTTCCAGCATGAGGCAGTTAAGAGCAACTGGGACCTCTCCACCTTGGTTCACTTTCTCCTTCTGCCAGCTGGATCATGCCACAAAATCTTGAGGCCACGTTCTGAAGGTGAGTCCCTGTATGCTGACATGAAGCAAAGCTCTCTTCCATCCTACACAGAGCTAAAAAACGAGCAAGAAATGCATTTATTATATTAAGCCATTCAAATCCCAGGATTTATCTGTTATAGCTGCTAAGCTTGCCGGCCCTAACTACACTACCCTCATTCAAGGACCTTCTTGCAACACTCATGATGATAACTACTCTGCTTATTCTTTGAGCCCAAATGGTCTACACAGCCAGCAGGCACTCCCTCATGGTTAGAAAATATGTTCCTTGGCGGAAAAGGAGTGCTAGAAATCTATTCCAACAGACTGAAGGGTTCATAAGAAAGAGAAGGGGAGGCGAAAAGAAGTCCCCACCTCTGTAGTGGCACCTCTCCCAGACTACTCATTGGCCCAACGATGCCATGACCATGGACAGTGCTAAACTTCCACTTAGGACAGGTTCTGGTGAAATGCCACCACCCCGAGCTGTTTCTTGAAAAAACTGAGAATAAGCGTAATTACAGCCCAAGGACAGGGCTGTGCATGGCGAGATGAATTGTAATCACAAAAATCTATTTTCCAATGGTAACTACATTTTCTGTGTTCTTTTTGTCTCTATTTTTCCAGAGAGGCCTCTTGTACTAGAAACAGTTTAACCCAAACCTGGCTAAAGCCCTGGCCAGTCCTTTCCTGCAAGGAGTGGAACAACAATGAACTCTCTGTTTACAGGGCCAGTCGCTGGAAAAACAGAGTCCAAAACCTAACCCACTGCAGTAGAGTTGATTCCGACTTGTAGAGACCCTACAGGACAGAGTAGAACTGGCCCATAGAGCTTCCAAGGCTGTAATCTTTACAGAAGCAGACTGCTGCATCTTTCTCCCATGGAGCGGCAGGTAGGTTCTAACCACCTACTGCTTAATGGCCAAGCACTTAACTATTGTGCCACCTGGGCTCCTAAAATAGGGTCTACTGGGGTCAAATATATTGGAGATGTCATTGCTCCTGGCTCTGCCACAGTAAGGGTTTCTGCCAGTGACTGGTTACCCATGGGGTGAGAAGGAGATGTTAAGAACACACTTGGTATTACTTCTCAGTTACAGGTGACTGGGCTAACTCTGGCTAGTCACCTTGTAACTGTTCACTGCTGTCCTTAAGGAGGAACCCTAGTAGCGCAGTGGTTAAGAATTCAGCTGCTAACTAAAAGGTCAGCAGTTCAAATCCACCAGCCACTCCTTGGAAACTCTATCGGGTAGTTCTACTCTGTCCTATAAGGTCACTATGAGTCAGAATCGACTCAACAGCAACGGGTTTGGGTTTTGGTTTTGGTCCTTAAAGAAGGAGACCCTGGGTGGTGCAAATGGTTAACATCCTTGGCTGCTAACTGAAAGGTTGGCCGTTCCAATCCACCCAGGAGTGCTTGGAAAAAAGGCCTTGGAGATACACTTCTGAAAAAAAAATCAGCCATTGAAAACCCTATGAAGCACAGTTCTACTCTGGCACACTTGGGGTCACCACAAGTCGAATCAATTTGATGGCAACTGGTTTTTTCATCCTTAAGGAGAACCAGCAAGGAACGTATTGGTTCAGTCCTGTAAAATGACAGACTCTGAGGTGTGTAATTTGGTTATTGTTGTGGTTAGGTGCTGTTGAGTTGGTTCTGACTCATAGCAACCGTATGTACGATAGAATGAAACACTGCCTGATCCTGCGCCATCCTCACAATTGTTGCTGTGTTTGAGCCCACTGTTGTAGCCACTGTCAATCATCTCCAAATCACCTCTTTTTTGCTGACCCTCTACTTTTCCAAGCATGATGTCCTTCCTTAGAGACTGGTCCTTCCTCATAATACGTCCAAAGTACATAAGACAAGATCTCAACATCCTCACTTCTAAGGAGCATTCTGGCTGTACTTCTTCCAGTACAGATTTGTCTGTTCTGACAGTCCATGGTATTTTCAATATTTTTCACCAACACCATCATTCAAAGGCCTATCAATTCTTCTTCAGTCTTCCTAATTCATTGTCCAGCTTTTGCATGCATATAAGACTATTGAAAATACCACGGGTTGGGTTAGGCATACCTTAGTCCTCAAAGTCACATCTTTGCTTTTTAACACTTGAAAGAGGTCTTTTTCAGCAGATTTGCCCAATGCAATAGGTCATTTGATTTCTAGACTGCTGTTTCCATGGGCATTGATTGTGGACCCAAGTAAAGGGAAATCCTTGACAACTTCAATCTTTTCTCTGTTTATCATGATGTTGCTTATTGTTCCAGCTGTGAGGACCTTTGTTTTCTTTATGTTGAAGTGTAATCCCTACTGAAGGCTGTAGTCTTTGATCTTCATCAGTAAGTGATTCAAGTCCTGTTCACTTTGAGCAAGCAAGGTTGTGTCATCTGCATATCACAGGTTGTTAATGAGTCTTCCTCCAATCCTGATGCCATATTCTTCTTCATATAGTCCAGCTTCTCAGATTATTTGCTCAGCACACAGATGGAATAAGTATGGTGAAAGGATACAGTCCTGATGCACACCTCTCCTGATTTTAAATCATGCAGTATCCACTTGTTCTGTTCAAATGACTGCCTCTTGGTCTATGTACAGGTTCCGCATGAGCATAATTAAGTGTTCCACAATTCCCATTCTTTACCCATAATTTGTCATGATCCACACTGTCTAAAGCCTTTGCATAGCCAATAAAACACAGGTAGTTATCTAGTGCTACTATAACAGAAATACCACAAGTGGATGGCTTTAACAAACAGATGTTTATTCTCTCACAGTTTAGGAGGCTAGAAGTCCAAATTCAGGATGCCACCTCCAGGGGAAGGCTATCTCTCTCTGTTGGCTCTGGGGGAAGGTCCTCGTCATCAATCTTCCCTAGTCAAGGAGCTTCTCAGCACAGGGACCCCAGGTTCAAAGGACACGCTATTCTCCTGGCTCTTGTTTCTCAGTGGTAATGAGGTCCCCATGTCTCTCTGCTCGCTTCTCTCTTTTATATCTCAAAAGAGATTGGAAGACACAACCTAATCTTGTAGATTGAGTCCTGCCTCATTAACATAACTGCCTTTAATCCTGCCTCATTAACATCATAGAGGCAGGATTTACAGCACATAGGAAAATCACATCAGATGACAAAATGGTGGACAATCACATAATACTGGGAATCATGGTCTAGCCAAGTTAACACATAATTCAATCCATGACAACATCTTTCTGGTATTCTCTACTTTCAGCCAACATCCATCTGACATCAACAATGATATCTCTCGATCCATGTCCTCTCCTGAATCTGGCTTCAATTTCTAGCAGTTCCCTGTTCATGTACTGCTGCAATCGTTTTTGAGCTATCTTCAGCAAAATTTTACTTAAGTGTGATATTAATGATATTGTTTGATAATTTCCGCATTCAGCTGGATCACCTTTCTTTGGAATGGGCATAGATATGGATCTCTTCCAATCGGTTGGCCAGGCAGCTGTCTTCCAAATTTCTTGGCATAGACGAGTGAGCACTTCCAGCACTGCATCTGTTTGTTGAAACATCTCAACTGGTATTCCATCAATTCCTGGAGCCTTGTTTTTCACCAGTGCCTGCAGTGCAGCTTGGACCTCTTCCTTCAATATCACTTGTTCTTGATCATATGCTACCACTTGAAATGGTTGAACATTGACCAATTCTTTTTGGTGCAGTGACTCAGTGTATTCCTTCCATCTTCTTTTGATACTTCCTGCTCTTCATATTTTGCCTATAGAATCCTTCAATATTGTAACCCGAGGCTTGAATTTTTGCTTCAGTTCTTTCAGCTTGAGAAATGTCGAGTGCGTTATTCCCTTTGGTTTTCTAACTTCAGGTCTTCGTACATCTCATTATAATACTTTGGTCTTCTCGAGCCATCTTTTGAAATCTTCTGTTCAGCTCTTTTATTTCATCATTTCTTCCATTAGCTTTAGCTACTCTCCATTCAAACGCAACTTTCAGAGTCTCTTTTCTGACATCCATTTTGGTCTTTGCTTTCTTTCCTGTCTTTTTGATGATCTTTTGCTTTCTTCATGTATGATGCCCTTGATGTCATCCCACAAACTCATCTGGTCTTGAGTCATTAGTGTTCAATGAGTCAAATCTAGTCTTGAGATGGTCTCTAAATTCAGGTGGGATATACTCAAGGTTGTACTTTGGCTCTTGTGGACTTGTTTTAATTTTCTTCAGCTTCAACTTCAGCTTCATATGAGCAATTGATGGTTTGTCCCGCAGTCAGCCCCTCGCCTTGTTTTGACTGATGATATCGAGCTTTTCCATTGTCTCTTTCCACAGATGTATTCGATTTGATTCCTGTGTGTTCCATATGGCGAGGTCCACCTGTACCGTTGCTGTTTACGTTGTTGAAAAAAGGTATTTGCAACAAGTCATTGGTCTTGCACAATTTTATCATGCAATCTCCAGTGTCATTTCTGTCACCAAAGCTTTATTTTCCACTACTGAGTCTTCTTTTTTGTTTCCAACTTTTGCATTCCAATCACCAGTAATTATCAATGCATCTTGACTGCATGTTTGATCAATTTCAGCCTGCAGAGGATGGTTACAATCCTTCATTTTTGGCATTAGTGTAAGTTGGTAGCTACAGTGTATTGTGCTTCTTTGATGTTCCCGGGGCTGTACTGGGGTCTTCTGTAATTTATCATATCCAATTCTCATAGCCACTTTGGAAGGGAGTTATTCTCCCATTTTATAGATGAGAAAATTGAGGCTTGGAAAAGCGAAACATAGTACTAGCACAGTGGTTACTCTGCTGTACTGTACAAAATACAGAGCCGAAAGTGCCTTCCCAACTCAAGGCATCATTTTCCATCTCCAAAGGATGTGAGGGAAAAATAATACCAGTTTCAACTATACCTTCTAATATTACAGCAGAGCTTAAAGGCGCAAATAAGTATAAATATTTGGGAAAGATAAAACACTGTAAAAACACAATTATTACTTAGTAAGTTAATTAGCTGATTGCCACGGAGGTAGTATTGTAAGAAGGTTAAGAGCATGGACTCTGGAATCATGGGATTGGAATTGAGCAAGTTCTGACCTCTCTGAGCCTTAGTTTCCTTGTCCGCAAAATGGAGATAAGAATATTCCCTACCTCTTAGGGTATTATGAGGCTTCAATGAACTAGTACATATAAAATATAGTGCCTGACATTATACTGTTATGGTTATTATCATTATTATAAATGACTCTATTATTCTTAGTTTTCTCACCTATGAAAGGAAGAAAAAAAAGAATTCTACCCATCTCAGAGTGATTTCATAATTTGAACCTCTTTGTAAATGCAATGTGCCAACTCTGCAAATAAGATAAATTGCCCCCAAACTTAACACAGGCTGGACACAGCTGGGAAACAATGTGGCGGGAGAGGACTGGGCTCCTCAGCTGAAGCCGTGCCTCCCTGCTGCCTTCCTCTCCTGCCAGGGCATTCAGGTGCTGGTGGCAAGTTGAAACTGGCATTGTCTGGACTCTGAGGTCCGGAGCCCTAACAGCAGGTCAGGCTCCTGCAGCCTCCTAGCACCTCGCTGGCAGAACACAAAGTCAGAGATCGCTCCTGTGGTGCAGGATGCTCCCCAGCTCCTTCCCCTGCTCCAACTCCCTCCCTTGCATGGGGAGATCATGAAATGCGTCCTCTTAACTTGGCATCTTAGGACTCAGCAGCGGGCAGGCTGGTTCTTTGTAGTGGAACCCACCACCCTGGGCCCCTCAACTGCCTCCAGATAGGATAAGGAATGCCGCTGCCCTATCCTCACCAAGGTTCTCTCTGCTTTGTCTTCCAAATCCCACCCAGGAGCCACCTCCTCTAACATTCACTGATTGAACAAATATTTAATATGCACCTAGCTTGTGGGTGGTGCCAATGGTTTGTGCTTGACTACTAACCTAAAGGGTTGGCAGTTCGAACCCATCTAGCAGCACTGCAGAAGAAAGGCCTGGTGATCTGCTTCTGTAAAGATTATGGCCAAGAAAATCCTATAGAGTTCAGTTCTACTCTAAAACCCATGGGTCACCGTGAGTCGAAATCGACTGAACAGCTACGGGTTTTTTTTTGTTTGTGCGAAGCATTAGCCAAATCTTTTTAATCTCTAAACTACCCCTCCCAGGGTGCCTAGCATAGTGCCTGTTCATAGTTCTAAATAAATACATATTGGGCACCAGTTGTGTCCTGGGCTCTGTGCTAGCTGCTGGGAGTACAGAGATAAACAAAACATAGCCCTTTGGCCAAATGTATGCATTTACACACTAGCTGGTTCTGGGGTTGCTCTTCTATTGACATTTCTATTAATCAGCCTAATGGCTTATATATTTAACGGTAACTATCAGAGCTAGTTACCCACTGACTAGCTTCTTTAGCCTTGGGCAAGTGACTTCACCTTTCTGAGGCTCTGTTTTCTCATCTGCAAAATAGAGGTCCTATTGCTACCTCCCAGAGTCCTAGTGGTGCAGTGGTTAAGAGCTCAGCTGCTAACCAAAGGGTCAGTGGTTTGAATCCACTAGCCACTCCTTGGAAACCCTGTGCGGGCAGTTCTAACTCTGTCCTATAGGGTCGCTATGAGTTGGAAGCAACTCGACAGCAACAGGTTTACTACTACTTCCCTGGTGGCACAAACGGTTAAGCGCTTGGCTGTTAACGAAAAGGTTGGCAGTTCGAACCCACCCAGCGGCGAGGGAGAAAAGACTTGATGATCTGCTTCTACAAAGATTACAGCCAAGAAACCCTATGGGGCACTTCTATTTTGTCACATGGGGTCACTATGAGTCGGAACTGACTCGACGACCCACAACAACAACGCCTAACTTAGAGGAAGGACTGTGATGAACGTTAATTGAAATAACGAAAGTAAAGAGCATGGCACCGATAGCATAGTAAGCACTCAATGGTGAGCACTTGATCTGATCCTTCAAACGCTGTAGCCTCCCCTCCCCAGGAATGACAAACACATAGCATGCATGCTACCACCTCCCGTTCCTTCACCAATGACAGGCATCACTAATTGATTAAAGCACACTTTGCTACTGATCCCAGATGCAGTTCTAGAAGTCTCAATGCAGCACCCCAGGAAACCACAGCTAGTTGTGGTTGAAGCTGTTAATTGATTGAAGCTGTTGACACTCTCCATAGGACTTTTTGGCTACCCTCCCCTAACCCACTCAGTTGCAGAGTTCTGTATCTTTGCTGACATTCTAAGGAATGTCTCTCTCCTCTCTGATTTTCTTTCCTTAGGCATGGATTGTAACCTCCCCAGAGGCTGAGCTACACCTGCCTTAGGCCCAGATGCATGCAGGTGGTGCCCATTAAGTGTAGGTACTGACTGATATACCTCTACTCAGCAAATGTGGCTCCCACTTCTGCTGACTTGCTGAAGTCCCTTCTCCTCTCTCAACAATTTTGATATGTGTGTGTGTATATATATATATACATATATATATATAATATATATATATATTTCCCCCTCATAGATAGTGTGTTAGCAGGACATGGTGGTTAAAATCTTGGCTACTGGAGAATTCTGGCTCCACTACCTAGCTGTATCATCTTTCTCATCTGTAAATGGGAAATAATAACAGCATCCATCTCAAAAGGTGGAAGAACTTAAAGGAGATACTGCATGTGCAATAGGACAATATTTTGAAACACTGATCTGTGTGTTTCTTCCTCCCTCTGTTTTCCCCTTTTCTCTTGACTGTTTAAGCAGGTCGTGGGTTCTACCCCCATTGCCTCAGGGGAGGCATGTGACAAGGCTGAAAACAGGAGGAAGATAAGAATGTTTTTAGCTTTTGCTTTTTGGAAAAGTCAAAGCCCTCAGGGGAAGGGGATTTATGGACGTTGGAGGGAGTCTTGAAGAAAATGAAAAGAAGAAGCCTATCCCCAGAGTAGAAAGAGATCATCTCCAGGCTGGGCAAAGGGGCAAGAGAGAACCACAAGACTAGAAAGGGGCCATACGGGGTGGGGTGATGGACGTCTTTATGGTAGCATGTGTGGGCTAATGGCCAATGCCCAGAGCGCTGCCAAGTTGGGCCATCTTGGGCAAGTAAAATAACCTCTCTGGGCCCTTGTTCTCACTTGCAATGTAAGGCTGTTTTCACCTACTCTGCAAGAGTGTGCAAGGAAGTAGACATGGCTGGCAAATCCTGGGGCTTAACAAATGTCAATCCTCATCCCGAACCTCTTCCTCAACACTGATGATTCAGCTGATGGTGCCAACTTTGACATTAGCTCTGGCCAAAAACACTTATGGTTAACTGCTAATATCTCCTACCTCCTTGTATTGGAGGATTAGCCCTCTCCACAGGTGGTTCAATCACCCCCTTGCTGGGAAGAGCACTTCTTGCGTAGAAGGTACTTCCTAGATGGCTGATTCTCCAGAGTGATTTCCCAGTGCGGGAGGGGACCATCAATATCCCCATCAACCCTTCACCTCTCTACCTGAGCCCAAATCACACCATAACATAATGGGATATTGTTATCGTTGTTGTTGTAAAGCAATTACTATTGATGATCTCATTTGATCCTCACAACATTCCTGTATAGTAGGTACCACTTCCATGCCCATTTTACAGATGAAAAAACTAAGGCTCAAGGCTGAGAACAAAGCCCAGGGCTCTTGACTCTGAGTCCAGTGCCCCTACCATACTGTAGAGCAAGATCTCTCTCTGACCCCACCGACTGCTCTGACAGGGTCAGAGGGTCCCAGATGGAGCTGGAGAAAAATGTAGAACAAAATTCTAACTCACACACACACAAAAAGACCAGACATACTGGTCTGACACAGACTGGAGAAACTCCAAGAGTATGGCCCCTGGACTCCCTTTTAACTCAGTACCAAAGTCACTCCTGAGGCTCACCTTTCAGCCAAAGATTAGACAGGCCCATAAAACAAAATGAGACTAAATGGGCACACCAGCCAGGGGCAAGGACGAGAAGGCAGAAGGGGACAGGAAAGCTGGTAATAGGGAACCCAAGGTCAAGAAGGGGAGAGTGTTGACATGTCGTGGGGTTGGCAACCAAAGTCACCAAACAATGTGTATATTAATTGTTTAATGAGAAACTAATTTGCTCTGTAAACCTTCATCTAAAATACAATAAAGAAAAAAATTTTAAAAAAGAAAGAAAAAGAGGAAGACCTTCACCAAGGTGGAATGACAGAGTGGCTGCAACAATGGACTCAAGCATAACAACTGTGAGGATGGTGCAGGACGGGGCAGTGTTTTGTTCCGTTGTACACAGGGTCGCTATGAATCGGAACTAACCTGATGGCACCTAACAACGGTAACAGCAACAGGAAAAAATGTCTGCCTTCAACATGATGCTCTTTTAAGATCTATATGGGATCCAAGTGACAACAGCAACTGCAAAGATTAGATAGGAACCTTAGTGGGCAGAGAGTGTATGTTAATGGCGGAGGAACAATCCAGAAAAGGAGAGTGAGAATGGGTGCATAACTCCCAGGATGTAATCAGTGTCACTGTACATGCAGAAACTGTTGAATTGGCGTATGTTCTGCAGTGCATATTCTCAACAACAACAAAATTAAATTAAAAAAAAAGAAGAGTATTCTAGTTCCACCCTCTCTAACTTCATTTTAAGGAAGGAATCCAGCCCAGAGTAGTTATCTGCCTATCTGTAAAATGGGAATAAGTCCATTTTCCTGCCTTGTTCCCCAAGGGACTCTGAACAGTGTGGTATCTTGGGACTGGGAGACAGGTAGCCCACCATCCAGCTATGGCTCTGGCATCAGCCCTCTGATGCACTGTGGATGCGCTATGCTCTCTCTGTGCCTCAGTTCTCCCGTGTGCAAAATAAAGAGGCTGTATTTGAGTTCCTCTAAGGTCCCCTCTAAGGAGCCCTGGTGGCGCAGTGGTTAAGCACTCAGCTGCTAACCAAAAGGTCAGTGGTTCGAACCCACCAACTGCTCCATGGGAGAAAAGACCTGGCAATCTGCTCCAGTAAAGATTACAGCCCAGGAAACCCTGCAGAGCAGTTCTCCTCTGTCCTGTAGTGTTGCTATATCAAAAATCAACTGGACAGCACACAACAACAAGGTATCCTCTGACCCTCCATCTTAAGGCTGTAGATGAAATGTCGCAGTGAGGTGATGGTGGTTTATAAAGGGCTGACTGCTGTAAGGTGCCATTCTGATAGTGACCTCTCACCGGTCCTGCAGGAAACAGCTGTCCACATGGTAAATTGTGGCCCTGAGCACATGCTGCACCACTGAGCGGACCTACCCCATCCAGGAGTGGGCTGCGCCCCAGAATCACCTGTCACCTGGCCATGGCTGGTCCAACAAAAGCCCCAGCCCTTATCAGCTGGTAGCTCTGAAATCTGATCCATGGGACAGTCAGAGCTATTCGCCTGCTCTGCTCAGCACAGGCCAGGTACAGATGGACAGCCCCAGCCCAGCCCAGGCGGCACCAGCATATGCCAGGGGCCCTTGTGGGGCAAGAGGCCACATCTCAAGGTGGGGGCTGGGAAGAGGGAGCAGTGCCTGGTCACCTGCCAGGGGCAGCAGGGAAGTTCAAACAGCAAACGTGACATTAGGCAAACACCACTACATGGAACCCAGAACTCACCCCAGGCTGACGCCAACAGACGACAAGACCCCGGGAAAGTCCTTCCCCCTTCCCGGGTCTCACTCTTCCCATCTATAAAATGAGGAGCTGAACTACATCAGTGGGCCCCAAAGTTTTTGTTGGTTCATTTTTTAAAAATTTTTATTGTGGCAGAATATATATATCCAAAGTTTGCCGTTTCAGAAATGTTGTTATACAGTAAAACCTGCGCAAGCCAGAACCTGTGTAAGGCGGAAGCGTATCAGAGAAGGAAAACCCAGATATTTTCCTAATAGGGAGCGATGGAAAAGTCGTAAGACCGCCCCCATCAAAGGCGGAAAACTTGCAAGATCCGGAAAAACCAGGCAGTTCTGTCGAGTTCTGGCTCTTACAGTTTTCACTGTATGTATTTTCACCACAATTAAAATAAAAGTTGGCCATTCTAACAGTTTTCAAGTGCACAATTCAGTGACACTGGGATTACATTCATTACTGTATTGTGCTGCCGTCACCACTATGCATTTCCAAAAGCTTTTCATCATCCCCCACAAAGAGAAACTCATCACCCCTCTAGCAATAATTCCCATTGCCTTCTGCCCCCGCAAGCCCATTAACCACTAATAAACTTGTCTCTATACATCTGCCTATTCTAGATATTTTCTATCAGTGGGATTATACAGTATTTGTCCTTTCGTGACTGACTTATTTTACTCAGCATAATGTTTGCAAAATTCATCTACATTGTAGCATATACTAGGACTTCATTGCTCTTTAGGGCTGAGTAATATTCCATTGTATAGATAGACCACGTCTTGCTTATTCACTCATCTATTGATGGACACTTGGGTTGGTTCCACCTTTTGGCTGTTGTGAATAGTACTACAGTGAACACTCGTGTACAAGTATCTGTTTGAGTCCTTGATTTCAAGTCTCTTGAGTATATACCTGGGAATGGAGTTGCTGGTAACTGGTAATTCTATGTTTAACTTTTAGAGGAACTGCCAAACAGTCTCCCACAGTGACTACACCATTTTAAATTTCTACCAGCGATGTACGTGGGTTTCAATTTCTCCATGTCCTCACAACACTTGTTTTCTGGTAATAGCGATCCTAGTGGGATGTGAGGTAGTATCTCATTGTGGTTTTGAGGTGCATTTCCCTAATGACTAACAACATTGAGCATCTTTTCATATTGTTTATTGGCTAACTGTATGCCTTCTTTGGAGAAATGTCTATTGGATCCTTTGTCCATTTCTTAACTGGATTGTTTGTCTTTTTGTTACTGAGTTACAGGAGCTCTTTATATATTCTGGATATTAAATCCTTATCAGATATATGGTTCCCAAATATTTTCTCCTCTTCTATAGGTTGCCTCTTCAATGGCCCCAAAGTTTTTTGATCTCTTATCACCCTTAGTAAAAACTTCCAAGAATAAAACCTCAATATATGTGTATTTATTTATAAATTACACACACACTATTGTTCTAATATATTATGTGTATTATACAATATATCCCTCAGTTCCATCCACTCCACCTCCACATGTAAAATGAAGAGATCGGATGACCTCAGGTCCTTTAAGCTCTAAAATTGTTGTCGTACCTCCATACACCTCTGGGTTTCTTCATCCATACAATGTGGTGATGTACTTATACCTGTATTGCCCTCATTAACCATTCACGCAACAAATGTCTAAAGATGACCAACCATGGACCATGGCTCTGGGAATACGGTAAGGAACAAGATACACATCCTCAGTGGTTCAAACAGTGCTCCTATGAATCCGAGGTAGTAACACTGCTATTTCTGTGAGTCCAGAAGGTTGAATATTGGCAATTCCATATGGTTCAAACTATTAGGTGTAAAAGTGATGAGAGCAGAGAAAAGTACTACATTCATGTACTCAACCAACAATTTGTTCAGCCCTTGCCATGTATCAGGTGAAAGAGCACACAGACATAGTCCTAGTCCTCATGATACTTAACATTCTATTACAAGAGGTACCCTTTAATCAATGATCATGCAAATCAATATAAAATTACAAACTTGTTGAATACCATGAAGAGGTACTGTAGTGATAGGGAAGTCTACAATGGGAGTTGTAAGCTAGTCTGGAGCATCTCAGAAGGATTCCTTACGGAAACAGCAATTAACCTGAGATATGAAAGTGGACTAGGTGTAAATTAGGCACCAAGGAAGAGGGAGAACTTTTCTTTCAGCATATGCAAAGGCCCTGTGGCAGGAACGCGCATGGAAAATTTGAGTAAGTAAAAGGAGTAGGGGTGTGAGGAATCATTTTAGAAACGGTCTTGGGGAGGTGGGTAGGGGCTAGACCATGTAGGGATTTATACGCCTCTTCGGGGAGTGGGTTCTGTAGTCTATTGGGAAGCAATAGAGGGCTTTAGACGGTCTGACTTGCTTTTCAAAGAGGTTCTTCTTGGTGTATGCGGAGAGTGGATAAGCGGGGCAAGGGCAGAGGAAGGCAGGATTACTGTGAGTGGTGTGAGATGGGATTACGACAAGGGCAATTGCCTGAACTGATCGGACAAGTCTCCACAAAATACGATGAGTGAATCAAAACAAAAACACCCACCACCTTAAACTCCAAATCACGATAACAGAAAGTGTAGCAGGTAGAGAAGAACATATTTGAAATCAACAAACCTGATTTCAGATCCTGGCGCTGTCATTTACAGTGTGACCTTGGATAAGCCACACCTCATCTCCCTGACCTCCATTTCCTAGTCTGCAAAATATATTACAACACTGCAAATGTATCAGTTAAGAACTCTGGACTCTTATTCAATTTCTGACTCTTACCAGACATGTATCTTTGAACAGGTCACTTCCTCTCTCTAAGCCTCAGTTTCCTCATCTGTAAAATACCTCTCTCTTAGACAGTTATGCCATCACCTGTCTGTCAGTTTGTCATACTGCAGTGGCTTCCATGTTGCTGTGATGTTGAAAGCTATGCCACCCGTATTTCAAATACCAGCAGGATCACCCATGGTGGACACTTTTCAGCGGCGCTTCCAGATTAAGACAGACCAGGAAGAAAGGCCTGGCGATCTGCTTCCAAAAATTACCCAATGAAAACCTTATGGATTACAACAGTATTTATTCTCTAAGATAGCGCTGGAAGATGAGCTCCCTAGGTTGGAAGGCATTCAAAATACACAGTGGCCTCAACAATGGACTCGAGCATATCAATGATCATGAAGATGATGCAGGACTGAGCAATGTTTTATTCCATTGTACCTGGGGTCACCATGAGTCAGAGCCAACTCAATGGCAACTGAAAACCACAACAGAATTCTTATGAGGATGGAATTAGATAACAGATGTAAGGTGTTTAGCACAGGGCTGGGCAAATAATAATTGAAGGGGCTTAACACATACGTTCCCACCGTGAGTGAGCGCACACACACACTGAATACACACACTTCAGGCCCAGATGGCACCTCTCTTCCCACAGGAGTGGTAACTGTCTTGTAAAATCCCAGCTCACTTGTCTAAGCTCAACTTTTAATGAAGCCAGAGAACAGTGATCCATTGGTGTTTCTGCTCAGTGAAGCTGTCAGCAGGATGTAAGCCCTGGGAATCCGGCAACTAGGGGGTTCTCCTGATGAGAAATATTTGCATCCAGAGGATCTTAATATTTGTTTTGAACAGACACACGTAGACATGAATTACTTAATGACTGTTTTAGGGTTCGGCATTGTTCCTGTATTTGGTTTGGCTTTGTCTCTATGACATCTTAATTCGGTGTTTTATTTCACGGAGTGCCGCACACAGGCTGTGGCATATGGGAGCTCCTTCAGCGAAATCTCAAATGCAGAGAGAGAGAGAGAGCAGACTGTAGCTTCAAGGGTGTACAGTGAAGGGGGGCTGCTGAGGACGAAGGCTAGGCTTGCATGCATGGATATGAGAGATAGACCAAATCCTCGCTGCCGCGGAAACAAGATTTGCTACTGCTATTTGGAAGTCTAAACACTGTTGTTTTTGTTTTTTTCAATTTCCTAATCTGACTGATCACAATCAGAGAGACTGTAAATTTCATGCCTGTCCATACACATGGAGGGGCCAAGCCAAACTTCCGACACTGTTGTTCAGAGTCATCTCTGCTGAATCAGAGCCGGGGGAGAGGAGCCAAGGATCAGACCCGGGACCCTGCCAGCTATCCTGGAAGCAACCGCTGCTCCCAGCCTAGGCACTGAGGGTCTAGGAAGTCCTTAACTGGCCTGCAAACCAGTTGCCGTCCAGTCGTCCCCCACTATGGCTATCCCACGTGTGCCAGAGTAGAGCTGTGCTCCATAGGATTTTTAAAGGCTGTTTTTCAGAAGCAGATGGCCATGCCTTTCTTCTGAGGTGCCTCTGGGTGGACTCAAACCTCCAGCCTTTTGGTTAGCAGCTCAGTGCATTAACCATTTGCACCATCCAGGGACTCCCTGCTTAATCGGCCTCCAGCCTTCATCTTGGGACTTGTCTCCTGTAGCTATATCTCCCTCACTTTCTCTGCTCCAACCACACTGATTTCCTCTCTGTTCTTCAAATACAAGGACACTTCCACCTGAGCGCCCTCATAGCTACTGTTCCCTCCGCCTGGAATGCTCTTCCCCCAGTTATCCCATAGCTCCCTCCTTCCTTCATTCAGGTCCCTGACCACCCCGTGTAAGAAAACAGCCCCTTCCCTCACCCTCTATCCCTTTCTCCTGCTTATTTTTCTTTAAAGCATTCATTACTACCTGACATTGTACTATTGATTTATTTGTTTCTTTATTCATTGTCCTTCTCCCTCGAGAGAGTGGGACTTTGTGTTGTCCCCTGCTGCATTGAGTACTCAAACCCACAGCTGTCGAGTCCATCCCGGCTCATAACAAGCCTATAGGACAAAGGAGAACTACCCCATAGGGTTTCCAAGTCTGTAAATCTTTACGGAGGCAGACTGCCACATCTTTCTCCCTTGGAGCGGCTGGTGGGTTCAAACTGCTGACCTTTCAGTTAGCAGCCAAGCGCTTAACCACCGTGCCACTCAGGACTCCTTTCTGTGTTGAGTAGGAGTTCAGTAAATGAAAGTGCAGCTGGTTTTTTACAGGCACATGCGGCTCCTTCCGCTTTGTGCATTCAGTGCCCTCTGGTTTTATCCTTCAACCCTCGTGGGCTCATTCCAATCCCCTCACCATCAGTGGTCGCTCAAGGAATGCACACGGGGTTTCATATCGGCCAGAGCGACACTAGGAAGGACGAGAAACCTCAGGCCCCTTACTAGAGCCTCCATTTCTGAGCCAACGTTGGGGAGTTCCCTTCCACACCCTCCTTCATCAGCACTGTGTAGTCTCCCAGCAGGAAAAGGCCCCTCCAGCAAGTTTAACCTGCTTTTTCTCCTTTAGAAAAGGCACGGTCTTTCTTGAGACCCTTCTGGGGAGAATGGCCTTATTCATTTTGATTATTCCTTGCATTTGTAGGTAAGATTTTCCCCATTTTACAGATCACATAATTCAGGATAACTGTGTGACTAGGAGTGGATGCCTGGTGGTACAGTGGTTAAGACCTATGGCTGCTAACCAAAAGGTCGGCAGTTCGAATCCACCAGCCGCTCCTTGGGAACCGTATGGGGCAGTTATACTCTGTCCTATAGGGTTGCTAGGCGTCGGAATTGACTCAATGGCAACAGGTGTGACTAGGAGCAAGGGACATCATGCCTCAGTGAGGGTCTCTCCCGCCTATATTTTTCCACACTCCCTTTTCTTAATATTCTTACCTACAATATAGCACCTAAGACTGTCTCCTTCATATCATCCACACTCATGTCTGTGCCTACCTTCACTGCTATAAACTCTCTCCAATGGAGAGAGCATATTTCATTCATCTTTTTCTCCCTGATGGGCCAGGCACATAGTAATAATAAAAACTATAATACATTATTAATAGTAAGAGCTCACACTGATGGAATCCTTTCTGTGTACCAAACTGCACTTTCTATAAATTAGCTCGTTCAATCCTCACGACAGCTCTTGGAGGTGGCTGCTATTATTAGCCCCATTTTGTGGATGGGGAAACCGAGACTGAAAAGACTGAGATGCTTGCCAAAAGTCACATAGCCAGTAAATGTTTGCAGACAATACAAAGAAACATTTTTCTGATTCCTTTGCTGTTAGGGTCTGTCAGAATTTTTAAAACCTCTCTACACCAGGAGGGATCAATCCCTGGAAAAGGACACCATGCTTGGTAAAGTAGAGGGTCAGCAAAAAAGAGGAAGACCCTCAACGAGATGGATTGACACAGTGGCTACAACAATGGGCTCAAACAGAGCAACAATTGTGAGGAGGGCACAAGACGGGGCGGTGTTTCCTTCTGTTGTACGTAGGGTCACTCTGTGTCGGAATTGACTCTATAGCACCTAACAGCAACATAAATTCCCAGTGGCCCTTTATTAAACCAAACCCATTGCTGTCAAGTCAATTCTGATTCACAGTGACCCTATAGGACAGAGTAGAAATGCCCTATCGGGTTTGCAAGGCTGTAAATCTTTACAGAGCAGACAGCCACATCTGTCTTCTGTGGAGCTGCTGGTGGGTTCAAACTGCCAACCTTTCAGTTAACAGCCAAGCACTTAACCACTGTGCCACCAGGGCTCAGTGGTCCTTTAGGGAATGCTAAGATCACATTAAAGAATGAATACAAGGTGGACCCAAACTAAGTGTCCATCAGCAGATGAATGGATAAACAAAATGTAGCATATACAGCAGAATATTATTCAGCCATAGAAAGGAATGAAATTCTAATACAGTACATGCTCCAACATGGGTGGATCTTGAAAACATGCTGAGTGAAATAAGATCCTACTTACGTGGAATATCTAGAATAGGCTAATTCATAGAGATGGAAAGCAAATTAGGGGTTCCCAAGGGCTGGGGAAAGGGGAGAAGGAAGAGTTATTGCTTAACGGGTGCTGAATTTCTGTTTGGGGTGATGAAAAATTTTGGCAATAGATGGTGGTGAGAATTACACAATATTGTGAATGTAATTAATGTCATTGAAGTGTACACTTCATGCTTAAAATGGCTAATTTTATGTTATCTATATTTTATCATAAAAAAAAGAATGCGTACAGGGCATTTTGATGGTCAAGTGGCAAGGCCAAGGACCCCCAAGCATCCCAAAGGCTCCAGTGGTGAGAGACTTGGCCCCCTCTCTCTCTGGATCTCATTAAGGAGCCCATACCACATGAACCTGTTTATGGAGATCTGGTCCCTGAGTGGTGCAGTTGGTGCTCAACTACCAACCAGAAGGTTGGGGGTTTGAGCCCACCCAGCAGTACTGCGGAAGAAAGGCCTGGAAATCTGCTTTTGTTAAGATTACAGCCAAGAAAACCCTATGGAGCAGTTCTACTCTGTAACACATGGGGTCGCTAAGAGTCGGAATTGACTTGATGGCAATGGGTTTGGCGTTTGGTTGTGGCTCTGTGCCAAGCATCGTGCCATGCTTTTTGTGTCAGTCATCTCATTTACTCCTCACCATAATCCCACCAGATGAGTATTTTACCGATGGGGAAGCTGAGGCCTAGAGATAGGAAGTGACTCGCAGGTCTCACATCTAGGAAGGGGCAAAGCTGGATTTGAACCTGGGTAGATCTGACTTGAAGGAGCCGTGGTGGTGTTGTGGTTACAGCACTCAGCTGCTAACCGAAACGTCGGCGGTTCACACCCACCAGCCGCTCTGCGGGAGAAAGATGTGGCAGTCTGCTTCTGTAAAGATTATAGTCTTGGAAACCCTATGGGCAGTTCTAGTCTGTCCTATAGGGTCACTATGAGTTGGAATCAACTCAACAGCAACGGGATAGATCTGACTTCGGAGCCCAAGCTCTTGACCATCCCATTCCACTACCTCCATCTCAGAAATATTCCCTCACACGTTAGAGAAAGTCTTAGTAACAAGTGATTAAAGAACGCTGGTTTTACTGGTCTCATCCCTTCGAGAGCAAGGGAGAATGAAGAGAACAGGATACAAGGAAAAGATTAGTC